>NC_087100.1:7266237-7868840 GCF_963855985.1 Ostrinia nubilalis
TGTGTAGCTATGTTAAAAACACCTATCTTATAGGTAAAAGTAAGTTGGGTGATAGTTAAAACGAAAAACACAATTTTTGACTTTTCATAATTATACGGTCCGATTCACGATAAACCTCGTGCAACTCAATTGTCAGTATTTCCTTTCAAATAAAACACGGTTCTTTAATCGCGTGTTCTTTAATCGTTATCATCTGATCTTTTAGTCTCCCTGCATGCCCTCTCTAGTTTACCAGAGGGAATGGACATTTTGCCCTCATTTGCAAACAAAAGAAACTCTTTCGGTGTTTCAGATATTCCATAAAAGATGGTGATCACTTACCTACTATCAGGTGACGCATAAGCCCGGTCCACAAACCTATAGAAATAATATCTTACACATTTGAATTGTTAATATTTTCGACTTTAATAAGAAAACTTTCCCTTATCCTGGAAAAGTCGTTTTTCCGACCTCGCACTTTTTTGCTGGAATCGCAAACATTTTTAAACGAACATTGTTATACATCCACCCATAAGCTTGGATTAATTAAGGCAAGTTCCAAACAAGTTCGTCTAAATAGTTGAGAGCGGACTGGGTGCCGTGGGGCGTCAATTTTTAATTACCTACTACGACGGGTGAGAACCGAGTCATTGTACTGGGAAGTTACTCTGCAAAACGATATCGACCAGCCGTTTCTTTCACTCGTACACGAATACTAGAGAGAGTAAGAGAGATAGATAGAGTCGAAAGTGTCTAAAAAATCGATATAGAGTCGGAGCTAGTAGGTGTTAATAATTAACAATATAAAATGTGAAAGTGGAAAAGTGCTCGGTGTTGGTTCAGTTTATTTACTGAATGCTGATTTCGAAGTTATATTACTTATGTAGTCGGTAGTTTTGATCTATTACTAGTTTTTAAAGGTTAACTTATTCAAAACGTATATTTTCATTTCAACGTTTTTTTTTTGCAAAATCTCTACTTTATGGGTTGCCTTAAAGTAGAAATTGTTGTTGTGTGTTGTAGAAGTTGTTCTTCTTCACTATAATGTACTCGTAACCCAGAGTTTAACTTTTCCTAATGGCATTCAAACGACTGTTCCATGACAAAAAGTATGTACTAGTACTACTCACCACTTCTCCAGAGACGTTGTTCAAACAAAGCTCGATATCAAACACCGAAGTTGACACAAACTATCCACAATCTACGTACATACAGGGTGTTTAACTTTCCGTCGGTTCGTCTTGTGGTATTCCGTTGAAAGTTGTCGTTGATTTTCCCCACGGTTGATTATTGTCAAAGTTAGTTCAGACTTCCAAGTTGTTCAGTTTACATTTCGCATGACGAATACTAAAATGCGGGCGCTTTAAACTTTCCAAATTAAGGAAAAAAGTAGTGCAACTACAATTTTGAAATTTAAAAGTCCCATTCGAGGAATTTGCGTGGAATCAATAGTTTTTGTTTTGCTTGTGGTTCGGACTGGACTGGGTTTTGCGCGTAAAAATACTGAAAAAGTAGGTATATTTGTTTTCAAAGTTCCACCACTTCCACCAATGCGCTTCTCACGTTGGACTTTACTAGTCCTCCATACAGCAAATTACGCAGGTGTTGAGTCTACAATAATATTATAAAGTGGAAAGATTTGATTGTTCGTTTGCATTGAATAGGCTCCGAAAGTATTAAATTGATTGGATTAAATATTTCACCATTAGAACCCTACATTATTTCTGATGCACATAGACGATAGAATATTAATTAATAACAGTGCCAAAATATCGGAAACTCATAGCAATCCTATGAATATTAAAAAAAATAGTAAAAAAATTCCATAAATGTAATATTTTTAAATAAATTATGCATTTTCCGCAATTAATTGACCGCTCATGTCAGACGTTAATTGATTGGGCGGTACGGAGTTCTCCGGGCCAGCTATATATTGTATTATTATGTTTGCAACACTGCTACACCACCATTTTCTCAAAATACCCGGTCCCAATAATGTCGAACACTCGATATTCGAGAGGAAACTCTATGATCGCTTTGAACAGCTTGCTATACATGTAAATCCATTTCCATGTTACTGTGTAGCGGTACCACGATTTAAATTTAATATTAGGTGCTAGCGGAGATTGTAGCGGAGTTCGGCGCACGTAGTAGTTAGCTATCAACGTAGTTTGCCTAATGGAGGTAGATACAGCATGTCCTCTTTGCAAGAACAATGAAATTTGAAAAATTAGCGTTGGATTATTGTGTGAAATCGATATAAATCGTCTGTTTTCGTGTTGCCTGTAAATTACGAAGGGTTAACTCAAGTTGTTGATAAAACTCATCATGTCAGTCAATGACCATACTTATGGACATAAGCCTCCCATAACTACGATCTTTTTTTATGCATTACTAGGCAGGTATACTATTTGACCACAATCGCACCTGGTGTTAAGTGGGATGTACGAGGGGCGGCTGAAAAGTTTTGAGCCTAGGGTATTAAAAACGCCGATAGAAAAGTATAAAAAATATATTTTTCTATTTAATCTCCCTCTACTACAATGGACTTCTTACATTTGTGTAAAAGAGCTTTTAACCCACTGAAAAAAAATTCGCAATCTTTGCCTTCGAAATGAGCCTTTAACGCCGCTTTCATTTCTTTGTCACTCAAAAATCTTCGTTCCTGGAGGTCTTTTTTCCAATTTGAGAATTAGACAAAATAGCTAGGGATTCGGACTAAACTGTGTGGTGGGTGATTAATTTCTTGAAATCCAGTTTTACCCGGGGCAAGCCATGCAACATGCGCGGTGTACGCGGGCGAATTGTCTTGCAATAACAGATTTCCTTTCGCCAGTTTGCCTCTTAATATTTCAACAACCACTTGACGCACTCTTATCAACAGTACAGCATAATAATCCCCGTTTATTGTAGTTTTTTTTAAGTAGGTAGTCAATGAATAAAATTCCTCCACAATCCCAAAAATAGTGGCTATGAGCTTGGGTGTCGATCACTCCACTTTGAATTTCCGCGGCGGCGTTTTCCCTTTTGAATCCATTGCATTGACTCTTATTTTGACTCTACATCCTACTGCCGGATCTACTATTTATCAATAGTGACAATGTGAGAAAAAAAATTGTTAGGAATATGGCCAAAGATGTCCTAAAACTCCTGCGAAGTTGTGACTCGACGCTGGTTGTCGAGCGCCGTGAACATTTTTGGCACCCATCGCGTGCACCCCTATTTCATGTGCAAATGAGTATGAAAAATATCGCCGATACGTTCCTTGCTAATGCCTATGGCTTCAGCTATCTGTCACAGCTTAATTCGCGGATCTCTAAAGCAAGATTCTTTAAATTTTCATTATTTTATTCGTTAATGGCGAAATCTGGCCGCCCTGTCTTGCGGTCATCTTTTAGCGACTCCCTGCTATGCTTGAACTATCGGATCCAATCTTTCATGGTGGCAAATGAAGGCCCAGACTCCCCATAAACTGTAGACATCTCTTCAAATGTAACCGTCAGCGTTTTGTCCCTCTTTTGGAGGAAGTTTATGACAACTGTGTACTTCAATTTCGTACATTGCGCGGATGACTGAGACTTGATGATGTTTACGGATTAATTACTAAATGTTTGATGACGCTAATGGAATGAAACTTTGTATATATACTAAGGAGATTATTGGCAAATTAATTAAATTTAGTGCGAATCAATAATAACACTTGAAGATACTCAGGCTCAAAACTTTTCAGCCGCCCCTCGTAGTTATCTCCTGTCTTCTTTAAGTATCCACAATTGCTAATGTTACCCAGCTACCTTCATGAGGTCATCGGTCAAACTTAATTTTTTGGTAATTATGCAATACTTCTCCGTTCATACTAATATCAAGACACATAATTTAATGATCTGTGTAATGTTTTAACGCGACAGCTTAATGCGTCTACTGAATCCTTTCCTCTTACGAGGGGCGCGGCTGAAAAGTTTTGAGCCTAGGGTATTAAAAATGCCAGTAGAAAAGTGTAAAAAATATATTTTTCTATTTAATCTCCCTTTACTACAACGGACTTTTTACATTTGTGTAAAAGAGCTTTTAACCCACTGAAAAAAAATTCGCAATCTTTGCCTTCGAAATGAGCCTTAAACGCCGCCTTCATTTCTTTGTCACTCAAAAATCTTCGTTCCTGGAAGTATTTTTTCCAATTTGAGAATTAGACAAAATAGCTAGGGATTCGGACTAAGCTGTGTGGTGGGTGATTAATTTCTTGAAATCCAGTTTTACCCAGGGCAAGTTTGCGCGGGTGAATTGTCTTGCAGTAACAGATTTCCTTTCGCCAGTTTGCCTCTTAATATTTCCACAACCACTTGACGCACTCCTATCAACAGTACAGCATAATAATCCCCGTTTATTGTAGTTTTTTTAAGTAGGTACTCAATGAATAAAATTCCTCCATAATCCCAAAAGTAGTGGCTATGAGCTTGGGTGTCGATCGCTCCACTTTGAATTTCTGCGGCGACGTTTTCCCTTTTGAATCCATTGCATTGACTCTTATTTTGACTCTAGATCGTACTGCCGGATCTATTGTTTATCAATAGTGATAATGTGAGAAAAAAATTTGTTAGGATTATGGCCAAAGATGTCCTAAAACTCTTGCGAAGTTGTGACTCGACGCTGGTTGTCGAGCGGCGTGAGCATTTTTGGCACCCATCGCGCGCACCCCTATTTCATGTGCAAATGAGTATGAAAAATATCGCCGATACGTTCCTTGCTATAGGTGTACCAGAATCTCATGGCAAATAGGGAAAATAAACTTTGTTGAGAGCAATACTGGGGAAATTGGAATAAACGATCTTGATACTATTTAATTTTTTACTTTTATGACTTTAATATTAATGAACATGAAGTACGAATATACATTTTAGGTAGGTATGAGTATGAAGAATGTTGTTATAAATATTATAAATAAATCGTATATTACTTAATCTTAAAGTAACTAATTTTATTATGCACCATACTTTTAATTAACTTATCACTTCATTCAGAACTAGAAAACGACTCTAAGAACTCCACTTGCATTTCTTGTTCTTCAATAGATGATCAAGATAAAGAGGTATTGTAAATAAATTGCTCTTCCAGCATTTCAATGGAGAAGTTCCTGATGTTAAAAACACTATATTTCTCTGAATGGGATTAAAATTATATACCAAAACTAAAAAGACGGTGAAGTTTTTTTTTAAAATCGATCTAGAAATGTCTGGGAAATTAACTATTTAAATTACCTACATACTTATTTTAGCGTGGAATTGGAACAGGCGGTGCCGTTCTTTTTGAATAAATGGCCAGGTCTGGGATTTTTAAAAAAAGGTTACAAAATTTTACTAAGAGAGAATCTTGAGTGACTTAAAAAAATAGAAATAGATTTAAAAAAATATGGATCTGTCAACAGCACTGGATCAGGGGTGATTTACTGTTTGTACCCCAAATGACTGTCGTGCGTGAATACACCGATCAAAACGGCGTGAATAGTTATGCGCAACTTTCTTTCACAATTATTATTAGTTTTACCACAGAATAATAATAAGTACTACGTACAGAAGTTTTACTTCGCGAAGGTATTTAAAAAAATGTATGCTCAATGTCATTAACAATACGGTGTAATTTAGCCTGTCTCAAGAGTCAAGCACCATTTTGTTGACAAACGTCAGTGATCGGCACTGCGCCGAAGCTATAGGGCTGACTTCGGTAAAATGATGTGACGTGAGGTGCCAAACTGCGGAAAATGGCGGAGGAAATACATGTTTTAGCATGAATTATCATGAATAATATTAACTACTTATTTACCTCTCAGTGTCTTGAGGCAACTTAAAAAAGTACATTCTGTGTTTTTATTATTATTTAGGCAGTTAAATACTGCATAGTATTTAGTACACCATTTTCTTTATTTTCTTCCATCATACACAAGAATACGCGTGCGTGAGTCAATGTTCGCTCGTATGTGAAGCCTTGTCGAATAGTATCCTGTAGGTGGGCCATCGTGCGTGTTTTGTTTTCGATGTAAACTCGCGGAGATGAACAGGCCTGGTTTTACTTTATAATATATTTATTTCAAGTTTATTTAAAAGAAAAAAATTGGAAATTTCTCCATTATTCAATCTTGCTTGATGAAATCTTTTTCAATTTTCTTTACATGGTCATAACATTTTCCACTGCACCAATTTGTGAGATATACCTGAAAACATCGATAAAGCAGCTATTAAGTAAGAATAAAAAAACATAACCCTCCTTCTGACGCAGTTGGGTAATAAGCTAAATGTATCAAACATTTCAGTCCAACTCACTGTCAACTCGACGGCGTGTTTAGAATCAAAGATTGACTTTGAATTATGCCTTATTTTACAATTCACATTGAAAACAATATGACTTACTTGAACTTTTTCGACTTTTTCACAAAAATAACAAATAGTCAAGAAGAGATTACAAAATTTTTGCAGCGACTGACAGATTTCATAATTTTCTTTGACAGGTGACAATTAAACCATAGACAATTGCCATATGAAAAACACACTTTTCCAATATTTTTGTTTGCCATGAGATTCTGGTACACCTATACTGCCTATGGCCTCAGCTATCTGTCACAGCTTAATTCGCTGATCTCTAAAGCAAGATTTTTTAAAGGAGAACAACCATTTTGGGCCCAAGTTTGTACAGAGTTGTACATTGGTAGGTTTTTGATATTATATTACGCATACATTAGGGAGTATTTTACGGTAAAAATGATAATTTTAACTGATGTCGTAAGTCGTATACAATAATAAAAACGAATTAATGATTTAATCTAAGATAACGTAAAATGGAACGTTAAAAGTCAATCGATTAAAGACTCAATACACTATACTGTCCCACCAAACTCATTGACAGGGGGGCGCCACCATCGTTCAACTATATAGTTTCTAACATGGCAAAAATCGGAACCAGCGATCCGGTATTGACGGTGGCGCCCCCTGTCAATGTCACGGGTGGGACAATTCAGTGTATTTGATCTTTAAGAAGGTTTGTACTGACAGATGACAAAACTAAAATGATTGAATGAATTAATGAATGAAAATAATTCGTTTTGTCATCTGTCAATGCAGCAATGTCACTTGCGAATCACAGATGAGACCACAGATTAGAGAGTATGTCTAAAGGATCTATAGATGACCCACGCTGAACTGTCCCACCAAACTCAATGACAGGGGGGCGCTACCATCGTTCAACTATATGGTTTCCAACATGGCAAAAATCGGAACCAGCGATCCGGTATAGACGGTGGCGCCCCGCTGTCAATGTCATGGACAGGACAGTTCAGTATTTTGGAACTATAAAGGATGAGACTGTTGCGAATGCTTGTTGAATTGAATTAAAACGAATTAAAAGAAGAAGAAGAAATAAAACTATCGATTAATAACATTTTATGCTATTTCTAACGGATTCTGCTTGCGATTTGGGTAACTGACGACTGGATTTTGTATAAAAGTAACATTTTTTCTAGTTTTTTCTAATTTAGTTTTCTCGAGAATGACATTAGTTAGCAACCTCAAATAAACACAATAATAAACCTAGTTTATGAAGGCATAAAAACGACATAAAATTTGTAGCTGTACAAATAACTTAGTACTGGGCCCAACGCTTCATAGAAAGTGGTTGTTCTCCTTTCATTATTTTTATCATTAATGGCGAAATCTGGCCGCCCTGACTTGCGGTCATCTTTTAGAGACTCCCTGCCATGCTTGAACTATCGGATCCAATCTTTCATGATGGCAAATGAAGGCCCAGACTCCCTATAAAATGTAGACATCTCTTCAAATGTTACCGTCAGCGTTTTGTTCCTCTTTTTGAGGAATTTTTTGACAACTGTGTACTTCGATTTCGTACATTGCGCTGATGACTGAGACATGATGATGTTTACGGATTAATTACTAAAAGCCTGATGACGCTAATGAAATGAAACTTTGTGCATATACTAAGGAGGTTATTGACAAATTAATTAAATTTAGCGCGAGTCAATAATAGCACTTGAAGATACTTAGGCTCAAAACTTTTCAGCCGCCCCTCGTATATCCCGAACCATCGTAGTTCGGTGTCGTACCTGAATTTGAATGAGCCCTTTTTGCTAACAACGTGCAAGTTGCTCGACAATCGACACGTCTAAGACAAGGTGTGGGATACACGTGGTTGCATTTTTTTTAAATGGCCATCCACGCTACAAGCCATCCCTCTAAAAATCAAGATTTCGTGCCATCTTCATCTACCATTGCCAATGGCGCCAAGCTATCTTCACCAGGTCATCGGTCCATCGAGCAGGGATCCTACACTTTTTTTTTTAGAATCATGCAATACTTTTCCGTTCACATTAAATATCAAGACACATAATTTAATGATCTGTGTAATGTTTTAACGCGATAGCTTAATGCGTCTACTGAATCCTTTCCTCTTATATTCGAACCGTCGTAGTTCGGTGTCGTACCTGAATTTGAATGAGCCCTTTTTGCTAACAACGTTCAAGTTGCTCGACAATCGACACTTCTAAGACAAGGTGTGGGATACACGTGGTTGCATTTTTTAAATGGCCATCCACGCTAGAAGTAAGCCTCTAAAGATCAAGATTTCTTACTTTAATCATCCACCATTGACAATGGTGCCAAGCTATCTTCACCAGGTCATCTTTCCATCGAGCAGGGAGAGCAACTTTATTTTTTGGAAATTATGCAATAACTAATACTTCTCCGTTCACATTAAATATCAACACACAATCATAATCTAATTATCTATGTAATGTTTTAACGCGACAGCCTAATGCGTCTACTGAATCCCTTCCTCTTATATCCCGAACCATCGTAGTTCGGTGTCGTACCTGAATTTGAATGAGCCCTTTTTGCTAACAACGTGCAAGTTGCTCGACAATCGACACGTCTAAGACAAGGTGTGGGATACACGTGGTAGCTTGTTACACTAGTTAGCTAATTCAAAGTTGGCTTTGCCGAAGTTGTAACTAACTTGTAACTGTTGTGGAAGTAAGGCAATAAATTAAACAGGATAGTACTATGTGTATTTCTAGTTCTGTAGCTTGTTGAATAAATTAAGCGCAATATTATCACTTAGGTAACAAATGAGAACAACTGTTTACGTAGAGTATTATAAGGTAAACATAAAAAAATTAAGTCAAACATAAAAAAAAAGATTTATTTGCCTAGTGCATATTTGAGCAAGACAATATCGTTCGCAGAAGTCGTCATTTCTTTTTGTATTCAAATCATCTTACTCTACCTAGTGAAATTTAACTATTCTTATTAATAACCTCATTCTCGTTTATAAATATATCCACTCTGCTCTGCTGAACATCAGGCAACATGAGTTATAAGAGCCTCCTCCTTTTTTGAAGTCGGTCAAAAATGAAAATAGATTCTTCAGGATTTATCTCTAAATAATTATAATACTTGCAATCAAGTCGTTCCGCGTAATAGAAGAGAGCACTGAACTAAATCCACAGCTTCCACTGCCGCGGTCAGAACTTTCATTTCAACTTAGATAAACTATTTCGTTGCAAATGTTATTACTGAGAAAACAATTCCCTCCCAATTTAGGGCGTCTGCACACGGCGCTTTCTGCATCCAGTTTCCAGTCGCACAATGGGATTAGATCTAATTGTATAAAGATAGGGTGCAACGTCTCTTCGGCGTCATGAATATGCGACCGCTTCGATGGAAGCGTCGTGTGAGGGGGGCCTTAGACCACATGCATAAGCGGAGCTGAGTACGGAGCTAACAGGACGTGAGCTAGTTTCAGATGCACGTTATGTTCGAAGCACTTAGAGAAAAAAGTACCTACTACTCGGCAACATGTTAAAAAAATAACGAAACATTTCTCAAACCTAGGTAGCGCTAGTCCCAGCACGTTTTCACGCACTCTGTACCCGCACTAGGTAATAAGTACCAGCGCAAAATATTAACCGCTTACTAGCTTTTGTAGTACAGAAAGATATGTAGGTAATTCTTGAAATAACTTCCTTACAAATAAACTCACAAATGAAAGCCTAATTTGTGTGTTAAAACCTATCTTAACAAAATTGCAGACATAGAAAACAATAATGTTTACGATTAACACATGTATAAGTCAGACTTAGTCCTCCCACGCCCTGCTTCACGCCCCGCGCTAAGCTCCGCGTATGCATGGACGCGCACTTACTTAATTGACTTTGGAACGGCGCTTCCAGCGTCCGGCATGCCGGACATCCGCGTTAACTGCTGGCCAAATTGTTTCAACCAGCAGCAAGCGACACCATCCCTTATCCCCTAGTTATTAAGAACGAAACGCCAATCCAAAACGTAATGGACATGCATCCTTTTGTTTCATTTTACGAAGGATGAGTTTTTCGTTTTGCGCCCGCTTCAGTTATTACGTAGTTTTGAATTTCTGCGTGCATCTGTGGGACTGGACATTCAGAGAAGTATGTGAAGAGAAATGAAATTGTTACATTTTAATGCATGAATCTTCCAAAAACTGTTCATTTTACACAACTCTGCTCGCTCTATTAGTTACAGAGTTCTAGTGTCCGACCGAATTTTCGGTTTCGGTTTCGTTTTCGGTTGAGTTTCGGTAAAAACACGAGTTTCGGTTTAGTTTCGTTTTCGGCGGCAAACTTGCCGAAACTACGACCGAAACCGAATGTGCATTTGGGAGTTTCCGCGCTGTTATCGGTCATGTTCGGCGCGTTGAATGAGTAAATGAATCCGATCAAAGCCAATGTCGTGATTCGCTCGCTTGTTTGTTTGCTGTTAGTTTTGTTTTGTTGTGGTATCGAGTTTTCGAGTGATTTATTTTGAATTTGCTAAGTTTTATCTCGTTTTATGTCGTTATAACATAAGAGCGGGTAGTATAAACATCAAAAAAAATATTCAATTTGACTGATAAAAGTATAATCAAGTTTAATGTAACCTATAAATTTTTTTTTGGTTCGCAAATTTCATGATATACCTACGTAAACAAACATTAGTTAGGTAAGTTATTAATGACTATAGAGCATTTCATGGTGATAATATTATAGATTCAGAGTTTCAAAGTTCATTTTAGTATTTATCACCAAGGTATCCAAGTGGCAGTACAGTAGATACTAACTTACGTACCTACTACCAATTTTAATTTGAGAAATTATTAAGGTAAAATACCCGACCTAGGGACGGGTTATGTAGATGTCCTGAATATTGCGAGTAATTGAAAAAAATCTAGCCTATAAATCCTTCTTTTTCTTTTTTAATACATAATTTGATACCTTTTAGAGTAAAAAGGCGCTTTATATGTTCAATTTTAATGCAATTTAAAGAGAAAACAATAAATACTGACTAATTATAATAACGTTTTCTTTATTTTTCCCTCAAAATATGAGCCTTGTAAGGAAGTTTCGGTTTCGGTTTCGGTTTCGGCCGAAATGGACACCGTTGCCGAAATTCGTTTTCGGTTTCGGTTTCGGTCGTAAAACTAGTTTCGGTCGGACACTACAGAGTTCACATCAAAAGAATAATTGCTACACACTTCTGAATTATTGACTAAGTAATATTTAGTGTCTTCACTCTTTTATAAAACAGCTTATCCAGCTCCAATTATATACGCCAACAAGCAAACGTGTGCAAAAAACACGCAGTCATCATCATTTCCCGGGACCACAATAAAAAACCAGGGTAAACAATTCAAAACGTACGCACCAAAACATTCGCCCATTTTTCAGATCGCAAATAACGCTATGTTAAATACAAGCAACGTAAGGGTTGTGTCCAAGCAAAATTTATAGCCCAGGACATTTTATTTTGTTATCCTAGAGCTATAAACAAATATTCGAGGAAGGCAGCGAAATAAATCTTGAACTAAAGTGAGGAAGAGAAGAAAATGCTGGCATCAAGTTTCAGACATGATAAATCACATCCATCCTCCATGGGTAGCCTCTTGGTTGCCAGTGACATACATAATAGAATAAAAGAGAGACAGAAAAAGATGCATTCATTTTATTATAACGCAGTGACTCATAGACGCGTGACTGAACGTGTTCTATAAATTCTGTATATAAAAAAAATTGGTTACCAGTGATATATGAGTAGGCATAATAAGAAAAAGAAAGACAAGAAAGATTTCATTGACGCAGTAGTCTCACAGACAAATCACAGGAATGTTTTCTATAACTATGTATTCTGTTTATAGACCTGTGTATCTAAATATTGTGTATAACTCAAAGGTGACTGACTGACTGACTGACATAGTGATCTATCAACGCACAGCCCAAACCACTGGACGGATCGGGCTGAAATCTGCCAAGAAAGGATTTTACGAAACTCCACCTCTAAGGTGGTAAAACGGGATCCACGCGTACGAAGTCGCGGGCGGCCGCTAGTTTTGTATAGTATAGCTCAAGTGGTTTTCACGAAAAAGAAGAAGGCATTATAAATGCTTTGGTAAATAAAAACGACAATGTCCATCATCAAAAAATAAATTACGACTTGATCAAAAATGAATTTCACTCTGGAGAGATGCAAAGATTCAATCGGAGTTGACTGACAATGTTCCCAAATACTTTAATTTATCACAAAGCTTCAATTCTTAGAATTGATTGAAGCACAAAAAATGATGAGGCGATTATTCGTGGAATACTTGAGAGTCGAATTTATGAGAAAAAGTGTATTTGTTGAGTTTGCGTTTAACTTTTCATTACTTACCTACGAAACTGTTTCCACTACTGTTTATTCTTAAGGGCAAAATCATTTAGGAATGTATAGTTTGGTTGGATAACATAATTTGAAAGTCATTAATAATAATGCAATTGCAATAATAAGTTATGCAAGAAAAATATATGAACATAATTAATAAAAAGATAAGAAAAGACACACACTTTAAACCTATTAGCTAGCTCCATAATGTTTACAACACAATGAAATTGCTACAAGTAAATTGTAAGAATAGGTACCTAACAAAGGCACTGAAAAAGATTGTATCGTTTTCATTGCTTCAAAGTGTAAGTCTATAAATATTTCTTAAATAATAATAACTTTGTGTTTTTAAAACTAAAGGAAAATATTGTATACCTAATGATGCATTACTTCTATTTTAATGAAAACATAAACATTGTTCTACAATGAAAAAGTTTTCTTTAGATCTCAGAAGAAAACAAACATTTTTCTCTACCTAAAGAAATGTTTTTCTATTTTTCAAAACATTTAGTCCATTTTAAAGCTGTTATCGACATTCATCGGATGTTTTTCATTCGATTTGTCGACTGCACAACTTCATGCTCAGTCAGTCGGTATCGGTTTTTACGATTTGTATAAAAAATACAAGATACGTTTTTGTGGACGTGTCATTTCTGATTTTTCGAAACAGTGTTCTATCCTTTAAAACGAGGTACGAGAAGCAAGGTGTACTATATGTACTCGTATATGTTACGGTCAAAGTGATAAATGTAATAACCGGCGATTATTCATAATTTTCAATTTATCACATTAACCGTAACATTATCACTTTTAAATGTTATTAATTTATCACTTTTACCGCGACTGTCGGTAATTATTCATAATAACCGGCGATTATTCATAATTTTCACATTTATCACATTGACCGTAACATATACATATACCTATAAAAATGTTAGTGCTTAGTAACTCAAGTTTTATGTTACCTCCTCAGATCATAGAAAGGAGTTAGGACTTCGCTCATTAAATTTTGACAAGAATATGAAGTAACACATATACTATGATGAATAGTGTAGAAGCAGATAACGACATATGAAGCTGTATTATCTTAAAGATTTGTAAGAG
This sequence comes from Ostrinia nubilalis, assembly GCF_963855985.1. Lineage (NCBI taxonomy): Eukaryota > Metazoa > Arthropoda > Insecta > Lepidoptera > Crambidae > Ostrinia > Ostrinia nubilalis. The sequence goes on from NC_087100.1 coordinate 7,280,028, forward strand.
ATATGATTGTGCAAAAAAAACGCTGTCGATTGCTTTTAAGTTACTCGTAAAATGACACAAAAATATTAGACAAACAATATTTTAACCGTAATTTTCCTCAGTCACTCATCTTCGCATTTTATAAACAACAAAAACAATCACAACATCATCATAATCGCAGCAACCTTCATGATCCTGAAATTACATTATTATTTTTACTTTTAAAGCGGTATCAAAACATAAGGGACCTTTTATTATCGAGTTAGGACTACCGTCCGACCCTTGATGTCGGGCACCAGTTTATTGGATTAGGATAATTTACTGTTTGTCAGACCGTACAGCGTAGAATAGACTGATAATAAAGGATTTTCGTTGGAGCAGGTAACTTAAATAAAGAAACAAGTGAAGCACTTTTTATTTTTAGGACGACCCTTGCGAATGATGACGTCAACTGATCGCGGGATTTTCTCGGAATCTGCGTGCTTCACAGCTTTAAAAAAATTGTTCTTCTCGGATGGACGCTCACGACTTTCTAGCAGGCAACGTGAAACACATCAGAAACAAAATAAGGCAAAATAAAGACATAATTATGGCTCACATAAAGTGAATTATGTCATCATTCATAATGTTCGCATGCAAACTGTTATTATTGAGTACCAACTTACTTCTACTTATCACGGAATTTTATCCAGTGCAACAATTTTCTTAAACAGTTTATTGTTCAGTGCCTATTACGTCATTTTACACATTCTACATTGGCCGCTGGGGCAGGAAAGTTCTTGAGTGGCGACCACGAGCTGGAAGACGTAGCGTGGGCAGGCCTCCCACTAGGTGGACCGACGACCTGGTGAAGGTCGCGGGAGGTACCTGGATGCAAGCGGCGCAGGACCGGTCTTTGTGGAAATCCTTGGGGGAGGCCTTTGTCCAGCAGTGGACGTCTTTCGGCTGAAACGAACGAACGAACATTGGTTCAAGTTTTCATGTAAGAAATCATAACAGTTATTATTACACATAAAGTTATTATTACTATCGCAGCTTTTCATTGATACCAAACTCAATATAGATGTGCCCTTTCTTTACATACCTCATATTGCGGCGATACCAAGCTAGGTATATACCCATTCCGTACCGCATTTGACACACATTCGTCGTCACGGGTCAGGCGGAGATCGTATCGGATAATTGATTAGGCCTTTTAGTGCTATCTCGTATGAGATCTTAATGCCGGCTTGGTAAGTAATTCGTTGGTCGGTGACGTTCCTGTCGTGACACAAATGTAAAAGACACGCGACACACCTTTGCAGTTTCGCTGTGGATGCTAAGGGGTTAATAAAATAGGTAATGATAAATGAATAAACAAGTTTCATTATTAACTTGAAAATTATATAACATAGACATTACGTACATAAAATTTAAAAAAAAATACTTGTGTAATACAAAAGGTGTTTAAAAAAATAATGTACCTACACACTGACTTAGTATCAGCACAGAATTGAAATTATTTTATGAATCGATATTACTTTTTTTTAGTAAGTACAAAAAGTTATTTCAGTGCCAGAATTAGGTAAGTACCTATGTACTCCGTAATACTTATTAAAACTGGTGGATTTGAAAAGATGATTCGTTTGGAAGCACTATACGAATCATTTAATAATAATAATATATTTTTAATGGAAAACCAGTTCTTACCTAAGGATCTAGTGAAGGTTTTATAGTAAGGCAAAGGTATTAATGTTCATTTAAATATTTATTTTATCCTTACTTTGTGTAGTGAACAACTAAGAATCCTACAGAATTGTTTCTATAATGGGCGAAGGCACAAAATGTATCGGTAAAAGATCCTATCGCTTCTGTAAAACGGCTATTACAGGCAAGCCGGAGTAAAATTCTATGTTACCCGGTTTTTCTTTTGTATCGGGACCTTGAAGGCGATGCTATCGCGACGGATATTGCAGCCGCTGCCTTCGGAGATAAAACCTTACAATATAACATTCCGTGTGAAACGTGGAAAGAAGAACAAAATGCATACAGGGCATATGTATGTACCCTATTTAAGACCGTGGGCTACCTTATTTATATTTTTCACACTGTCCTACTTGGTCAAATAACAGGGACATTTCATTTTGTTTGCACATTCCCAAAACTTTCCGGTACGGTTTGAAATCATTAGACACAAGTTGGTAGCAGCCTCTTAATCAAAAAGTTAATAAGTATTTAAACTAATAATTTGTAGTACCTAATTATTAGATTATAAAATATGCTTCAGGGTTAGTCAAACACGAAATAATCGCAAACATACAGAGAAAACTAAGAACCTCCATTTTTTGTCGAGTTTAACTGTTAAGTGTCTGTCAACCTTAATCTTTGCATAAGCTGTCACTCCAGCATAGACCACAAAACATGCAAATGGCGGCTGTAAGGCTGTAACCGACGATATCGTGGCATCTCACGCCGCCGCATATTGAGCAAATGTACCCCTTATGCGGATTTGCAGAAGAGGGTAGCTCAACGAATCTGAGGATAATGATCACAATCCAACCCGAAGCTGCAATCATTCGGGGTCTACTAAGAAAACCAATGAACCACATTCACGTTCGTCTGTCTCTTTTATATCCTTCAGAAACTGGTGCGGGTGAGAGAGACAGATTTACAATATACGTGATAATGGTTTTGTGAAATAAACTGTTCGCGTAAAAGTCGCTTGTTCGACGTGAAAAGGTCGACTTACGACTTGAAAATAAGGTAGGTATCGAATATATGATAGCTGCACTAGATTTAGATGTTTTGTTAGTTTGATTAAATTTTCTCGTAGTATAACACAGCAAGCGATTTTTTATTTCATAACAACTTTATTTCCTGTATAGAAATTGATATTAAAAAAAAAATATTTTCATAAAATTTCTGGCTAAAATTCATACATTATTGCCATACAAAGAAGTTAGGTAGGTAAACCTGCTCCAAAATAAAAGTTACATAAAAACCGTGCCATACTTAGGGTGGGTTGCACCCATCTTACTTTAACTTTGACACACGTCAAAAAACTGTCAAACTCCATACAAAAAACATCGGTTATCGTCATAGTTACGGTCAAAGTTAGGTGATGCAACTCAGCCTTAAAAGGTACTAACCCGCTCCAATAGGTATAAAAGCTGCATAAAAACCACGCGGTTAAGTGAGTTCATTGAGAACCTGATAGATAACTTTAGCTAAAATAGCAAGGGTCAGTGCATTATTCAAAAGGCTTAAACTTTTATTAGGTTAAAACTAACTTCTAAAATGTCGCTGTACTATAAACGCTCCTCGTCGAACTTAACCCACAGCTCAGCAACACGTTAAATTTTAAACGTGTTTCGCGTTCATTTATACAGGGTGGAAACGATAAGTGATCGATTATTCCTAAACTATACAAGATATCGAGAAACTGGTTACTGATTCTGAAAGTGCTTCACGAGCTCTTTCAAGCTAGAAATGGATAGATCTCATGAAGCACTTTCAGGATCAGTAACTAGTTTTTATCGAGTGAGATCACTTATCGTTTCCACCCTGTATATAAAGGCGAAAGGTCACTGACTGATTCACTCATCACGAAATCATAGAAACGACAAGTGCTAGAAGTCTCAAATTGTGCATGGGGGTTCATTTTAGAACGTAGGTGCTCACTAAAACGGGATTTTGCAAAATTCAACCCCTAAGGGGGTAAAAAGGGATCCACGCGTACGAAGTCTAAAATAAATTAAAGTTACTATTTAACTGCTCGCTAAAGGGTTAACGGTTTAGCAGTCGCAAATATAAATGCGCTCACTGAATACGTAATAACCTTGGCGAAACTTTTAGAACATAACTAACCTGTTCCCGATAGTTTAGTTTAAAACTGTACCGTATTCTCCAATAACGCGAACGGTTCGAATGAAATTAAGGCTTATTTATATAGCAATTACTTTACGCTAGAAATCCTTTTCAGCTGCTTTTAGAACGTTATTTAATTGTGAAAGCGAATATGGCTGTGCGTTTTCTATTGTGAAAATAGTACTCTGGGAGATATACATATTTTGCGACTAAAAATGTTCACGTTAAAATGATACAATTTGATTTTCGCCTGAAATAAATAGTCGTGAGGATTAATGGTACTTTTTAAGTTTTACTTTTCATCGGTCACCGGTATAGCATCTCGTAAACCTTATTGGTGTTCTTGGTATTTGATCAAATAAGCTATCTATATCTATAGATAATTGAACACCTACACTAAAATTCAACGTCAAGAAAAGTTATTAGGTATAAATCAGACACTTTTGATGACTTTAAACTTTGGTGTCTTTAAAACGACTTAATTGAAATGATCAATGGTCGCTTACATCTTATTTCAGAACGTAATCAGTCTAAAATTTCGGGTTTTGACTCCCGAAACTTTCCAATTTTCATTCAAACCCATTGCAATAAATGCTCTCCAAATGACTTTAATTAAGTACTACCAAAACACAGGACAGGGTAATTAAAAGCAAACCCAACACAATCAGGTATCGGGGTAACACGAACGCGTATTTTTGCGGTGCAACTAATTTATTCTGCTCATGGGCCAATTATTACAATGGGCACGAAATAAACTTCGCCGGCGTTAATTAATATGAACGAATTTTCGTTCGGCACCGATTTAAATTGGCACAATTGTCTCAAAATAGCGAAAAAACGACCGGCATCGACAATGAGTGGAAAACAATGTCCACTCGAAAGAAGTTAAATTGAATTTGGAATATTAAACGGTCATTCTCCGGATCTGGATTATTTTGTTGATTACCCCGACCTTTTTTATTTTTGAATTTAGAGTAAGTTTAGGTAGAACATTTCAAAATAGACATTATTACGAGCATATTTTTTATATTGGCCCATCTGTAGCAAGCAGGAATAAAAAGTTATGCGACATCAAAATTTTCATGGTCGTGGTAATCAAAGTTGGGAGTCAGAGTAATCAAAAATAAAACAAAATATTTTATTTTCTAAGGTTTTTTTTTTAAGTTATGGTAAAATAAATGTTATTATAACTAGCCATTTGTTATTTTGATGTATAAACGACAATATTGTAAAGTTTGAACAAAATCTGTTAAGTAGTTGTTGCGTAAAAGAGTAAAAAACATACATATAATATTAGTGACTCAATGTCCTATGTCTCCTATATGGGACAGAAGGCGTCCACAACAGTCCTCCATCGCATTCGGTCTTGAGCTTCGTGTTTGATCTCGCTCCAAGTCTTAACAGTGCGCCGCTATGTTTTTTTGGCGCGACCACGTTTGCATTTTCCCTGGGGGTTCCAATCTAGAGCCTGCTTGGGGATGTGATCGGGGTCCCTTCGGAGAGTGTGGCCGATCCAGTTCTACTTGCAGCGTTTATTCTGCTGAAAGATCGGTATTTCGTGGCAGCGTTCCAAAAGTTCGTCGTTTGAAGATTTTGGAGAATTCGGCGAAGACAGCGGCTGAAGAAGATCTGCAGCTGGTGCGAGATAACCTTAGTGACCTTCCACGTTTCACGCCCATAGAGCAGAACTGGTTTGACGTTGGACCCGAATATTTTGATCTTGCTTGGGTCAATTTCCGTGACTGCCATACGGCTCGAAGTTGTGCGAAGGTAGCTCTGGCCTTGGCAATGCGCGAAGTGATGTCCTCTTCGGTACCTCCAGGCTCTGAAATGATGCTCCCGAGGTAAGTGAAATTGTGGACTCGTTGGACATCCTCTGCACCAACGGTGTGCAATTCCTCACTACAGATCGCATCTCTTGGGTCTTCCGGTACTGATACCCTTGCTTTACCCTTTTTTCGGCACAATAATTAGAAGCCCCTTATGCAAATCGTCTGGGAGTTCCTCTTCCATCCAGATGTTTTCGAAGACAGGTGTCAGGACGTTAACGGCGGAGTTTACATCGGCTTACAGCATTTCAGCGGTGATAAGGTCGAGTCCAGGGGTCTTGCCAATTTTGAGGGATAATATTATGTATTAATAGGAGATAGGATTTCATTTTAGTAAAGGGTAATTTTGCTTATTAAACGTTATTTAGTTAATCATTCATTAGTAAAATTACAGTATTATTGATTACTCGGTGACAAAAGTCGGGGTAATCAAGGTCGGGGTAGTCAAAAAATTAAGGTTTATCCTGAGCCCTGCCCAATCTGTAAGTTGAATCTCATATGTTTTAATACACAAAAATGCGGTTACATGGACCATTATTCCTGTACATTCTCAAGAACTTTCCATGTAAAGAAACCTAAAAAAATTGGATAGAGTAAATCAATCGTGCACTGAACCAAGGTCGGGGTAATCATATTCTTATCTCGATAACTCCGAAATCCTGCGACGAGTTGCATTACCAATCACCTCGGCACGCAGGCCACCACTAAAGGTTCACGGGGGAGGATAGAGCTCGTTTCTAAATTGCGTAGCTAAGGACGTAGGCGCACATTAGTGACGTGTCGGGGTAATCACGGTTAACGCCCGGACACAACTTCAAATAGTTATTTTACAAAACCTTTTAGTCATATAGTTATATCGTATTTAATTTATCAATGTTTATTTAATCAGTAATCGATTACATAAGCATTGAAAGCGGTAATAATAACGGATTAATTTATACGAGCAAATTTGTTCTGAAATCGGGAGCGCGGACACGTCGTGGTAATCAATTTTTGACGACTTACGATTTTTTTTAAATTACTTAATTAACTATTATTAACTATCTCTGTGGTTTAACAACAAGAACCAAAGTTATACTATTAGATAAAAATATTTGTTACTAAAATATTATGATATTCGGGTACTTTTTGACCCCGGACACGTGATTTTCTTGGCCGGTGGAATGACCCTAAAATAACAATAGAACGTTTTTTTCTGGGTAACGCTACAAAAATACACGTGCTTGTTGTAAAACAGCTTCATTATTTTGTTCGCTATTACCTTTATTGAAGTCGACGATAACTCAAAGTTAACACTTAGTTATTAATCACTTTTCATCGTGTTACAGCTCTTTGACTTAAGGCACTGAAGTGTTTTAACGATATTGATATTGCTTAAGTATTTTCCTTAACTAAAACAGACTTAGGTAATACAGGGCTTTAACTTTCAGTATCGGCAGAACAGGTATTTCAGGTTCGAAGTTTTGGAGGAAGGGTTAAAGAGATATCGACTTAAGGACCTTTTTACGTACTGGAGATGGTTTAATTCCAATTGTTAAATTAACATGAATAAAGAGCGACATTAGAAGCAGCAGTTGCTGTTGGTTTACGGTGAAACAAAAATATTTGTTCAGTGAACACAAACATGTTGGGAACATGTTTATTCCGCTCCAGTATTAAGTAAGATAAAGGCGATTGCGTGAAGGAGATTGCAAAGGTCAGTTTATAATCGCCATCATTTAAACATAGTAAATTGATAACTTTGGGCATTTTACGTTTCGCTAGTATTTATAAAACGCAACCAATACAACAAACGAGACTGAGAATAAAAGAACCAAATAAATAGGTACATTAAGAAAATTGTGTTCATATTTTATGTGAAAGTCTAAGCTTTTTATGTGAGATTGCTGCCTAAACCAAAAACCTCTTTTTGGTGCTTCTCACATGCCTACCTAAGCCTAGATGACATTTTATAAAACAATTACTAAAAGCTCACGGGGAAAAATATGCAAGCACAAGAACTGCTTTTTTATTAATAAAGCGTTATTTCTAGAGCTACAAAAGTAGGCAGATACTGAAAAGTACGAAAGGAAAAAAATCATAGAAAAGAGACATATCGATAACGTAATAGCCCCGTTTTTGTTGGCTCCCCTGGCATTGGCTCGAAACTTCTTGTTTGCCCAAATTTCCTATTAAACGCTATCTTCGGGGACCTTAGATATTTTATTGTCGACAAGGAAAATATTTCTGGAATATCGGAATACTTTTCTACCTTCGAAAATAACCAACTGAGATACCATTTAAACAAAGCTCTTTTATATTCCGGTGCATAATTTTAAATTCCCAAAACACCACTTTATAAACATGATGAAAACAGAATATATTTTGTGCACCCCAAGTTTCATTTAAATATTGCCAGCTACTGTATTCGCTGACTTAGGCGGAAATATTTCAAGCTTCTTTCTTCTTTTCAATGCAAGAAATCAATTTCAGCAAAGCGATTCTCACAGTAGAATCCTTTACCTGCAGAAAAGATGGGTAAATAGACGCCGCGTGATTAAGTTTTTTTTTCAATCATACCAATTACTATTTAGAAGTACCTAATGAAAACTGTTTATAATAATAAATCAAATCAAATATAATTAAATATTGAAAAGAAACAATAACCCATTGATGTCAGTGTCGGACCGGCGATTCGAGGGTAGGTAGTCGCCCCTGGAATATTGTGGTGAACGCACTCCTAACACAAGCTTAGATTTAGCTTAGAGGGGTTAACGGAACGAGTCAGTACCTATTATTTGTCTAATATGAAAATAAACGATGTCGGAACTATTACTACTTATTTGTCACGTTACGATGATTAGACGGCACAGTCTGGTGTAGTCAGTCATGTTTTCGAATTGATGATAATACCTGTCTTTAGCCCGTGTCTATCTGTTTATACTCTACCTAGTTGTGGTTTTTCTGTCTTGGGCGTTCTTAAAAAAGGTTGTCTATCCCTTTGCCGAATCATTCATAGGGAACTGAATATTAATGGTCCGGTCTGCGGTATATTTTAACGTCGGTCAAAGCTTAGCGCGCACATCTCGCTATCAATCAAATCGACTTATCGAGTCGCCGCCATACATCTAGAGGTACAGTTCGTTGGAGGTTCAAATTACCAACAGTTTTACGGGTGAAATGCTCGGCGTTTGAATTTTGAGGGAAAAGTCGATGTCAGAGTACACTTTGAAGTCACGTGCACTCGATTGCTGGCAATTTTCATCTTCGTTAGACCTAGCCATGTTAACTGATACTGCTCTATTTAGTAATCTTTCTTCTCATTACTTAGTTCAGTATCAGTATTGTCATTAATATAGTATTATAGACATCAAGCTAAAGTTAATTGAGTTTTTTTTTCTAATTTAGTCTAAAGTCTAAAAAGTAAAGTACTCAAACGTAAAGTAGGACATTCTGTCGCGTAGTGGGAAATTAATAAATAATCAACACTAGCGTACACAGATAAAATTACAGTTTATTTATTTTAACAAAATGTGAGGGTGGGGTTCGGATGCCCGACTGTGGGTATGCTTTCGCGGTCCGTGACTTCCCTGGCGAGGGCGGCCGAAGGTAGATGGTGGCCGTAGGTGCTGGACGTAGTCGCTGACAGCTGTAGGCGCCTTGGGTCTTGAGCCGCAGATGGTAATCGTTTGCCTCCGCGTTAGTCCCGAAATTCGATCCCTGGGAATGAACATTCCAGCTTAAGCCACTTCCGGTCTCAACATCCGGAGACTGCAATCATCGTCAAACCAAGCCAAGAAAGTCGAGCCTAAGTAAGTAGGATAGCAGGCGAAGTGGCGATGAATGCAATCAGATCGGAGTTTACAAACACAGCATAATTAAAATGAAGTAAACAATATTATGATTTATTATTAGTTACGCCAAATGCTTTAAATTAACAATTTGTATGAATAATTACGCCAATAGCGAATAATTACTAACTGATCTCTGCTACAGGAATTTGCGACATAATTAGGTTTTCAACAAAGCTGGATAGATAGGCACTAACTAATCGCAACTTGTAGTTACATTATCTGCTTAAAACTAAAGCGAAAGAAGAAATACTTGTTCATCACTTACCCTATCGGGGATGTATTCACTACACAGTTTTATCGTACTTATCTATGAAACGACTACTAATTTTATTGTACTTTATAAGTTTGTATTTAGTGCATTTGCACTACATACTATGAATTATTTGAAATGGAATCGGCGCGGCGGCGATAGGCAGGTACGCGGCCGTACTTTTCAAGTTGGTTTGTCGAAATGAAGCCGGGGAGACGTGCCCTGGCCGACGATTTTTAAAGGTCAAACGGCTTTAGGCGCCGCCCATTAAAATCATACGATGTTTTTGACCAATGCCCAGACGCAAAGGATTGAAGAGAAAGCTGCTTAGGGTCCCGCGCGACCGATAAACGAACCATTAGCAAGGTCACTGTAATTTGATTTATTTTATTTTAAGCTAGTTTTAAGTGATTTATGTAATTATTTGTTTTGTAAATGTTATTTATTTAGTGATAAGAATAAAATCTTGTTTACAGTTTTTTGTTGTTTTATGTATTTGATAGTTTTAGTTATTTTTATTCATTATTATGTTAATTCAATTATATTTTATTCGTACAAAAATCAATAAATGTAATTATGTGACGTATAACGTTACATTACCCCCCCGCGTCACCAAGGATTTTTTTTTTTATAAAAAAAATCCGCATAAAAGTAATAAGTCAATGCTTGTATTAATCCTTTCATAAAATTGCTCTCATACGTCACGCTTTCATTATGGCAACATTATTCTTTAATATAATGAATAATGACGCATCCTTACATAAATAGGTTCCTGCTATACATTGAACTGGTAACCCATACAAACTAATAATACTTAAGATGTTCTTTTTTTTTTTTTACGAGGTAAAGTTATTATAATAAACATTAATTAACGACAAAAAAAAATATTTATTTATTTAGGCCAACTAATTTTAAATCCTTAATGTGCCAAGTGCCCAAATCTTTACCTGACATATCCTCTAGGACATACACCAAAGGCGATTTTTTATGAGTCACACGACATTTAATGAATTTTGGTGCTAACTTTTTACTAAAATATTTGTCTTTGTCACTTAATACGTAAGCGCGCTTCATAACAATATCTCCCACATTAAACTCTGCTGGCTTTCGACGCAGATTATAGTGTGAAGTATTTTTTTCGTGAGCATGCCATAACTTTTTCTGTACGTCATTAAAAATACTAGAAAGGCAGCCTAAGTTTTCGGCATAAATATCCCGAGGTAAAAATAAGATTTCGTTGCCTAATTCTGAGTCTGTATAGTGGGTACCGCAGGTGACAAGTTCCCTACCATAGACTAAGAAAGATGGCGTGAAACCAGTAGCCTCGTTTACCGAGTTATTTATCGCAAATTGAACCTTTGGAATAAAAACGTCCCAAGTTCTGTGATCATTTTCGACAAATGTTGATATGCAAGTGATAATAGTTCTATTGTAACGTTCAACTGTGTTAACTTGTGGTGTATATTTCGGCGTAAAATAAATGTTGGGTATGTTATATTTTTTAAATAACACAGCTGTGTCACGGCTAATAAATTGTGAACCATTATCGACAATTATAGTTTGAGGAATTCCGTGGACAAGGAAAACGGAATCCTCTAAAATTTTTATAATTACATCTGACGTTGCTTTTCTAATTGGATAAATCAGACAAAATTTTGAAAAACAGCAGGTCACAACTAAAATGTAACTATTTTGTTTTCGACTAACAGGCAGAGGGCCCATGAGGTCAATTGAGACCATTTGAAAAGGACGAGAGCATTGTTTTGGACGACCCATTACTCCAAGTATTTGATGATTAGAAGTTTTATATTCAAGACATTTTTGACAAGAACCAACAAACTGAACTACATCACTGTGCATTCCTGGCCAAAAGTAACGCAACATGAGGCGATGGTAAGTTTTAAATATGCCCAAATGTGCAGCTGTTGGTTGCGAGTGATTTTCTAAAATAACATTTTCACGTAATTCGGAAGGAACTACGATCTTCCACGAAAATTCATTTTGCAATTTACATTTAACTTTAGTCAACCTATACAAAATGTCGTTTTTAATTAAATAATTTGGAAAATCTTGTGGTCTGTTAAGGCAACCGTTAAAAATTGTTTTGTACCACTCGTCTTTAGTGTCCTTTATATCGGAGGAGGAGATAGCACTAACTGGCACAGACCGCGATAGGGCGTCGGGTATAACGTTGTCTACACCACGACGATGTTTAATGTCGAAGTTAAAAGATGACAACCGTACTCCCCAACGAGCTAAGCGACCAGTAGGATTACTCAGAGAGAGGAACCACTTTAAGGCGCTGTGATCTGTATAGACAGTGAAAGTTTTGCCGTTCTCTAAATAACACCGCCAGTGCTCTAGAGCAGTTACCACAGCTAAAGTTTCGCGCTCAGTAATGCTGTAATTTTTCTCAGCCGCAGATAAGGACTTACTCATATAAGCGATAGGATGCTCCTTACCGTCTTTTGTTTGTGTGAGCATAGCGCCTACCCCATAGTTACTCGCATCCGTGTGTACCTCGAAAGGCTGAGCATAATCAGGACACGTTAGAACAGGAGCAGAAACTAAACATTCTTTTAGTTTTAAAAAGGACACATCAGCCTCCGGAGTCCACTTAAATGGAGGTGTGCCTTTTTTATTAGAAGTCAATTTATTTAAAGGGCCAGCAATTGTACTAAAATTTGGTACGAAGCGACGGTACCATGTTGCTGTGCCAAGAAAACGTTTAAGGTCCTTTCGGCTAGTAGGTGTTGGATAGTTTAATATAGCCTCGACCTTCTCGGGATCTGTGCGCAGTCCACGACTATCGACGACATAACCCAGATATTTAAGTTGGCTACGGAAAAACTTGCATTTTTCTAAATTCACGGTGAGATTAGCTTGTTTTAATTTATCTAAGACCTTTAACAAGAGTGTCACGTGACTATTATAGTCATTGCTTACAATTATTATGTCATCCAAATATGCGAAGACATTAAGGCCAAACTCGCCGAACAAAAGATCTACTAAACGCTGTTGAGTCGCGGGTGCGTTAGTTAAACCGAACGCGGTTCTTTTAAACCTGAGTGTACCTCTACCCGGAACATAAAATGCAGTCTTATCACGATCCTCGAGAGCTATATTAATCTGCCAAAAAGATTTGGATAAATCGATACTGCTAAGATAACGAGCGTCTCTAAGGTTATCCAAGATCTCAGAAATGTATGGCAAATTATAAGCATCACGCTTGGTAACTGAGTTGAGCTTACGACTATCGAGGCAAAACCTCGGCTGACCATTCTTTTTTGTTACTAAAAGGACTGGGGAAGACCAGGCACTTTCACAAGGCTCAACCACATCAAGAGCCAACATCTCATCGACCTGCTCAACCAGGATTCGTTGTTTCTCCGGAGACATGCGGTAGTAACGTTGCCGGATTGGTTGAGCATCACCGGTATCAATTCGATGGGTAATCAAAGAAGTTTGTCCTAGACCCCTACGTTCAAATGAAATGTCTTTGAATTGATCTATGATGTTATCCGCTATAAGTTTTTCAGACTCACATAAATTGTCATAGCCGTGAATTAGAGTTTCATTAGTAGTATCGTCATCGTCGCCGACTGTACCGAACGAGATGCTACCCAAATACTTAGGACATATTTGAAACTTTCGCCAAAAGTCAACACCCAAAATAAGAGAGGTTTCTATTTGTGGCACAACTACAGCGTCAATAATGTGAAACTGGTTCTCAAAATGTACAGGAATATTAATGTGACCTATGCTTTGTAAAGACTGACCACCTGCAGCTGTAACAAGAATACAGGTATCAGTAAGCAGTTTAAGACCGTTGTTCTCTAATAAAACATGAGAGTTGTCACCCAAAATGGTTACTGCGGAACCTGAGTCAAGTAGACCAGTAAAAGAAATATTATTTATATTGACTGTGACAAAAGGTCTCGTATCATTAACTGGTTTGCTGCGAATTGTAGCAGTTTTATATGAACTGAAAAATAATTTGAGTGTTTGAAGCCAGTTTTCCCAATCAGTTTTATCAAAATTACTTTTTGTACTACTACAATTCAGCCCATTCAGTTTTTTGAAGCTGAAGGCTCGATTTTGTTACAATCTGGACATTGAGGTTTCTTGACATTCGGTCTGCCACATTTAAAACAAAATATATTGTTTTTATTTTCAGTACATTGACTGATATGGTGAGTGTTCACACGACACCTAGGACAATAAGGAACCTTAGGAGACTCGATTGCATGTACATAACTTTGATTTGAATTGTGTTTATTATTAGTGTAATTATTTGTATAGGTTTTATTTTGATTATAATTTGTGTTGTTTATAGGTTTATTAAATTTTGAGTAACTATTGGGATTATTTTGTGTTTTGTAATTAAATCGGTTTTTATTATATGCGAACTCAGGAGCTAAGGTGTTTGATGTTGCAACACTAGGCTCGCGGAAATTAGCGAGACGTGCTTGGATAGCTTCATAGTTATGACAAAGCGATTGTAACGATTCGAGGGTCCTGATTTCATAAGCTGATGCCAAAGTGCTAGCGTAACAAGTTCTAATGTTATGGAGGATTATTTCTAATTTATCTTCTTCCGACAGAGTTTTCGAAAGACGCGAAAACAATCCGGACATGATCGACAAATAAATCGTGATGTTTTCCGATTCGCCTTGTGTTCTGTTACGAATTTCTGACAGCAGTCTGTAATCAAAGTCAGACTGGTCAAAATCTTGTCTCAACAGGGTAATTAGCTCGCTCCAATTAGACACACGATCCCTAACACTTCTAAACCAATGAAGCGCGTCTCCGGTGAAAATTTCAGTGGCATAAGACATGGCCTTAGTATCAGAGATACTCCTAGCGACGCAAAATTCAGTAAGACGTTGAATGAACGCTCGTACGCAAGACTTACCGTCATATTTAAGCCTACCTAAGTCTACTGCTCCTCCACGATCACAAGTGACAGAAATATTTAGAGGTGGGGCAGCAGAGGTAGTCGGACATTCTGAATTGCTTGTTGATATTAAAGGATCGGTAACCGTATCTGTATTACTTTTTAAAATATCTTTATACTTTTTAAATTCAGACACGCAAAATTCAAATTGTTCGTCCGTATCTTTATTGCTAATGATTCGGTTTATGCGGTGGTACAAATGGTTTAGATGGTTTTGTGTACGTAACAAAGTGTTCCTATCTAAATTTGATTTTAGATTGTTTTTAACCTTGCTGAGAGTCTCTTCAACACCTTTTATATCGTCAGCAGGCTCCAAGGGACTATCTAAAATGTCCTCAGAAGGAAATATCGGTCCTAATTTTGCAATTTGTTTGCGCAAATCAAAAACAGTAGCAGCAGGAGTAGAACCTCTTATGAGAACTTCGTACTCTAGTTCCGATTTTTGCAATGATAAAAATTTAACTTGATGACTCATTTTAAAAATTACTTAAATTATGCGGAACCTTCAAAAATAATTATGTAAAACAAATTAATTCGACAACAATTCAAACCACGGCTCAAAAAATATGTACGGAACCTTTAAAAATTATTAAAATTGATTTGAGATATTATATTATGTAATAGGTTAAGTGATGAACCAGTACTTCGTAGCGTCTATTCTAAATAGAAAATAAAATAACTCCGACTGTTACAAAGCTTAATTAATAGATATTAAAAAAAGCGTTAATATAAAGGTAACAGCACACCAAAATAGGCAACAAAAAAAAAACAAACCAAAAAAAAACATGAAGGAATTTACACAAAAGAAAGCACACAACACACAGCTACTTACTACGAAAGCAAACCCATCAGTCCATAAAAAAACCAAGTTGAGGCGCCAGTGTCGCGTAGTGGGAAATTAATAAATAATCAACACTAGCGTACACAGATAAAATTACAGTTTATTTATTTTAACAAAATGTGAGGGTGGGGTTCGGATGCCCGACTGTGGGTATGCTTTCGCGGTCCGTGACTTCCCTGGCGAGGGCGGCCGAAGGTAGATGGTGGCCGTAGGTGCTGGACGTAGTCGCTGACAGCTGTAGGCGCCTTGGGTCTTGAGCCGCAGATGGTAATCGTTTGCCTCCGCGTTAGTCCCGAAATTCGATCCCTGGGAATGAACATTCCAGCTTAAGCCACTTCCGGTCTCAACATCCGGAGACTGCAATCATCGTCAAACCAAGCCAAGAAAGTCGAGCCTAAGTAAGTAGGATAGCAGGCGAAGTGGCGATGAATGCAATCAGATCGGAGTTTACAAACACAGCATAATTAAAATGAAGTAAACAATATTATGATTTATTATTAGTTACGCCAAATGCTTTAAATTAACAATTTGTATGAATAATTACGCCAATAGCGAATAATTACTAACTGATCTCTGCTACAGGAATTTGCGACATAATTAGGTTTTCAACAAAGCTGGATAGATAGGCACTAACTAATCGCAACTTGTAGTTACATTATCTGCTTAAAACTAAAGCGAAAGAAGAAATACTTGTTCATCACTTACCCTATCGGGGATGTATTCACTACACAGTTTTATCGTACTTATCTATGAAACGACTACTAATTTTATTGTACTTTATAAGTTTGTATTTAGTGCATTTGCACTACATACTATGAATTATTTGAAATGGAATCGGCGCGGCGGCGATAGGCAGGTACGCGGCCGTACTTTTCAAGTTGGTTTGTCGAAATGAAGCCGGGGAGACGTGCCCTGGCCGACGATTTTTAAAGGTCAAACGGCTTTAGGCGCCGCCCATTAAAATCATACGATGTTTTTGACCAATGCCCAGACGCAAAGGATTGAAGAGAAAGCTGCTTAGGGTCCCGCGCGACCGATAAACGAACCATTAGCAAGGTCACTGTAATTTGATTTATTTTATTTTAAGCTAGTTTTAAGTGATTTATGTAATTATTTGTTTTGTAAATGTTATTTATTTAGTGATAAGAATAAAATCTTGTTTACAGTTTTTTGTTGTTTTATGTATTTGATAGTTTTAGTTATTTTTATTCATTATTATGTTAATTCAATTATATTTTATTCGTACAAAAATCAATAAATGTAATTATGTGACGTATAACGTTACAATTCCCAGCTTGATGTTAGAGCGACGACATCAAAATACAACCGATTTGGAATCTAGAATCGTCTTTTTTCATTTAAATGGACCATACATAAACATTCGTCTTGTTTTCAGTTTATAATGAAATTCCACATTAGTTCTTTCTTCTACCGTTAAAAGCCATAACTTTTATATTTCTCCACAATTGACATGTAATCTACGAGATGCCTGTCTTATACCAGATAGTCATCTTTCTTTCTTTCTTCTTTCATTCTATGCGGGCTGCGGCAAACCCAAGGAATACCGAGGAAATAATATCTCCTCGCACTACCGGGTATCGGGATGAATTCTTCGCGAGATTAAAGGCTGTCATGCTTTGTGTTACAATACAATATCGGCTAGCATTCTTTCCCGGGTATAAGCACAGTTGTTGTGAACAAAGGCTATCAAATTGTAGAAAAATTACTGAATCTTTTCAGGAAGTACATGCAAGAACTTTTAAGTTTAATAAGTGTGTCAAGAGTCGTTTCGTGTCAGAAAAAGAAACCATTTTTTTATCCGAAACAGTAGGTATTTTTAAATATTGCTCTACATGTTTACTCCAAGAATAAATTTCAAGTAACAGTATAAAACAGTTCAAAGCCGAGCTGAATCTGTTTTGGTCCAATTAGACCTTTCTATTTTTTTTAAACACGGATCTATTTTTCTCAAAAAAAGTAAACCTTATTTTTTTAACCAAAAAAATTCTTTATTTCTCAAAGAAAAATCAACGTTTTTTTTAAACCGATCTTACACATTCACTACAGTACAGCAAACAGCGAAACTTTTCCAATTTCTATCGCGTTACATCGCGCATCGTCGTGCATAAAACTTCACATGGAAGCCTTTGTTTGTTGCACTCGCATCCCAATGTCAGAAATGTGATAGATTACATTGTTTGTTATAGTATTTTTACGACGAGCAAAATGTATTTATTTTGAATGAAATATCTTTTTCAATAGGCGCAGTCAAACTATTTGTCAACGGCCGCAATATTTTTACTGCCATGAATTAAAACGTCCTAAAGAGGATTTAGGACGCTATTTGGATCAAATATATAATTGCTCAATAATGAATAATAAATAAATAAATAAATAAAATAGTTTATCACTTCTTATTCCTTCGTTTGACAAAGGCCTCCCCCAAAGATTTCCACAAAGACCGGTCCTGCGCCGCCCGCATCCAGGCACCTCCTGCGACCTTCACCAGATCTTCGGTCCACCTAGTGGGAGGCCTGCTCACACTACGTCTTCCGGCTCGTGAACGCCACTCGAGAACTTTCTGCCCCAGCGGCCATCACTCTGCGAGCTATGTGCCCCGCCTTTTTATTAAACAGGGGTATTTTTTGTTACTAAAAAAAACCTAACTCGAAAACCTAACTCAACCTACTAAAAGTTATTTTATTTTTAACGACATTAACCACAGAAATGATCACAATTACATTTTCATTAAGCTCCACCCGCTGAAAAGCTGAAACTGTATTGAATGTTAACGCGAATGGAATATCAGACAGCCGATATCGCAGAAATAGGTCAAAATATAATAGTGTTGGTACTTCGATCCGAACCCAATAGCCTACTTAACAGTGCAGGCAAACTTTACATGTTTCATAATCTTGGCACCGACTCCAGAAGTATCAATCATGGTATACCTACATAAATATTAATAATTCGTCCTAATAAATAAGTAGGTAATTAGTAATTATTTTTCTACGTTTTAGTGTAGGTTTTTTGGAGTCGGTTTTATTTTTTTTTATAAAATTTTACTTATTTCTTGCTTTTTAGTTAACTAATTATTACCTTGATGTTACCACTGAAGGTAGGCAGTACACTGAGACCAAAAAAAATTGGTTCATAATCGGCGGAGATATTGCGTATAAAAAAGTTCATCCCCAATTTTCCACCCTTGGGGGTGAAATATTTTCTTCAAATTCGCATGAAACCACCCTTTTGATAATACCTATTCAACAAAAAAATAATCGTTCAAATTGGTTTATAATCGGCGGAGATATTGCGTATAAAAAAGTTCATCCCCAATTTTCCATCCTTGGGGGTTGTTTTTTTTATTATTAAATTTAAATGGGACCAACCTTGAGGTATTACCTATACGCCGAAAAAAGATTTGTTCAAATCGGTTTATAATTGGCGGAGTTATCGCGTAACAAACATAGAAAAAAAAAAAAAAAAAAAAAAAAAAAACATACGGGTCGAATTGAGAACCTCCTCCTTTTTTGAAGTCGGTTGAAAATATGATCCTTATAACAATATTCTAATACGGCCTTTGTTTGCCCGAGGTCACGTTATTGGATATCGTAGTAGGGTCAAGTCGCCTGTTCGCATCCACCGACCTTATGCGTCTGACCGCGGATCACTGTTTCAAAACACTAAAAATGGTAAATAGGAATATCACCTATCGTAATTCTAGGCATTCATGGATTCATGAAAGGCTTTCGATTCTGTTCTTTTGTTCTCTTTTTTACAATAAAATATTTCCCATACCGCGGGTGAAAGACCTGAAATGGGTTACCCTAATTTAGGCTCCAGTTTGGCCAAAGCTACTACAATTTTTGCCAATTTTATTGTAAATTGTATTGGTGAAAAATAAATTAATTTAACATTTCATTATTCTTATTTTTCTGTTCTGCTGTTTTTAAAGAGTGAACTGTCATTTAGACACGTATAGGCCGGGCCGTCGACGTGAACAGGCGACATTACCCTACGCTCTTTTGAGACAAGACCCGACCCAAAGGGATTAATATTTACGAAGAAGTACTTACTTACTTACCTCTAAGTAAATACTTCGCATCGGTAAATACGAACTCAGCTCGAACTTCCAAAATATTTAATTTAACAATTAGGTTTGTTTGGTACACAACAATTAGCGAGTTGCCAGAATCATTATAAACTTCGGCCATTGTTTATTTTCGTTTGAACAATAGGTACTTTGAATTTGGAATAAATATCGTAATTATGAACGCCACATCATCATTTATCACAATATACAGTCGTAAACTGACAACTTTACTGAAAAATAAAAGCAAGTTTTCCGAATATCATTCAGACCGAGCTGTCTTTGTATCTAGTAATTTTAAAATTACTTATCTTTAATTGCAATAAAAAAGCTCTGATAAAGTCGCTATAAAATTATACTCACAGAATTTAGAAAACGTAGAGCGTAGTAGACTATAGGTACCTATGTCACTTATGTTTGAAAAGCGATCTATAAAAATATGATAGTCTCCCATTCTCAGTGTGGAGAAACTTCCGCGAGCCGTTCTGAACTATCTCAGAAATAAAACTTCCTGACAACTCTAATGTGGGACTAAAATAAAACTTATAAAAGACTCACCCGAGCGGACAACCCCGAAAACAATGGCACTGGGACAAAAGCGGACGTGATTGCAGCTCATTTGCATGTTTCATTGACCGACAATTTAATTTTCGCACTCGCCTCTCGGGGCGTTAATTTTCGCGCATCCGTGCCATGCATATTTTCGCAAAACACCGCGATTTTCCATTCGTTATTGTTAACTAATTAGCGGTAGCTAAAAAACGAAGGCATACACTTTCAAACTACCTGGCGATGGAAAATATCTACTTTGAGAAAGAGCTTACCACATCAACGAACCTATGTAGGTATCCCAGACTTGATCAAAAAGCGACCAGACAAGATCTTGTACATTTTAACGAGAGATATAAACCTAGCGGTGAAACAAGTGAATCAGCAATCAAATAGCAGACTAGGTACCTGGAAAATCATCAAAGAAATCTTGAGCCTAAAAGAATCAGGATTTACTGCCATACCTATACATGCGTAGATAAATACTATCAGATAGAACATCAGCTTACCGGAATCGGAAAATTGAAAGAGTAACCGAACATAGTACAGTTTTAAGATACTTAAATGCACTAAGAAGGTCAAGGAATTTTGTAAAGGGTCTTCATCATAGACAGAAGAGAGATACTCCGCCTAAAAAACTCATTTAATAGCAAGAAAACTGAACAAAACTAAAAAAAAACTGGAACCAAAACCATGCCATTGACCATTTAATGAAGAAATCCTATAGGAACCACAAAGTATTCAAATCGATTGCAGAAACTACGTATTCCAATAAGAAACTTCAGATCGCAAGCAATTTAACCTACAGTGTACACATACAGCTTAACAAGCTCTGCTCTATAACCTTGTCGGAAAACGGATTTCAACCAGAAAAATTGAATTTAATAAGATTTTTTCAATGAGAATACATCCTTTCACCAAGAGCATAAAAACCTAATCCAACGAGGCAGTGAGCACTGTCTTTTGCCTCGAGAGGACAATATCATGGATATCTTGAAGACACCGGAAAATAATTTAAGTGCTAAAAAGAAATTAAAAACATCCACCGAAAAAAAATCCACGAAACAGTGAAGAAATAAAAACCTAATGGAAACGATGGAAGAAACCCAATGTAACAATCACCCTGCATAAAGATCATTGAACTAAAAAGAAATCATATTAGATTACACCAAGGCGAACCGTTTAATGTTGGGAAAATATGAACGCGCTCCTAAAAATGCCGTTTTTAGTGGCCCGCCGTCCGCTTACCGCGTCAAGCACTATCCAAGAAACGAAAGAGAGAAGACTAAACTAACCCACCATTAAAAAGAAATAAGAAAAGCAGCACAAGACACACTAATGGAAAAAGAATGTCAAAAGACAGTGAAAAAGACGATAAAAACCCAGAACCGCATATATCGACGGAATAGTCAAAGGTGCAAACAAATCAAATAATCGAAGAGAGAAGAATTATTTAGCCCAAGACAAAATAAAAATAATAAGAAATATTCGACCCAGGGAAAACAGACAACAAAGAAGACGACAAAAACCCAAAACCACAGTTATCGCCGTAGTAATTATTAAAAAAAAAAAACCCAAAAGAGTCAAGTTTTTCAGAGGTTGTGGATAAATGGAACTAAGAGTGAACTCAATTATGACACAAAGAAATAAGAAATGAAGCATAAGAAATATCTGACCCGGAACTTCTAAACAAAGAAGAAAACATCAAAATCTCAGTAGGTACCTACCTAACACAGACCTCAAGAGAAAAATGAAGATAGCCTAGCAGCAGTACAAGAACCAAGACATCTCACCAAAGGCCAGACCGCCCGTCTCATCACAGAAACGCTCAGTCCTACCAACGATATCAAGAAAAGTAGCATAAAATTGGAAAAACAATAAAGCTAGTCTTGTAGCAGTAGAACTAAGAAAAACCAAGCCTCACCAAAAGCCAGACCGCCCATCGCATTGAATAAGCATACAATCGGAAGAACAATAAAGCTAGTTTTGTAGCAGTACAAAAACTAAGAATAACCAAGCCGGCTCACTAAAAGCCAGATTAAGCTAAAGAAAAGAAATACAAGAAATATTTTACCTGGAGGAATGGCAGAAAATAAGACGATACAATTGGGAGAACAATGAAGCTAGTCCAGCAGTAGTACGAGAACAAAGAATAAACAAGCCACTTCCCACACCAAAGGCTAGACCGCCCATCTCATCGCACCACGCGTTTAGTCCTTCCAACGACATTAAGAAAAAAAGTAGAAGAAATAATTAATCTGGAAGATACAGAGACGACAAAAACGTAGTACCGCAGACATCAAGAGAACAACGAGGCTAGTCTAACAGCAGTATATGAACCAAGAACAACCAAAGCCATCTCATCAAAGGCCAGACCGCCCATCTCATCGCATCAACGCTCAGTCCTGTCAACGATAACCCGTCTTTACCTATTTTCCTAGACCAGGCTCAGGATGCATATCTACTTGGTTGTGGTCGACCGGTCGCGGTTTAAAAGACGCAGCGGCTAGTCGGCCGTCCTTTCCCATCCCAGAGCGTGTCTTTCCTTTAAAATCGTGCCCCCTGGTATACCGGTTTGACCGGGACAGGCCTCGTCCTGGCTGGGTCGGCACTATCGTATCGTATCGTATCGTATCGTTATTGTTAACTAATTAGCGGTTTGTATTAAAAATGTTAATTTTAATGAGCCCCCATCCTGCCGTATGGACGATTTCAACGCAGTTGATATTAATTCAGTAACTTTACACCGCAGGGAATAGTCCCCGATTCGAGCGCGGCGTTGGAAATTAACAGTTAACTAACGTTATAATTGCTTCATTTGATTTGTATCAAGCAATTGCAGTTTAAATGCTATAAGCTGTCGAATAATATTACCCTAAACACCTATAAAATACGGTGTACGATTTGTGTTGTTTTTATTCACAAACTTCGGTTATTTTTCTCAGTTATCTCCTCGCACTTAAAAACTAAAATAAATAGGTACTACAGGCCATGTTTAATCCGAAACTTTACATGGTACAATGAGCTAAAAACTGTAATATTTGCCATAAATAAAGTATCATTAAAAATTACAACTCCATCTAGAACATTGCGGTTGCTACACATACCTACCTACCTAATAATTATACGTACGCTTCGGTTGCTCATGAAAGGAATCCTACTATATCTTACCGTCTTATGTTCATCATAACAGTACGTTTGCCCTTTTGCCAAAAGCGTATTGTTTTAAATTAAAGCGTAAGGTTTATTACAACCCTTACCTTTTATGTGAATGAAGGCACCGTAATGTGGTAAATGAGACCCGTATAAACGGGGTACTAAAGGTTCCAAAAAATTGCTTTCCGCGTGAAGCAGGGGTTATTGTTTAAATGAGTTTTCTGGAATTGTTTCTCGTTTAAGACCAAAAACCATGCTCTTTGCATCATATTAATCAATTCTACAGGATGTTAGGTAAATGGGTATATGAGCCGACAAAAATGTTCATACAAAATAAAATTTATAAAATCAGATTTGTATGAAAATTAAAATAATTAAAATGATGATATCAATTTTCTGACTTCACCATACCATTTATATGCCTATGTTAACATGGGCTGTGTCGGCTCATATACCCATTTACCTAACATCCTGTATAAAACCGAATTACAAAACTAATACTAATACAAATCTTTGTCAGTCGACAGACTAATTTGCAAGCATTTCGGATAATCTAAGTTTATTTTTTAATGACCAAAGATATTTTAGTACTTTTGGTAAGAATGATAAAATAATGTACCTACACTGAAAAGTTTTAAATTAGATTTCTAATAAACTAGTACCTACTGAAAAAAAACAGCACAAGAAACTCTGTTACCGTTCTTACTCAATGTCTTTATTACAGGTTTAAAATTAAACACAATTTTGTATATCATAATTTTGTATTTTCTAATAGCAAGTTTTAGTTTAGAAGCTTATGTTCTTACGTGAAAATAAAACCTGCTTAAGTGCTGCAACACAGCTCGTGATCTTTCTTTTATGCTAAGGTAATATCAAAATATTCTTCCAAAAATATTTTCTACTCCCTTCAGTATAAGGTAAGACTTATAAGTAATAACGTATAACGACGTATACATATACTCGTATGAACAGTACCTCTAGCACGAAAAACTTTCGTCTTCGTATCGTTTGCGTACGCAAAACGACAGTGAATCAAAATTCGATACCCAGCCATTGAATTCAATGATAACGTGACGATCTCGATTGTCAAAATTAGTTTCATGTTGCCATTTCTCATACTAAGTTCACTTTATGACACGTTCTCTATTAGATCTCGATACAAAAACTAATGTCACAATTATTCGTGCTATTGTTTTTTAGTTCTCGTTACGGCTGTAGGGGCGCTGTTTAATTTCATACTAAATCTTTCGATGGCGATTCGAATACGCAAACGATTCGAAGACGAAAGTTTTTCGTGCTGGAGGTATAGAGAGGGTGAACGATCCCATCTCGCGTCGCGGAGCAACGTAGTATTGTGTCAACAAACCTATTATACGGTGTTTCTGTAAAGCGATACAAAACTATATTAGTGCCGTTACTATAGCAGGTTCAGTTACTGGTGGGTGGACGACCTTAGGGACGGTACACAAGTCGTATAGTAGATATTATGGACACATTATTATTTTTATTGGTTTATCTTCATTGGTGATCTTTCAGCAAGCTTTTAGGACTTTCATCACGTGCTATATAACATAATCTTTAACGAGAGTGTGATAGTGTGATGTAGATAATTTTGGCCTTAAACCGTAGAGTGAATGATGAATATTTATTACTATAATAACTGTTATGACTCTGCATAATCTATGTTATGGCTCATCATACTAACTTTGCTCCCATGGGATAACTTCCCGTAATTGCATTTGAGTAATCACCATGCTAAATGTCATGTCAATTATTATGAAACAGAATAATAAATTATACAGGACAGAATACAAGAGGTTTTCACCATCATCATTTCAGCAACAGGACGTCCACTGCTGAGCATAGGCCTCCCCCAATGATTTCCACAATGACCGATTGGTAGCGGCCTGCATCCAGCGCTTTCCATTCTGTCGTCTGTCCACCTTGTTGGTAGACGCCCCACGCTGCGCTTTTCGGTTCATGAAGTTTCATAACATAACTCAAATTCAACAAGTAGGCAACATTTTTACATTTCACGTGAAATCTCTAGCGATAATCCCATGAAACTCGCGTGTAAAATAATGCAGAACGTAATAAAGCAACTCGTAAATTCACAAGTGGGAAAACTTCTAAAAGCTTTGCCCTTTAAATGTATGCAAAAATATTCGCTATCAAAATCTATGCATGCGCATAAAAACCAACAGCTTGTGAAAACTGTTTTTGAAACGTTTAGTTTGTTACAGGTACGGACAACGGCACATCAAGATAACCACTACGTAAAAGCGTTGTAATAAGAGTGATTTTTGAATAACAATGTGTAGGCTGATGTGCTGTTGACTGTACAAAAACTCAACGTTCATATAGAAACATTCGAAACCGATCAGCAGACGTGATGTCGGCGGGCTTGAACAAAACGCTCGGTAATAAAATTTTAAGGCATACGTGACCAATATTTTCACTGTTATAGGGCGGTGAAAGAAAAAGTCATAGAACGAACGCACGCGATCGCGATTACAGAAATTCAACTTCTCATGTGACACAATCACAACGTTATCATGCATAAGTACTATTCTCAGATTATTTTACTGCAAGTGTTAGACAAGAAGCTAACATCATCCACAACACATTAGAAACCAATATATTGCGTGCTTTTTAAAGAAAACGGTAGGCTCTTTTATTACTTAAATTAAGGATCAAAAAGACAGCGTGAATGCTAAACACTGTTTGACACAAACATTTGAGATACAAACTTCATTGTGACCTCGCTAAAGCCACGTAAAGGAAATCCCGTAAGCCGCTTACTCCAGCGTACAGCAGCACGCCACACTGTTTGTTGCAAATTAACACAATAACAACATGAGCTGATATAGTGTTCAGTTTGATGTACCGTTGTTCGTAACTATCCCAGACTTTTAAAAAGTTTTTTTAACCATCTTCAATACTTTTTTGGAGTCCATTTAGTTTTTGAAGTCGATTTTTAACCAACTGCGCCAGAAGGGGGTTATGTTTTTATATCATATTGGATATCTGTGTATGGTTTGAGTGAATTCAATGGTAAGATCAAGGCGCACACCTTTAAAAGCCGCTTCTATGTTTTTTTTTATTCTGTTAAACCATTTCGTAACTTTTACAGTTATTTCTGTTTCTAGCTGAAGAAGGTATTATGAAAAGCGAAAAATAAACAATATTTAGATTTGTCAAAACCCTCCGATAATAATGGTTACGGTGATGATGATTTTAATAAAAATAAAAATACAAACTAGTGGAGTAGAAAACAAATACTAATCCAAACGAGTGTCGGAATTATACAATTTAAAATAACATGTTATACACAGTGGCATTTCATTTAAATAAAATATAAAAAACTAATATAAAGTTTTTTTTAGAATTAACTCATACTTAACACAGCTTAAAGCTTGTTCATTTTGAACCATAATATATTCAGTCGCTCTACTAAAGTGTGCACAATGTAAAAGTCACTACAAAAATGCGGACAAAACAATAAGATAGGCTAATTGTATGCCGACGAACATAACCACACTAGCGAAAGTTCCTAATGGGGGTACGAAGGACCGATAAGGACAAAAACCACTAACAGTTTCTGTGTCGCATTATGCGGGTTATTCACTGCTAGTGAAAGGTCCAAATGACCTTATAAATTTTCTTTGTTTATGTATATCGCAGGCCAGTAGAGTGTTAATTAATTCAGTTTTGATGACTGAAAGCAACACGACTTTTAGGATTTTAGGATACGAATGTGTTATGAAAGTGCTGATTTTCATTAGCCATGACATGGAATTTACACAAAATACTTTTTTATTATGGAAAACCTTGGGGGAGGCCTTTTTCCAGTAGTGGACGTCATTTGGCTGAAACAAACGAACGAACTTCTCTATTAAACACGGACCGTTGCGTACTATTACTTATTCTGTGCCGTTGCGGCTTTGCTATATTTGACTTACTGTAAAGACAGACTGTGATTTTAAACTCTTTTGGTAATTAAAACTTGATTATGATGGTCACGGGCTTGAATCTTGCTAAGGTAAAAAATACATATAGTAACATGTCTATTATATCCTGAAGAAATTAGGAAAGCGACTTCCTTATAGAAACTATTGCCCATTAAATAATTCAATCAATCATTTATTGTGTTAGTTATAGGTATGTAATCCAGTCTTATCTAGATCATAGATCCATTGTGAGTTTACCAAACCAAACTTAATCATTATGTTGGTCAGTGATTTATTAGCTCAACAAACAGATAAATATCAGTGTCAATGCTTCATTTTCTTATCAGTTTAGATATTTCTCTGTTCTCTTTCTTCTTGTACGTATGTTTAGTGTGACACTATTGTCACCACAACAATAGTTAATTAGCTTAGTGACCTATTGTTCCCGTGACGTCAGAATGTCCGTGTCTCGGACCACTGGACGGAATAAGGATCGGTTTTCAGCCGTCTGACAGGGCGTACTAGCACTGTTAGTGTGGCATATCTAATAACTGTTGCTATGGTATTCCATATCTGAGACAGTCTAATACAAGTAAATCTATCTATTAAATACGTACTGACATTTGACGTTAAAAAAACTCCAGATTAAATCTTTTTAAAACTCTTGCCCGCAGATACATTTCAGTTTGTCACAGATGGTTTATCTTATAGCTTGTACGTTATTTTGATGTTTAAGCAAGCAATTATACTGTAAAGTTTCAACACAAACCGTTCAGCAGTTTTTACGTGAACATCCATCCTTAAATTTTCACATTCATATACTAAGTCGGATGTTTATTTCAGGAGGGTCATGTAAAGAGAGCTTCACCAGCCACTATCTGTGTATTTTTTTGAAACTACAAACGAGCACTCTAAAACCCCGAACAATACTAAAGAAATACTGGTCCATCATGATGGATGTGCTGCGTACAAAGGCTTTACAATATCAAAAGAATACCTTATTGCTAGGGTGCATAAGGCAGGGGTAAAAATAGACCCACCTTAAGATGCATTGGATCCCGCATTTAATTTGAAAGTGAAATTCCCCTTAGTTACGTTCCGGTGGTATTCTGGAGTCAGTGGAAATGGTACTCTACGTAAAATGTTGGGACGGATAGAAGATAAAATGAAAGGTATTTGAAGAGCAATACAACAAGTAATTTATCTAGGCAGGCTAAAATAAATAAACACTACTTAGTTGACGAACTAAAGTATAAGTAGGTAGCCCAGTTCATTCGTTAAAGTTGACCACGTTGAAAAGAGACTGTCAGTTAAAAGATGTCTAGAATTTAATGTTCGATTATGAAATAACGAAAGCCATTTTTAGTAGCAACCTTTAGAAGCGATCTAACATCTATGTCAATCGAGTAAAAACGCCGCCCAAAAATCGATCGAAACAAAATAACGGTATCCAACAAAGCAAACTGTTTACGCGCGACTCAGTGTTTGCCCCCCGAGAGATGTATGAATCCAATCCTTTGTTGAGCAAGAATTGAAGTAAACTCCTGTAGAACACTTTTCACCGTATTTCACGAGTAAATAACGCCTCAAACGATACAACGGTGCTAGTTTAGTAGTTTACTCTGCATCAGTTGTTTGCGCTCGAGGCATCAGTTGAAGGCATAATAGCTCGATGTATTTGCACAACCCGCTTGTTTAAGGATAGTTTTCTTTTAACGTCTACATTATCAGACTAGATTGCTGTTTATTGCTGTTTGCACGAGCTATTATAATATTAGAGCTCTATAAATGGTTTTATTGGAACGATACTTTATCAAAGTAGTCTTCTATATTAGCGTGGAAATTGTCTTGAGCGGAGAAGGTGCCAAGTTCAGTTACTATATTCCTATTTATTATCTTGTCAAGCAGTATTTTATTGTTTGCTTTTCTTTATTGGCCCACTATCAAATTATCAATATGCTTAGACTCATCACAATAATGTTATTATTACTATCATCATTCATCATACACCTTCCGTCATTTGGAATCGGCGAAGTTTTTTTTTTATCCACAACGAGGAAGCTCTTGGCCTGTATCTCACCTGATGGTAAGTTTCCTGCTCTTTTGTGAATTTTAGGTTTAGCATTTTACCTACCTAAAAGATATTGAAATAATTTTAATACTCGTATAACTTGAGTACCATTAACGGTAGGTTAGTCTGGTCCGATAAAATAATATCTAATTGTTAAGCGCGCTTTGCTCATATTTGGAGCTCTTTCAACTCGGGAATTTGTTAAATATTCGTTACATTTACGTTCTTACTTTATTATTAGGTATTCAAACATTAATAACGTTTAATATTGAAGTTGGCCCTTCATAATGCTAAAAGATTTCGTTTGCGAATATAATCAATTAACCTATGATGAAATGGAAAACTGGTGTTCCAGTTTTTATTACGCTTTTGTTCTCTCGTGGTTTATATTTACAAAAGCTGCCCGATAACAATGTCCAAGCCATTATTAACAAAAATATGGAGCACTGCGAACTTTGCGCCGCAAAGTATTGCGTATTTTAAAGTTAAGTAGGAACCTACTTCGTAAGTACCTATGCTGAATTTTAAAACCAAAATGGTTAGTCCTAGAAATTTTGGTTGGTCAAAAGTATACTTTGTAATAATTTGGGATCATAAGTACCATGTAATTAGGATTTAATTACATCCTTAATTCAGATTCAATAAGGCCGTAACAAAACGATTTCCTCCTAATATAATCATAACTGAATTACAGAGATGAAAGAGCCAATATTCATTCTGGTATAAAAAGGTCAATAATTTCTGGAAATAGAAAAAGCCGATGGGACAAAGAAAATCATAATCTGGCTTTGACGGCTGGATAATTAACGAACCGTAAATTAATATTGAGATTAAAAAACTCTTCATATTTTTATATTCTTACCAAACAAGGAATATCGAAGCTACTTTTTGGCTTTTCATCCTAAAAGTGACAATACAACCCTATTTTTTACTCTGAATATTACGCCAAAAAATTTGCCCTTTTGGTACTTATACAATACATGTGTATGTGCTAGCAAAAAAAATGTGTTTCAGAGCTGAAAGCTACACAAAAATTTAACAAAGGCTCAAGAAGTTTCTCGTCCTATGCAAAGAGCTCATTGTTAATTTTTGTCACTTTTTGTAACGTTTTTGTTTTGTTCCAAATTCATGGTGACTGCGACTCATACCACAGAATAATAATAAGTATAAGCATATCCAGATGTTTTTAGGTGTTTGTCTAATATATTACATTTATTTTCTTAGAAAGATCAATGAGGGCCATGAACCTTTGACCAATCCTAATCGAGCTTGGTGTAATTTGTTATTGTTATGTTACCACATTAAGTAGGTTATAAAAATAGCAACTTTTAACTTGGGTGATTATTCTTCTTTTCTGTAATTTTTTAAATTTTGCTTAACCATTCCGTGTTGGCGTGAAGCTTTATGCGTTGAAAGCTTATGTCAATAAGTTTAAGTTTACTTTTTCAGCCTGAAGGTTCTTAAGTATACTAAACATAAAAAGATAGATAGAAAGTTTATTTGTCTCAAGAGTTCTATACCTTTTAATAAGTGCCGCACAGATTTTGCCTGCCCTTTACCCAATTCGTGCTGCGGGCTAAATTCTAACTCGCCATCAGTTCTGGAATAGTTGGCAAGTAGGCCGTAATACAGGGTGGCCGACTAACGAGATTGCTGTCCGGCACAACGACATTACACTATACCTACCTTTTAGCAAACTGGTCGATCGACGGTCGCTTTAGATACGAGGAATAGCCGCCATTTATTTTGTAGAATCGCCGCTGCTGGCTTGTGTGTTTGTGATGCAGTTTCTGAAGTAAATTAGACAATATCAAAATGCATTTTTGAAAGGCATAGGAAACTAAAAACAAAAATACGAAAGCCATGAAAAATGGAATATTTCAAATTATCTATTCAAATTCAAAACGTTTATTGCATGTCTGTCACATTACAAGTATAGAATTTATCCTCAAAGAACCCTGAAGATTCCGTTTAAATTGTTCTCAACCAGTTACACCAAAGCATGTAACACTGACTCGTTGGTAAAAGAATCCCATGGAGTCACACTGTTACTCGTCAGGATATCTGTTAACCCATCTTCCCAACCGGTCACACTGTAACCGGTACTTTCTGAAAGCCTTAGATACCCTGTAAACCACCCATTACCAGCATTTCCTATGGTATTCAGTAGTTGTTCTAGTGTATCATGAAATTGAAACTTTAAAGTGAAAAACAAATTGAAATTCGGAAGCAAGTCGTGCATTTATTCAAGCGTGTTCACAGTCCTCTCCACTAAGAAACGGATCTTGCATACTACTGCAGCGACTACAAGGTTGTTAGCGGCAGAATGCAGCGGCTCAATTATTCAGAGCCCGAGTGATGTCCCCGCTTTATGAGTTTGTATTCCCACAAACAATAAAATCAAATGAAATCAAAAATATTTTATTCAATTTTGACCAGTATTTTGGCGACTTATGAATGTAAAAAAAAAAAAGAAACCTTAAGGATAATAAAATACATTACTTGGACGATGACATTCTGATTCGAATTACACATAATTCGGTTAAATAATTTAAGTGATTGATCTCATAGGTTAAGATACTTCAGGTTGGAATCAACGTGATTGCCAGAAAATTAATTTTTCCCGCGGCTTCTCTCGCGTGAATTTCTGTCTTTAACCCACGGGTTTTCTCCTTCTACACCTGAAATAAAAAATGACCGGTTTTCCCTAGATCTCAAACTACTTATGTTTTTCTTTAGCAAATGTGGTTGTTAGCAGAATGCAGCGGCTCAATTATTCAGACGCTCAGTGATGTCCCGCTTTATGAGTTTGTGTTCCCGCGCCCGCAAACGGTATGGAAATGTATCGAGTAAAATGTAAATGATCCGCGAGGGACTCGGAACGAGGTACTCGAGTTCAGATGTAACAGGACGGTGACACACTTAGGCTGAGTTGCACCACCTAACTTTAAGGGTAACTATGACGATAACCGGTGCTTTTTGTATGTAGTTTGACAGATTTCTGACGTTTGTTAAAGTTAAAGTAAGATGGTGCAACCCAGCCTTAGGGTTCACATGATATGTGACATGATTACACATGTTAACTCTTTGTGTGATTGCTCCCAGTTTGATTAGAATATTGCAGGTTGAAATCAACGTATCTCTTTTGACGCTACCTATTCCGTGCTTCGGAGAGCAAGTTAAGCCAAAGCCGTTGTGTTCGTCAAATTGAGCCATTGTAGACAGCTATGGCCTAAATAAAGGCAGTTAGGAATTTTTGAACTGTTGGACTTTGGAATACACGAAAATATCACAACCGTACTTATGAATAAGTAGTATGCATAATCAATCACAACATAGAGAAAGATTTCACAGAGACAGGCAGCGTTTTTGTAGTTTTCCTCTTCTCAACAAAAGAGTAGGAAAATTCTTAGAACAGCGCACACTTATTCCTACGCCGTTACTCGAGTTTACTTATCTTTTCTTTGTTGCCGTTTTACTTACGCAGTACGCTACGATATTTATAACTACTGTGTGTGATGCAAGATAGTTCAAACAAGGAAGAAACTTATTTGCATTTCTTTTTTTTCCTTTTCACTCAAACGCTCCATTCTTATTATGCCGCCTCCGTAGACTTTAGAGTACGCAGGGTTGCCAAGTTGTGGCTTTTACCCACACCAAATGGGGCGAAAGTAACACTTTTGCACCCATTTCATTTCAGATTTATGTTATGTGAATAATAAAAACGATACAACGTAACTATTGTTTTTTGTTTGTTTAACGAGCATTTTTTGGTTTATTGCGTTCATAAATAATTTTGATCTAGCGTTTAGACCGTTACACAAAAAAGTGTTCTATGTATTTTTGCACATTTTGTGCATGTTTTTATTACTTTAATATATTAAATGTTTATTTGTAGCGCGGACGTAAACAGAACATCAGTTTGTCTACATCAGTTTGGTTAATGAATCGAAAACACGGTTTAACAAACACGCAATAAAATAATTTCAGAGTGCAAGAGATGAATAAATATTAGTGTTTCTAATGATAGTTTTGCGTGGCAAATTTTATCAACTGGTGACCAAGTTGCGATAAACAACTTTATTGAGGGACTATAATGACTAAATAAATAACTTTGAGGGCCATTTTCAAGGCAATCATTTGTCTTTTGTACAAATTATTGTACCTAAGTACTGGATGCTATACTAGATGTAGATAACTTTGCTGGAGATATCTTTGGAAAAAGTCTTCTCAGTATATCTACAAGACTTACTTAGATATTGAAATAAGAATATTTTTAAACCTATCTGTGTTTAACTTGATTAATTGACCTAAGACCGTTAGACTTAAAACTTGATTTCTGAACTTCCCTAAGGCTGCGTAAACCGACAGATGCTTAGAGGTTAATTAAGAATGTCCAAGGTAACCACAGGCACTTTGAAATATGTTCCAAAGTTCTTCTTTACATCCCATTTTACTACTTGCTAAAAATATTAATGTTTTCTATAAAAAAAACTAATCTACCTATTTTGTTGTACAAAATAATTTAAAAAAACCTCATAATATTAAAAATCTATTAGTAATGTTATCGGGACCAAAATGATGTCCCCAGTTTGAGCATTAATTTGCTCTCATAGAGTTTATCGAAAGACTCGTTTCTTCAATGTCCGTCGCTTTACTTAATAGAAGCTGAGGGATACGTGGTCGAACTTGGAGCAAATTGGACAAAAGGTCAAACCCTGGTTCGTGTGGTATTTCAATCTGTCAACACTTTGAGACCTCATATAGTTTTGACATGGAGATTGTTGATGTTGCCAACAATTTTAATCAGAGAACCCTGTTTACTGGCCAAAGTGCAAACTTCCACTGCGAGTAGGTATTTGCGAATCACTTTGAGCGCAAAGGGAAACACAAACTTTTCTAAATTGACACGATCTAGGAGTGCTTAGAGATTCTAGTAAATAAAACACTTAAGCATTTCAAAACATATGCAGTTCCTATTTCGAATACAATTAATAACTCCAAGAAACAAGCACTGTACCTATTTATAAAACATTTATGTTTATTATAGCTCTGAAATTTAATTAATTTCAGGTTTTAACGGTACTATTCGTAGAGACGTGCGTTAAATACTTACTAAAAGCTCTGAAACCCAATTTGCTTTAAATCAAAGAGTTTCCTTTAAAACATAGTTAAGTTTTTTTTTCAATAGGAATATCAAATAGTCAACATCTAAAATGAGTATGTTATTATCCAATAGTACAAGTTATAGCAGACAGTTCCGAATTACTCGTAACAAAAATAAATTTCAAAAACATTGAAGTAAAATTAAATTACTGGCCCGTTCGTTACACTGCTCACGTTATGTAAAAAGACTTTGATTTTTTGCTTAAAACTTGAGAAGAAAACGCAAACTTAATACGGAGTATCGTTTGATAAAACAATCTTGCTCACCTGAAAAGAGTTTCTCGCAAAATCTTAATTTCGATCAAAGGGAAAATTTTGTAAAAAGAAATTGGGTTCATTTTCCTAACCGTTGAGGCCCGTTCTCGACGAATTTCATTTTTTACCGCAGTGCGAGTGACTTGTCCAAATTGAGTTAACTGAGTCGGGCGGAGTGCCTGACCTCCCTTCACGCTCCGGCTGGGTTTCAGTGCCCTTCAGGGCTGCTGCGTATCTTTTTGGGACATGACTTGAATCAATTAATTGTACTTAAATATGTACAACTTAATGTTGTTTTGTAAAATTTCGCGTCTTTTTTTGTGAAGATCTGTAGGTAAACATGAAATAGAATAGTTTGGTATTAAAGTTTGGTAAATTATTATACATAATATTATGTACCTACTCTTAGTAAAGTTGTATTCCATAGTATCTACCTACATTTGATTTTTAGGCTGAGTTCTACTTTAGCGGTAACTATGATGTTCACCAGTACTTTTTATATGGAATGTGTGTGACAGATATTTGACGTTTGTCAAAGTGAAAGTAAGATGGTGCAGTCCAGCCTTAATTGCATTACAAATCACAGATTAACCCGCCAGTTAAACTAACTTGTTTTCGTTTCTCCTGCGATTCCAGTTATATTCCGCTAACGTTCCGATCTAATGACAATTTAATCTTCCTCCACCCTTCCATTCTCTTATCTAATGATTGATATCACCCTTATTTATTCTATCTGTTCACCCTTCGCTTATCTGCTCACGATTCATTAGAATCAAAGCAAATTCGATTAAGACATTGTTAGGTTTAATAAACACCCTCTTAACAGGTGTTGTTGGCACTTCTGCGCCTCCTGGTTTGTGATTTCTGAACTTGTTTCGTTGGATGTTAATTGGTAAATATTTATTTCAATTGTGGTAAATATTTGTACTCGTAAATCATTAGCAATTCATGAGAGTTACGGTCTCACCGGTATATTTCGTTACAGCTACAAAACCAGAGTAAATTGTAATAGTAAGGCATTTTTTGTTATTATTTATTGAAAATATTTAAATTTTCCTATAATAATATTTTATTTAGTGTCGCTCCTTAGAGAAGATGTACTTCTAGCAATTGACTGTCATAAACTGATACCTAATTGTGAACTGAGTAACTATCAAATTCTTTCAGTTGACCTTCTAAACACATGAAATCAATTTATAACTCATCTTCTGGGTGTAGCAGAGATTAACATCGGCATAGAGAAAATTGAAACGACGAATCAATAGTATTAAAAACTAAGGCGAAATAATTAAATTAAGGCTAACTTATTACGATATTTTTTTATCTCGATAGTACCTACGAATCGCTGTACCTAATCAGCTAGGGAAATTATGTGTAGTTGCAAGAATATTACATGAAATCGATATTTTACCTAAACCTTTCACAAATATTTCTAAACATGAAACGCATTCGTCGATGTGAACCATTTTTCGAACTTAGCTTGACGTCTCATAGTTCGTAGCAGAGTTATGAGGGACACCGAAAAGCTTTTATCTTATGCAAAATGGAAGTCGTCGTGCGCCGCCAAAATTGTAGCAATTGACATGACATCGTCTGAGGACACGAATTTTTTAATATTTACCTAACTAAAAGCATAGAAAAATGGAAAACGCAGCGTAGGACGTCCACCTACAAGGTGGACCGACGACATCGTAAATGTAGCAGGGAAGCGCTGGACGCAGGCCGCTACCAATCGATCAATGTGGAAAGCATTGGGGGAGCCCTATGTTCAGCAGTGGACATCCTATGGCTGAAATGATGATGAAATGCATAGAGGCGCCTCTGTCGCGGTAATCCTCTGTATCATTTACAAGCTTTTATTTTTTCTCTTTTTTTAGGTTAGCATGGTTTACTACGAGTACATACATACACTTTATTATCATGGCCAAAAAATCAAAAGGTTATGAAAATTGTATAATGCTGAAAGATATAATAATGTAGGTATTAGGTAACACTTTATAAAGTGTTACCTAATACCTACATAATTATATCTAAATATTTAGTGATGTATATTAGTAAAAAATACTTATAAGTATTTTTTACTAATATACATCACTAAATATTTACATGGTTTTAAATTATTATAGTAAATAGATACTTGTAAATATTATTAAAAACTTTTTTTTAGGTTTGGAGCTTTTTTATTCTGAACGCCTTATAATAACAATGGGGCTGCATAATAGCGCCATCTATTGCTGTTTAGTACATAACTCGAAAGCCAGCAGCGACATCTACAATGCTTAGCACTAAATTCCAGCGTTTGCAGACGAGAGTTACTAAAGCATCGCCTACAAAATAAATCATAATGCTATTGCTAGATGGCGCTCAACAACAAGTTATTTCAAAATGATTTGCACTAGAGGGCAGCACTGATGCTTTTTGATGCTGTTAGTAGAAATTAAAGAAAAGTATTTTCCCTAATAAACCACAAGATGACCGTAGTAGTTTATAATTATCATGAACAAAGTTAACTAAATCTGAAACCTTATAATAAAACAAATCAAGTGATAATAATAAAGATTATAAAATGTAGATTGATTTGTTACATTGCCTAGTTAACTATTTCATTACTTACACCCTACTTATTTGCACAGAAAAAATATCATTCCACTCTATTCACCTTTTCTACGTACGTTTCACACAGCCTTTTATTCTGATTATAAATTCAACATTATCAAATTACATAGGTAATTAGTTAGGTATACAACTATAAAATTGGCACATTCACGCATGTAGAATTGTAGAGTCACCTATAGAGTATGTTATAGCAAATTCATTGTTCGTAACAACCGCTCCCTGGCTTGAATTACCATATCAATTTTCGCTTTGATAGCTGAGAAAGAACAAAGATCAATAGGTAGACCACCCTGTTGAGTTAGGAAACATGAGCATGCAGATCACTTACCTACCTAACCTATAAGTAACACTTTTAGAAACCGTTCTAAATATCAGCTTTTATTTTTTTAAATTTGGCTCTATGTAGGTACCTACCTATTACCCACTTGTAGCCAGCCAACAATGTTTATTTTAATGTGTCAATCGTTTCCATTTTGTTTTATTAGTAAAATTTTGCTGAAAGTTGCTTAATATTAGAGCCTGGAGCTTACGACAAAACTAAAAGTGTGAGGCGGGTCGCTACATTCCCTACAATATGGTCGAGTGAAGCGATGGCTGGTTCACACGTCATGTCTGTGAACAGGCGCTGCCTTCGGGGACTGGTCAAGACAAGATATACCTACCTTAAATTTTTTAACATAACAATTAACAATCAAG
The DNA here is from genome assembly GCF_963855985.1 of Ostrinia nubilalis. Taxonomy (NCBI): domain Eukaryota; kingdom Metazoa; phylum Arthropoda; class Insecta; order Lepidoptera; family Crambidae; genus Ostrinia; species Ostrinia nubilalis. Next base: position 7,318,112 of record NC_087100.1, read on the forward strand.
CTAGACAGTGGCACGGCACTAAATATAAATAATAATATATACAATTTATTTAAAACTACCACACGGCTTTGTTATGGTGCCTTGCTTTTCTCTCTAGAGTTTTCTTGCCTTGTCTCCTAAATAGTTTTATATCTGGCACTTAGCCAGAAGGATATCTTAGACTTGTCAGGCTCACTAAAATGTCTCTGGGGTAGTGGCGTGTGAGGCGGGTCGTTACATTCCCTATAATATGGTCGAGTGAAGCGATGGCTGGTTCACACGTCATGTCTGTGAACAGGCGCTGCCTTCGGGGACTGGTCAAGGAAAGATATACCTGACATAAAATATATATGTATCAAAACGCAACAATTAACCTAGAAATTAGCACGGCCACTAAAGAAATATATTCAAAACTGCCACGCGGTCTCGTGCTAGATGGGAGTCTTAAAGGCCACCTTCTATCAACGGGAGCGCGTAGTAAGTAACTTGCTTCTGAATGTATTGTAATTTCCTACTTTTTTATATTTTTAAACCGACAGACAGTGGTGACTGAGTTTGTTGCGGCGCTTCTTCTCAGCACTTGCCAAATGTTTGTCTCGAAGCGCTCGTAGGGCAAAAAAATAATAAGACATGTAGGTATAGGCTCCTTAAGAGCATTTGACAATTTGCAAGTACTTAAACATATTATAAAGATAATTTTGATTTTGATTTTGAAATAAATTTTACAATCTTTCATTGGTTAAAAAAATCGAATCTAAAATTAGGTAGGTAGGTATGGGGGGAAAATCAAACTAATCATAGAGCCTTCATAACTTAGTTTTGCTATTATTGTTCTTAATTAACTTACTTACATTATTAAAATAACTCCATAGACAATTTTAATTATTTAAACCCATGCGAAATTGTATGCGAAATCAAAGAATACTTTCATGGAGCTTCATTATAGCATTTAAATACGAAAATAATCATTACTTTGCCCTTGACTACAACTCTACAACCCAGTCACCAAGTAAACCAAGCTTAACCCTTTCAGACCTGGCGTCCACAATTGAGAATGTTACTAGGTATGCAAAATCACTTGAAACCTATGTTACAGTTAAGCTTTTACATTTACAAATACATTAGTTTTTATTTCATTCAAAAATACCCAGTAGTTATGATTTTATAGGCATTCAAAGTTCGCTTAAATATTGAGTCCCGCCGACGGTCACGTGACCCCGTGTGACGTACATTCACAGCGTCCGCTCACTAGAAAACGGATATAAACATACTTAATTTTTTTTTTTTGTAAATACAAACTTATTATACATATTAACACCCAGACCCATCACAGAAATTAAAATTGAACCAAACCCAAACTTGATGCGATTGTGTCGTTTTATTGCGAATTACCTTCCAGCTCCATCATTAGACCCCGATTACTATATAGAATTAAAATACTCATCAATACAAAACGAACGAGCCCAAACTCGATGCATTTAAGTCGTTTTATTATAGAGTTCCTATGGCCACCTTCCAGCTCCATCATCAGATCAGCTCCATGTCATCATAATATTGCATGGTCATCCAAATCACATGTGTTTGCGAAATTTCAGCTTAATCGGTTGCCTGGAAGTGGGTCTTAATTCAGTTTGCAAGATTCCACCCATACAAATATGAGCCAGTCGTTGTAATATGACGTCACGCGCATAAAATGGCGGGCCGGCCGCCGCCCGCACTTTTAAAATTCAATATCTTGGAAACTAATTAACGTATCGAAATAATTCTTTCACGTGTATTTTTTATTTTTAACAGAGAATACAGAAAGCTAAAAAACAAAATTAGTGAACATTCTTCATTGTAGACATAAAATATAAATCAAAATTATAAACTTAACTCTGTACATTTGAAACTTAAAACGGTTGTCTTCATTTGTTCAATTAATAAACTACCTAATTTAGTACTTTTAACACCATATCTCGTTGTATAATATCACTAATTGACAAGTTTCAACCAGTGCCCGAGCGTGATTTGAACTGTGCAGGTGAGCTCTTTATTTTATTTTGAAAAAATATGAAATAGTAACAGATATCTTCTGTAATAAATACTAGCGTGTATTTATTATTACTAGGGACACATGGAACATACAATTTGTGTATTTTGTGTTGTCTTTGTATTACTAATCTCGAGTTTTAGATTTGTACTCAAATGATCCCATCAGGAGGCAACTGAGCATTTTGAAATTGTTCCAAGTGATAACGGTTTTATTATAAATACTTTTTTTTTTCAACTTTTTTATTGTTCAAAAATACATTTATGTTAGAAATAATATAATATATTTATGTTATGTATTAAATAATTATGTAATTTTTTTATTTTATTTCCAGATAATAATACTGTCAAAATGTTCTCACCAGAGAACACTTTATAACGGAAATCTCTCTGATTTTGTGCTATCTTCAGATGACTAAAAGAAATATGGAGAAGCCATTGATCGATTCCGCGAAATTGTTGACAGTATGTTTACCTCGTACAAACGATTCAGCTAGGTAGGTCCAATTTCGAGAAAGATGTCAATCGTCAACCAACTCGGCTGGGCAGAATTCGGGAAATTACGCAACATCTTTTCGTCCAAAATACCTACTGCGGTATTCTTGAGGCACTTTAGTCTTCAGGCACTGGCCTGAAGACTAAAGTGTAGGTACAACCAATGTGTGTTACCATTATGACTTATGGTTCGGAAACGTGGCCTCTCACTATAGGCCTTATACAGAAGCTCAAAGAGGCACTGTGTGCTATGGATAGGGCTATGCTCGGTGATCGAATCAGAAATGAGGAGATCCGTAAACGAACTAAAGTCGCTGACTAGCCCGACCGATTAGCACGCTGAAGGTGCAATGGGCAGGGCACATAGTACGCAGAGCTGACGGCCGAAGGGGCAGCAAGGTTCTGGAGTGGAGGCTGTGTACCGGAACAACGCAGCGTGGTATGTCCACCCACAAGGTGGACCGACGACATCATAAACGAAGCAGGAAAGCGCTGGATGCAGGCCGCTACCAACCGGGCAACATGGAAACCATTGGGGGAGTCCTATATTCAGCAGTGGACGTCCTATAGCTGAGATGATGATGATGATGAAGATGATGATGATAATGATGAAAGAAGACATTTAATTTTGTTATTTAGATTAAAAAAATGAATTTTTATAAACACTAATTAAAAAGAGTTCCATAAAAGTACGTTCTATTATTTCAATAACACTGTTAATCCTATAAGTTTTTTTTCACGTGGGACGGATGGCCACATTTGTAGACATAAAAAGAAAATGCATTTTCTCGAAAAGTATAACACTAGGATTTTTTTTATTATTTTATTCTTACATACCTTACTATACTTTAGTTGCATAAATTTTACTAAATTGATCGGGTGAAAAAAAATAATTCAGGTCTGAAAGGGTTAACAGGCTATACATTTTTATTGCAAATTAGCCCCTAAGACAACAATATAAGATCCCAAGTGTATATTTTGACGTGCTAAGTTTGTACAAACACTTGCATATAAAATGTAATTGTTCCCATTCCCACAAACACGTTGAGGTCGAATCGAAATGGAAAAATTACAATAGGGCCCCATGACAATTGGCTAACATGACACAACAATATGTAAGTTGATAGCAAACAACACTCCTGAAACCTTTCAATTTTATTGTCTTTGCGTTAATTAACGCCAGAACAAAAACGAATAAAAGAGAGAGCAGCTAATACCTAAAGCTTTTTTTTTACCTTTTTAGTTGATGCAACAGGGGGCTACTCCCAAAAACGTTATGAGAACTTGAGAAGTTTCGAATGTTTCTATCTCTCTTACGCAAAGTGAAATTCCAGAGCAACTAGGTAGGTAACGTTAACGACCATGCACAGTCTTTTATTTTGCCTTAGAAGCGGACATCCCTGTTTTATTAATTCAATCGTTAGATATTACTATTATGTATAAAATTGATGAAGGAACTAGTAGTTGTATTTGCTTAGTTTCGAAGAAATATTCGATATTGTGATTTTATAAAAAAAACAGTTTTAGAAACATATTTTCTAAAAAAATTACATTAAGTCAGAATTTTGTAAATAAATTTACCTATCACTGTAACGTCTACCTTTATGCAAAAATAAATGGTTATTGCTGCAGTAATTTAGGAATTATTTAATAATTTCTGATTTTCAGAAAACATTTTTTTCTCCGTTGTCATAGAAAATTGGCAGCTATATTTACTTTATATTGATGCATGATATAATTATCTATAATACCTGAAAATATTACTTGCCTATCCCGTGGAAGTTCGATGATACGACTAGAAAAATTTGTCAAAAGTAATATTGACTAAGGCCATCGGTCAAAACCACTATTAACTGAAATTTGCAGTCAAAAGTGGTTTTGATCGATTATGAGTTTTGACTGCAACATATATATCGATGTTTCGAAAACGATAGGATTTCCAATAAGCCGCCACAGGGCCAACTCTATAATTATCAAACTCGACCCGACAAATTAATAATGGTAAAAGCAATGAATTTCAATAGTTATCTAACAAAGGCATTAAAACCGTATTGTTACGGACGGCATTTAAAAAACTAAAAAATATTTAGATGACAACCCTATTTACATATAAATTTTCTAAACTCATAGAAATTAAAATATCTTCCAACTTCCACGGGATAGGCAAGTAATATTTTCAGGTATTATAGATAATTATATCATGCATCAATATAAAGTAAATATAGCTGCCAATTTTCTAGGACAACGGAGAAAAAAATGTTTTCTGAAAATCATAAATTATTAAATAATTCCTAAATTACTGCAGCAATAACCATTTATTTTTGCATAAAGGTAGACGTTATAGTGATAGGTAAATTTATTTACAAAATTCTGACTTAATGTAATTTTTTTAGAAAATATGCTTCTAAAACTGTTTTTTTTTATAAAATCACAAAATCGAATATTTCTTCGAAACTAAACAAATACAACTACTAGTTCCTTCATCAATTTTATACATAATAGTAATATCTAACGATTGAATTAATAAAACAGGGATGTCCGCTTCTAAGCCAAAATAAAACACTGTGCCATGTAGCCACGTAGATTACAACTAACCAAAATAGATAATTTAAACTAATATTTATTTTAGCTTGCTTAGAAATTGTGGCGAAAGTGAAAATGGTCAAGAAAACATCGAGAAATCTCTGAGAAAAATAAAATTTCCATTACTTTCCACTGAATGCCCGAAAGGCCTGATGAAACCTCAGATCATAGAAGGGAATAGATGTGAAACGGGGGCGTGGCGCGTGTCTCCGCGATATGCCCAGAAACGAACATCGGCCGCGTAGCTAGGTTAGTCGCGATTCAGTCGTACTAAGGAAATGTTCTCCGATATTTTGGATAATCCGTCGTTACGTGCAATAAAACAAGTGAAACGAAGAACTACAGGAACAATGGAGTCATTTACTACATGTAAGTATTGCAAATCCATTGGTATTTTGCTTATAAATAAAAAAAACTAAACATTTTTACGAACGAATTCAGTGCCGTAACAGTTACTGCGATATCGAAATCAGTGGTGATAAAAATTCTAACACACTTGTACATTGACGATTTAGTCAGCAACCACTTTATGTCATGCTCAACTACTGCGCAATGTATTTAATTTCTTCCGATATCCACTGTCGTGTGAAAATACACAGTACGGCCGCATGTGCCGGTCGTAACATAGTGCCGTGCTCGTGTTCTAATGCGGTTTCCTATTATCGATAAATAGAAGTAAATTATAATTTTCTATTTTGTAATTTTAAATAAAAAAATGATGTGTTACTTGCGATTATAAGATTTTACAAAAAAAATAATAACAGTAGAAGTAATTAGTAACTGTCAACTATGTAATTACTATAAGAGCTAGTTGAAAGCCTAATATAGGCATTATTTTTGATAAACATATGCGGTACGCAGATCGCCATAATTAAAAAGTAAATGCATGATAGTAGTTAATAATAACGTATAATAATAAAAAGGTTTTCATACATAAGCATTTTGTGAAACCAGATTCGAGCCTTGCCCCTAGCGATTTAAAGTATCGATATCTTGTCGACTCCATTTTATCTTTGTTCTCTCACTAGCGTTTTCAAAGTGTGCGTCACGTCACGCGGCCATTGATTGGCCATAAGGCACGCCATCTGGCCAATCACAGCACTTTTAAGCCGGTTGCACATGTTGTCGTAGACTCTCAGTCGCTTTGTTTTTACACAGTTGAATGTGTGTGTGGGAGCTGTGGTGGGGGAAATGTGGGGACACTGGTTCTCGTTGTAGTTACGCGCGACTTCATATCTATTCTCTTTCTATGATCTGAGGATGAAACCAATCCCAACATGAATGGTCCTCACACAAAACCTCAGGAAGCTTAATTACCGACCATTGGCCCCTCAGATCATAGAAGGGAATAGATGTGAAACGGGGGCGTGGCGCGTGTCTCCGCGATATGCCCAGAAACGAACATCGGCCGCGTAGCTAGGTTAGTCGCGATTCAGTCGTACTAAGGAAATGTTCTCCGATATTTTGGATAATGCGTCGTTACGTGCAATAAAACAAGTGAAACGAAGAACTACAGGAACAATGGAGTCATTTACTACATGTAAGTATTGCAAATCCATTGGTATTTTGCTTATAAATAAAAAAAACTAAACATTTTTACGAACGAATTCAGTGCCGTAACAGTTACTGCGATATCGAAATCAGTGGTGATAAAAATTCTAACACGCTTGTACATTGACGATTTAGTTAGCAACCACTTTATGTCATGCTCAACTACTGCGCAATGTATTTAATTTCTTCCGATATCCACTGTCGTGTGAAAATACACAGTACGGCCGCATGTGCCGGTCGTAACATAGTGCCGTGCTCGTGTTCTAATGCGGTTTCCTATTATCGATACATAGAAGTAAATTATAATTTTCTATTTTGTAATTTTAAATAAAAAAATGATGTGTTACTTGCGATTATAAGATTAAAAAAAAAAACAGTAGAAGTAGGTAATTAGTAACTGTCAACTATGTAATTACTATAAGAGCTAGTTGAAAGCCTAATATAGGCATTATTTTTGATAAACATATGCGGTACGCAGATCGCCATAATTAAAAAATAAATGCGTGATAGTAGTTAATAATAACGTATAATAATAAAAAGGTTTTCATACGTAAGCATTTTGTGAAACCAGTTTCGAGCCTTGCCCCTAGCGATTTAAAGTATCGATATCTTGTCGACTCCATTTTATCTTTGTTCTCTCACTAGCGTTTTCTAAGTGTGCGTCACGTCACGCGGCCATTGATTGGCCATAAGGCACGCCATCTGGCCAATCACAGCACTTTTAAGCCGGTTGCACATGTTGTCGTAGACTCTCAGTCGCTTTGTTTTTACACAGTTGAATGTGTGTGTGGGAGCTGTGGTGGGGGAAATGTGGGGACACTGGTTCTCGTTTTAGTTACGCGCGACTTCATATCTATTCTCTTTCTATGATCTGAGATTGGCCCCAAATCGGACATGTCCCGTCTCTTTACGCTTCTCTGACTAATCTCACCTCAGGGGGGCGATTCTATATGTATAGTGCAGATCTTTCCGATTATAGTTCTTGCAACTCACGAAGGCGAGTGAGCTTTATTTGTGTGTGTACGTGTAAGTACACGCACGATAGTGTAATGTCTGTCAAAACTTTTGAAAAACGAACAGTAGCGAGCCACCACACATGTAAAGCTGAGTGAATTGCAAAAACTAATACATGGGAGTTGACGAACTTTTAGCGAAAATTAAGTTACGTTGGTGGTACCAACATAACTTACACATCTCGAGTATGTTCAAGAATACATTTCAAGAACTCAAGTGGTTTAACTAAGTACTGTCTTGTACTTCATTCAAAATTACGTCATGCTTTACGAATACTCTAAAAAACAAATAAATAGCCAATCACTATTAAAACATAGTTAGATCGGTTTCAATTTTATTTAGATGTATAGATTTACTTACCTACTTATTTGTTTGTATTTTCGTACTTAGGTATACTAATTCAATTTTTAGCTAGCGCAGACCTAAGTAAGTATACTCCTACCATAGATAGGTATTAGGCTGACATTGTTTTTGGACCTCGTTTAATAACATTAACAACCCATTAAGTAAACAAGAAGATATAAGCAGTGTAGGAAACAATAGACAATCGAAACGTCGATATTAATTAATTAAAATTAGTTACCATGCCATCTACCGTATTCTAGGGAGTACTTAGAGACCTCTGCAAATAACTCTCAAGACCAACATTACAACATCGTTTAAGTGTTTATTTTTTGCCGCCACGATGATCGCGTTACGGCGCGTGCCGCGGCTTGGCAGAAAATTGCTAAATTACAGTTTAATACACGTCGCAGATGTACAGATGATGGTTTATCAAGCTAAACATAATGGTCTCTTATTTGGTTGTAATAAATGCGAATTTGCAATAAAAAATTATAGTGCGCTATGCTGTCTGCTGCACTTAATTGCACAGTATGCATGCCTGCAGATGCGTGTGATTGTTTTTGTACTGTGTTCGTAATTAAAAGTGTTTCTTGACAGCTGGCTCCTAGAGCTAATATTTATGTATTTACTAGATATTTTTGTCTAAATGCAGCTGATAACAATAAAACTAAAACAATACGAAGCTTCCACACAACATTGTTCATTGTTCACTAGCAGCAGTCAAATAATTAAAATTTACTATTAGAGAATTCTGTAAAACATTACTTGGCCAACACTTTCCTTGATCAATAAAGTATTAGGTAATTAGAGAGGTAAGAAGCGATATTTAATAAAGCTTTTCTATTTCGTAGTAATAATTACAATCTGCTGTGAAAAATTAATATTTTGACCTTCTTATTTATCGAAAAGTCAAGTTATAGAAGCAAAAGCTTTAGAGACTGCAAAAAAGATGGAATTAGAAACAGAATCGGCCCCTTTCCATCAGCTCAACTCCTTTCATTGCTGGCCTAAGCATCTTCCCTCGGGGCGCACTCAGCTGTGCTTTGTGCCGATCGCATCCAATTTCGCTCCTTACTCTATACCCACTGCTATGGAACATACCACAAAATACAATCATAGCACGTAAAGAGTAGTAAAAACATGTTACAAGACAATAAAAACTTTTTCCATTACGCCTCCCAATATCGCCAATAACACGAGTGTTCGAAGAACATTCGAATGACACAATTATTCCAGTCGATAAGCTAGATGGAATCGATTCTCGGCGAAAATAGACGCCGAATATTCGTTAATAGGGTTACCACTCGAGTGTTTACTATTCAAAGGCGCCAACATCAAACGCTTACCTAAGGGCCCTTTCTCACGGCGATCCAGTTTGCCAAAATTAAACTGGTGTGTTCACACGGCAGTATCCCGTTTTTTGAAGGTACGGTTCTTTGCGGAACGCATGTTTGCAAGAAATGTCTACAGGAAGCTGTTCAATAGTAGGAATACTTCTATTCACAGTTCTTCTATTCTTAAATAATAGTTGTAATTAAAGTGGATCCTGATACTCGACTGCACCGGTTATGTTTTTTACTGGTCCAGTTTAACCCTTTTCTTGGCATCGTAACACGGGTGATACATCATAATCTAAAAAATCCTGAGGGCAGCGAAAGCATTAGAAATAATTTCTTTTATACATAACACGTTCCTGATATATCATAGAATGAGATAAAAAAAACTATTCACACAAAAATACATTTGGCTGTCAGTTATTGTCAAAATTGGATAACCTAAGCATGTTGGCTTCAAACGCGTGGTAAGTTTATTTGTTTATTGGCGATATCACAAAATATTTGTGTTATTTTCTGTATGTAATTTACAGAAGAAGGATTACTCTGAGTTTTTCGTTTGGTTTGGATGGTGTGTATTGCTACTTGCCGATTTTATAACCGTCCATGTGCCTGTGTATCATATATGTTACATTGCCAAGTGCTTCGTGATGTATTTTTAAATCATAATTTAAGAGAAAATGCGTATTTTTAAAAGATATTAGTGTTACATTTGTAGGAAATACAGTAATTAGAGTGGACAAGCTTGTGGAGTGCAATTAATTCATAAAAATATATTAAACTCTATCCACCCTACCTTCTGATGCCGTCAAGTATGACAATGTTGGCCTATTTTCGCTTCTTGTGGAAAATATAAAACTAGAAAAATAGGCAGATTAAATATAAAGTGCACAAAATATAATCAACTTTTATGTGTGGTAAAAAGTTATTCGATTTTATGACTTTTATCATTATTAGTAGGTATAAAAAGCAAGAGTCTGAGTAATTATTATTTGCTATAATTGGATTTGGCATATTCTTTTCACTCTGAGTTTCTGTTTTGATAAGGAAGTTTAAAAAATATCCTTTTAAATTAATTATGAATATTTTAGCTTTTTAATTTTCTATACCCTAATCTTGGCAGTGTATCATATATGATACACCTGGTTTCTGAAAAACTGAAAACAATATATTTTTTTAAACATTTTTATTGGCCTATTAGGATCATACTTAACTCATAAATATCAAAAAATTTAAAATCGTAGTGAATTTTTGGTCATGCCAAGATAAGGGTTAATGACAAAACCGAATTCCAAATTAGAATGGATCGGTTTTTTGCCGGACACTGCAGAAGGGACGTACGTAGTATTATGCCCGTTTTCACCATCAATCTCAAATTTTTAAGTGACCTCTAAGAAAACAAAATTTCTGTGATGTGCCATAGGGGTCACTTAAAAATTAGGGATTGGTGGTGAAAACGGACATTAGTAGGTATACTACTTAACGGGATTCTACAAACGGTCTCCATGGGAAAGAGCCCTAAGTCGAATACTTTGCTGGATATTGCTTTAGCGCGCCCTTGAGATGGCACTGTAAGTAAAATTCTGGGAATTCATTAGGAGTAAACAAATAAGCTCTCTGTAGGGCTTACATTCTATAAATAAGTTAATATTTGAAGTAGAAATTCATTTTCATCTTATAAGAAGAAAGTAGACTTTATAGACACTTTTTTGTCATCTTTGATCCTGGAATTCTATAAAAGTTTTATGCGAGAAAGCTCACAAGTGAGTCTTCACATAAAAGAAGAAAAAGAACCAACCGAATTGGGAACCTCCTCCTGTTGTTGAAGTTGGTTAAAAATAACGTATTTTATATTACATAATAAGTTTAGTTTCGTCATTATGAACAAATCTGCCAGAGGATTTGCCCAATTTACCAAAATCAAAATTGACAGGGAAATAAAAGTTGCCAACAAACCACACACTTACATATTACTTTTGTTGCAAAAAAGCACATGAGATGCCACAATGTTTAGCTTTATGTACTGTCATACATAACACAGATAGACTAAAATAGTCGCCAGACATTGTAACAGGCAGCCCTATTCCAAATGACGTCTGTCTGCGCCCTACACGTCACCTTACGCCCTTCTGCCAAGTTCAGTGCTCAACTACCACAGTCTGGGGTTCGATGACAGTCGCAGTCAGTCAGTCACTTTATTTTGATGGAAAAAAATCAGCTTATAAATAAATTAACATCAACATCATGCTATGATGTACTAGTAACTAGTAGGTATATTACATAATATGTAGACAGACAACTATTAGGTCAAAAGTTTTCGGCTACAAAGATACAACCTTATTTGAAATGAATGCCCTTCAGTCAGATTACGTGGGTGTAAGTCAAGGGTTTGATTTAGATCTAGACGTAGTCTATTTTTAGTTTCCTATTTTTGGGAAAAAGGTATTTCTCAGAAGTTACGTAAGTAGGTATTGGACCATTTTCAGTATAAAAACGACTATTTATTAGACCTCGTAATTTAAATTTATATCGCACTAAGGCTTGTTAAAAAAGCTTGTAACACTATAACTGATTATAAAATACTTCGTGTATTATAAGATTAGAAATCGTGTTATGTTTATGAAGTGAAACGCCCATGCATACGTTTACCACGAGGAAATGGCTAGGCTGTTGAAATTTTCTAATGCGTACTGTATCTAGCGGTTGCGGGAAGGCGCTGGATGCAGGCCGCCACCAACCGGGTATGTGGAAATCATTGGGGGAGGCCTATGTTCAGCAGTGGACGTCCTATGGCTGAAATGATGATGATGGTACTGTATCTCAAATCAGTAAGCTTTGTCCGTTACTTCGGTTCTTCAGATCTCCTCATTTCTGATTCGATCACGCAGGGAAATTCCGAGCACCACTCACTCGGTGGACCGACGATCCGATGATGATCACGGTAAACACCTGGATTCGGGCAGCGCAGGACCAATCGTTGGAAATCCATGGGGTAGGTTTTTTTTTGTATAGCAGTGGACGGCATTCGTCTGAAACGAACGAACGGACTTTATCTCAAAATATGTTACGACCAACCTTTTCCATTTTATTTCGTTCCCTTTGACTCTAAATCGCCATTCGCTCGCTAACGAACTCGTTATTGTTCTAAACAGGAGCTTTATGGCGCCCGTAAACAAACGTACGTAGCTCCTGGCGTTTCCCCGAAGCCTTAAATTCTCTCCCGTTTCAATTAAGGGACACGCGAGCGTTTAATTATGTTCCGCCGTGGGTATATGTCTTCGTGAGTTCTTTAATCTTTTAGTCCATTACAGTGGTATTTACTTCGTTTAATTGTTTATTTTGATAGTTATCTCTCAGTTGAGAATCGCAAGTGTTGGTGGTTGACAAACATAGAAGCGATATTCCAAAACGAAACTTCTGATCTTAAAGGACATTGTCAGAAATCGCCTAAAAACCGCCCAAAAACATTAACCCATCATAATTATTTTCTAATTTTTTTAATACATTAAGCACCCTTTCATTCTAATGGACACTTAAGCATTGAAAAATTAAATAAATAAGTCTTTTAACGTTTATTCTATAATACTATTACAACTTCCGGACGTTTTGGTGCGTGGCATGGTCTAAAACCTATCAAGTTCCATAATTTTTGCCGATAAAATCTGTACGAGGCATTACCGTACTTTATTGCTGGGAGTCCATGTATAGTGATGTTCCTGCGGCCATCATAGACAATAAAATATCGATTTAGAAAATAAAATAAATCGATTAAACTGCTTTGAAGACTAGATTTGCGTTAAAAGCTAAAAAGATATTGACACTATTACAAGAAGCTATTTAAAGTGTCCAACTGGTCGAAGGTCGTAAATAAAAAAAAAATAATTAGGACCATAAACTGATATTCATGGTATCATAACTGTAAAAGTGTCAGAATCCGATGTTGAATCCAATGCCAGTTGAAGTGAGAGAAACATATAATATCAACCTAGTATAGTTGCCAGTCTCTCATAATCTATGCCAATCAGGGTTTTCGCGATTGAAAAATCCGCCAGATGGCAATACGTAGACGTGAGGTCCAAATGCTGCATGATTGGTTATTTTTGACATGACATTCACAGATATGTCTAAATCCACCAATCATGCAGCATTTGGACCTCGCGTCTACGTATTGCCATCTCGCGGATTTTTCAATCGCGAAAACCCTCATTCATAGCACATGTATGTATAATAATAGACCAAATGAACTTTTATAGATTGTGAAAGAGAAGATAAAGATTTTATTATTTATTAAAATCTTGCCACGAGGTAGTTTTTCAGTAGAAACCAGGATTGGATAATCGCTACAGGCAAGTATCAGAACATTTTATAAATATTTTTAATCGATTATATCCTTGTGAATCGTTTTAATAAATTCTCATTTTACTTTTTCAATTAAAACTTTTTCAATCCCTAGTCTTGTCAAACTGTCATAATGTCAACAAATTATAAATGTCACGTCAGTTGACTCAATTTCAGTCTTCTGTGCGTTTATTGTATTTTTATTTCAATGAAATAGTGCTAAAGGGTTAGTACTAAAAGTGAAAGCCTTTTTTCAGAAAGAAAACCAATGTGGTGCCCTTATTATTCATACTGTTTGAAAGTTACAAGTCAGTGATACAGAGTTGCCGCCATTATAACTCCGTGGTGATACCATACCAAAGAAGAAGTTTTCCTAAACACTTGTGTTATTTTTATATGTGATCAAATAAAAAGGATTAATTCTACTGCTCAAATGGAATAACTTATCCCAAGAGACCGAATATAAAAAAAAAACCTCTCCATAGAAATTATCACCATCACGAGGATGTGAATTTTTTTGAGAATTTGATATTCGTCCTGTAAGAAAAGTAGTTGTATTTCAGTAGTAGAATCAACCCTTCTTGTTTCATCAGCAAGAGTAACTATAAAAACGCCCTGTAGGTAGGTATTATTAAGCTGAAGAGTTTGTTTAGTGTCAAAGACTGTCACACAGTGTAACTTAAATTGGCATATTATGATAATGAACATAAAAACTTAAATAAATATTTATATTAATATTTTTTCTATTTATTTATTTTCCCAAAGCTTCACAGTGACAGCTGAAACAGCAATACTGTTGTAAAACTAAACTTAGAACAAACTGTTACAAATATTTTACAAATTAAAATAAAACCGCATGTTGCTTTACTTTCTCGTATAGGTAATAAATGTAATTAATGGCTAGATTATTAATGTTACCTTGTTATCCTCAATAGTGAGGAGATCTTATAAAATGGTAACCCTGATTTTAATTGTCATTCAAGTGCTCTTTCTTCGCATAGGCTTCTGTGATTTGGCCAAGGGCCACACACATTGCGATAACATTATGCGACATTGATTTGACAGCAGCGGAGTGAAGTCTTGCGACTATGCAAAATGATACCCTGTAATCGTAGCGCATATAGACATAGACGGGGCGGGGCACATAGCTCGTAGAACTGATGGCCGCTGGGGCAGGAAAGTTCTTGAGTGGCGACCACGAGCCGAAAGACATAGCGTGGGCAGGCCTCCCACTAGGTGGACCGACGATCTGGTGAAGGTCGCGGGAGGTGCCTGTATGCGAGCGGTGCAGGATCGGTCTTCGTGGAAATCCTTGGGGGAGGCCTTTGTCCAGCAGTGGACGTCTTTTCGGCTGAAACGAACGAACGAACGATACGTATTACCACTATTTACCAGACATTACTATTTATTGTATACTCGCCGGATTACACGTAGGAGCACGCGCGTTACAGCTTCGGCCTTGCATTATTATAAGATCTTGTTCCGCCATTTTTCGAACTTCCTCCGTGAGGAATCCCCGCCGAATTCTATGAGGAGAAAATCCCCGCCGAATTCTATGATGAACCTATCAAAAGTCATATTCTGCAATGTCAAAATTAATTTGCCGAAATTCGCCGAGCCAGCTATGTCAAATAATATTATTAGGTGTCAAACAGGATACGTTCAGAAATTAATATTACGATTTTAAAGATAAGACAAGACAACTTTTTATTGACGAAGTTGCTGGGACAGCTAGAAACTATTTTTTTTCCGGCACTTTAAGAAAATAATAAATGAATGAAAACGCAGCGTGGGACGTCCACCCACAAGGTGGACCGACGACCTGATAAAGGTAGCGGGAAGGCGCTGGATGCAGGCCGCTACCAACCGTGCGATGTGGAAGTCATTGGGGGAGGCCTATGTTCAGTAGTGGACGTCCTGTGGCTGAAATGATGATGATGATGATGAAATGAATGAAAATGACAAATCTTCGAACGTGTATAATACCGTGCCAAAGTAATCATATCATTTTGGCACCTTAATAACTATTGCCGTTTTTGTTGTAAAGATCATGCAGCGCTACTTGCGGATATTATTGGAAAGAAAACTATGTAGGCTCTAGATCTGAAGCCGCTTTAACGAACACGAAGTGCTCATACAATGCGGCGTATTTTCTTCCAGTCTTTAGTCAGGACTTTAGTCGAATTAAAACCCCGGTTGAACGTGATATAGCCGCACTAGAATACGGTGCTTTTTTGCATAATCGCAAGACTTCGTTCCGGTGTCGACCGAATGTTATCACGATGTATGTGGCCCAGGGGTTACTGTAGCCGCTAAGGTTTGAAACTTCTTGCTTAAAATATTGTAGTCTTTGGCATAGACTACGACGGTAGTCATGGAGATAGGAGTTTGTTATCTCGTGTCAGATGTAAATGGTGAAAAGAAAACTCATGATTCGTGTTATTTATATGCAATATGTAGGTATTTTATAAAAGTGGAACCCCGAGTGATCTCCAAAACCCATTCTATTATTATATACGATTCGGCTTCGATATCTATAATACAATAGGAGTTTATTTCATGTGTCAGATGACAAGGGTGGAAACAACCTACGATTCATGTTGTTTATTTACGTGCAATATGTGGGCATATTATAAAAGTGGAATGCCGAGTTGTATTTCTAAAACTTGTTCTATTATTTTATACTATTTGGCTGCGACTCGGCGTGACGACAATACAAAACATTTTTCGCGAATCGGTGTTCATACATTCACACAATACATTAGACGCCATGTTGTCATAAACGACATATTATAAAATCGCTGTGATTTAATATTCTTAATCATTAATTTTATGGCAAGTGTCCATCAGGAATCATTGTTCTTACACACAGAATCGTATTATTTCGCTTTCGGGTAGTAATATGTCAAAATTGTTGGTTCTTAGGCGAACAATGTATGGAGAACGAACATTGTCCTTTAATTCCAATATTATGATAATAATGTTAAATGAAGCGCTAAACTCAATAACACTCAGGCATAAATCATCAACAATCTTGACTAGGCTGCCCCATGCTCGATGAACCGATGAACCCAAGAAATCAGCTGGACGAAACCGAACATCATAGTTTTTTACGTTCCATGGAGACTTGAATTGGATTTGAATAATGCCATTCCTAACATACTGACTCCCGTTGTACAACCGCTTATGTTCAAGCAACTAAAAAAGGTAAGATAAAGTTAAAAAAATCAATACCCAAACACGGTCCTTAAAACATTTTACCACTTGCCTAATTTTTAAATTAATCACAATAAAGCAAGGCCAACCAACTTAACGCTCTCCTAACACGCAATTAGCTTAAACTTCAAGCTAACCCAGTTGCCTGTTCCCGGGCGATTAAAGCGTTCGTTAACGTTTTATTGGGCACTAGACGTGACCTATTTACCTGAATTAAGTCCAGAAAACCAGGTTACCGCAATGTCGACCCCGATAATGAACGGGAAAAGTTTCCTTACCGAGAGGAAACCTGTAGCATAGCCCAACCATAACGGACAATACCTACATATTTTCGTATGAATAGTAACGCAGCTGTGTTAAATACACTACATACGCAAATCTAATATTTCGTAAACCCTACTCTTCGAAAACATTCCTATTCGAAAACCTAATTCTTTCAAAACTTCTCTTCGAAAAGCTAAATCCTCGGAAACTATACATTTCGAAAACCTATCTTTTCGGAAACCTCTTCGGAAAGCTACATTTTCTAAAAACTCTTTGAAAACCTATCTCTTTAAAAACTTAACTCTATGAAAACCTCTTTGCAATTCGAAAACCTCTCTTCGATAACTTTTCTAAAACCTCTCTTCGATAAATTCGAAAACCAGTCTTTGAAGGTTTATCTTTCCAAAAACGTAACTCATTGAAAACCTAAAACCTACCTTGCTCTAACAATTTTATTATTCTTTAAATCCATTCATACGTAGCAACAGCGACTTAGTTAACAATCTATATATATAAAAATGAAACCCGTTTCGCGTTGTCACGGCATCACGTGTGAACGGCTGAACCGATTTCGATAATTCTTTTTTTTAAATGTTTGTGGAAGTCCAAGGATGGTTCTTACGGAAAAAAATATTAAGAAAATCTCTACGCTAAGGCGGTACGAAGTTCGCCGGGTCAGCTAGTACAAAATAAATGTAATGGTTGTTATCTTTTAACACATGTACAGCCCATCAACCAAAGTCGGTTGTTTCATGTAATTGTCGCGCACCTTTTTGTATAACTTTCTCAATAAATGTCAACTCGGTCCAGTCACAAGGGAAACAAAAGTGGCTTCTCTTGTTGTGACATTTGTCTGATGAAGCTATTTAGTATACTCCGAAATAATAGTCCTCAAATCAAATCAAATCAAATCTAAAAGTCAGTCAGTCAATCAGTCCCGTATTTATTAACTCAATCTTAAATTGCATTGAACATCGCTATGTAGAACCTACCCACGTCTACCAGAGGACTAAGAGATTGTTGTGATAAAACTATCTATTATCAATTATTAATAATAATGTTTATCGGACAAAACTAACGCCCCCATCTGCTAGCATTATGACTGCGTCATTACATGCACGAGTCGCCTCACATGGTATCATAATAGATTATTATGGCATTAAGTATAACATTCATAGTGCCCCGCCTCTTTGGGCCGCCACCCACGGTGATCTTGAACCTTAGCCGGATGAACAGAGTCAATGTTTGTGTGGATCGAGCAGGATTCATCCCGATCTGATCCGACTGATTGATAATCAATTATGTGTGTCGAGTCACAGTTCTAAATTAAAGTAGTAATTTGTACAATTAGGTTTTAATGATCACATAGGTAGGAGGTTATTTCGTACTTATGGAGCGTCAATAAGAAATTGTGTTGTGCGTAGACGTTTTAAAAACCAGATAATCCACACATATGAGGTTATTTTCAGCGCCCATTGCAGATTTTAAGTTTAAATAGGTAAATCTACAACCAAATGTTCATACAAACATTTTCAGTTTATTAATTTTTGAAACTTAACAACTAACTTTATGCTTCAGTTCAAAAAGTAATAAATATCAGTTTCCCTCTCCCTCCGTATCTTATTATAGGGGAAAATAATATCGATGTATTAAGTAGGTACCTTATTTCGAAAGGGCTTTAAATATTTATAAATCAGAAACATTATTGTCACCCTACAATCTTTGGTCACGTCACGCAATGACAGGATGTGTATTGTGGTATTACTCTGTCCTCACAATTTTATTATACAACTACCTTTAGGCCTATTATAGCATGACATGACATTAAATCTTTTGAACACACTTATGTAGCTTTATTATTTAGTCGCTTTTTACTACACACAGCATCCGTTTTTCATTTATCATTACCGCAATCGTATAAATTAATTTTCTATTTAACGTGAAACTATGTGAATTAAATGATAGAAAAGCATTTCATATTTATTTTCTCTAATAAAAACAAAAATATCCAGATTGTTCTGTAATCTGAGTTGAAAAATAGCCTACTTTTCGTATATCTATCAAGATCTATTGATTGTGTCTGACAACAGCTGTTTTTCATTTATTTTCCGGACAATTTTGTTGCCTGTGCCTCGCCCATAATAATAACTAACTTCACCATTTTATATCGTAGGTATACTGTTAAACTCGTAGTTCTAGCTGAAATATGATTTTTAAAGCTTTTAAGTGTACAAAAAACGTGGGGAATGTAAAATTAAATCGGGGGGAGTCCATTGTTCCCCGTCGCCATGGCCACGGGGTAACAACAAAGGGTTTCTGAAGTGAGGCAACAACGTTACACGGGTCGATTCCCGGTTAACGGGAAAATGGAAGGCAATATCGGATGTTTTCAGGATAAGAGAACTAATGTGTTGCCATCGAAAGTGATCAATAGTAACTTTAGTCTTATGGATTGTTGTAACAACTGTACTAATTCCTTTGCGTTGCGCAGCCGGGTAAAATCTTGGTGTCAAACTTCATATGGTAGGTACAGACAACGCGGCGCCTCAAACTAATTAAATACTATGGCATCTTACAGTCAATATAAGCCATTTTGCCACAAATATGTATAATCTGAGGTGATGTCGACTGCACCAAGGCGTTATAGCTCAAACTGTAGTTTACGTCTACGAAGCATAAAATCAATCATATACAGAATAATTGCACTCTCTCACCTCTAGGCCACGGTGGTGTTAATTTAACAGTTCGTTCGTTCGTTCGTTTCAGCCGAAAGATGTCCAGTTTTTTAATTAATTAATTAATTAACTGAAAACATTAAAATTTCAAAGTCTCTAGATGACTTATGTTTGGAAATTTTTATGTGAAATCTACTCGTGTAAAGTGTACTTTCAGAAGAGACTTACTATTGTGACCCGTTTCATAAACCTTAAACATTTTCAACTGCATTAACCATATATGTATAATAATTGTAGAGTTAGGCTGAGTTGCATCACCTAATTTTGATCGTAACTTTAACCGGTGTTTTTGTGTGGAGTTTGACAGATTTTTGACGCTTGTCAAAGTTCAAGTAAGATGGTGCAACCCAGCCTTAGTTTATTTAATCTTCTTTGATTGGAAGAGATCGTACCAGTGATAAGACAGCCTGCTTGCTGCACGATAAGTACCTATTTGTGACAATTATATGTATATTTCTACATCTTTTCAATGCGTATTGTTTATGGTTTCTATCTATCCTTCTCCATATCATTAAAGAATTTAAATTTGATAGAATTTAACTTCATCGTTCTGAACTCGTTACCTTAGGCTTAGTTAGCTTAATGTTCCATCACCATACAATACAACCGCCCGTACTTTTCCCCTCAAATTGGCTTACCGGAATTTTGCATTGCAAATAGACTAAATCAGTTTTTAATTGCCGCACAAAAAATTAAATGCTCTGCAATTCAGATTTATTTTAAACGGCTTACTTTTAACTGATTTTTCTAGGTAATGTGTTTTGTGTTCGTTCGTTCGTTCGTTCGTTCGTTCGTTCCAGCCAAATTTTAATGACGTTCACTGCTGGACAAAGGCCTGCCATATATATTTCCATAACGACCGGTCCTGCGTTGCCCGTATCCTGAGACATCCCATGACCTTCACCAGATTGTCAATCCACCTAGTTTATCTTATAATTTGCAATTTTTATTTTGAACATTCTTCTGCCGATATCGGACATGACCCCACAATAGAAGGAATTGTACAAGTAACCCGATTTATCATCTCGTATTTCACCCCCACAAGATTTATGCTAAAAAAATGTTAGTCCTTAAACACCTGTCATTACCGTGATTGAGATTACTCGTTGCTTTTCCTATACGAAAATATCATCAAAATCAATTCAATGGTTTATGTTTTAAATCATAACAAACAAACAGACAGCACTGATGAGTGTATAATCTACTATCACAACAAACAAAACTCAATAGCAGCCATGTGTTTTATTTACTATGCCCAGTACACCAAGGTCGGTTGTGGGAACTATCCAAATTGATAGCCCATTTATTTTTACCACATCTCACCTTGTAATACTAACTCGCTATTTCTGAAAGAGGGCAAGCATTAATCAGTCAAGTGTGCTACTACTGTTGCAACGTAATTGTAGACTTGGCTGGTTTAGTCTATTATCCTATAAAGCTTCGGACATACTGAGGGAAACCCATACGGAAAGCAGGATTCGACTCACACGTGACGAAAACTAAAAATTTTAGATAATGCGTCATTTCATCGTCATATCTTTTTAAAATACTAATAATCCACATACTACGATTACAGAACAGTATATGGGATGAAACGTTCAGAAAATAAATGCTAAGCATTTAGTATAAACAGTCTGATAATTGTATCATTCAGCATCAGTTTTATTAACTACTAGCTGACCCGGCGAACTTCGTACCGCCTTAGCGTAGAGATTTTCTTAATATTTTTTTCCGTAAGAACCATCCTTGGACTTCCACAAACATTTAAAAAAAAGAATTATCGAAATCGGTTCAGCCGTTCACACGTGATGCCGTGACAACGCGAAACGGGTTTCATTTTTATATATATAGATTTTGGTCCAGATTAGTTTCATTCTTAGCCACTCACAGCAGCTGATAAGTTTAACTTTTCCCTTTTCGAAGTACCTACTCGGGATTCACCTCAGTGTGCCCGAAACTTTATCAACCTTCCCCAGTAGCCGGTGCTTCCGGCACTCAGATCATAGAACTATGATCTGAGTTCCGGCATGAAATTACCAACCTGGTGAATACGGATTCTTTTACGCTTGAACACCTAGTAGACAGTCGGGTTCAAAATGACAATTTACTTTACTAAGAAATCATATTTCTTATTCTTTTAATGTAGATACGGATGACGGGAAACCATTACATATTCTTTTTTAGTTTTTACCCACAACTGCGCAATAATGTACAGTCTGGATCTCACTTTAGGTACTCCTCTTTACGAATATGATTGTATATGTGCTAATTTTACATTAAAAGTCTGTGTGCTCTTTGGAAAATAATCTGTTAATGTAATCTGAAAAGGGTCAAGGACTAAAATTACCTATTCCTGGAATAAATGTTTAATGTTATGTTCTCTAATCACACTTATGTTTGAGAAACATAACCAGCTAAGCGTAAATTGAATATAATTTTCTAAAACAATATGAAATTACGGGAAATTGTAACTGGACTTCCACCACAGTACTTTTGTTGTTGATTGTACATCACTTGCCTACCCCAAAATTATCGCTTAAAGTATTTATTATAGCCCCTTCCCCTCGCTTATAGTTGGTAATTATACACGTGTTCCAAATTAATTCCGTACCGCGCGGGAATAACTTGACATCTCGACCACTTTTTTTTTTTTATTAGCTTAAACGTTTCCTCTACCTTATACCCTTCTGGTATAAAAAACTCAACTCGAAATACCCAAAAATACTTGAAATACAGCTCTTGTTCATAAGTAAATATCTCCAATTTAGGCAATAAATATTTGACATAACGATATATCCAATTAATATTATTCGTACAAACATTTATATTTCGATTTATCAATGTATGTCAAAACATGTATTTGTTAATATCTCGACTTATACATTTATGGATTTTCGTTTTTTATTTGACAAAAACAGTTATCAAGTTATGATCCCCTCTGAGTACTAAACATATCCATGATATGTGCAGTTGTCTAGTTATGCACACTGTCAAGAGTTTGGATATTTGGAGTTATCCAGCTATTACATTCGTATAATCATATTTTTATATGTGTCATTAGCAGTTTTTAAAATATAACATTGTCAGGATTTCGAGCGTCTTTAAATATTTTTTACTTAGCAACCCCTGAAAATAGTTTTTTTTTAATATATTTAAGAGTTAATTATTACTTTTACCTACTATTTTCAATAGTTTATAACTAAATTAACGTTTAAATAGCAAGTTGAAAGTAGAAGGATAAGTTTAGTCAATAGGTAGGTACTATCTACTAATGTTTTTTCATAACAGACTAAGATTTCGTTTGACAACCGAATATAAGTGAAAAATCTAATAATAAACTTTTAGGTCAACTTTAAGTTCCGGATATTTTCTATAGTCTATTGACTTCAATGACATTAATTAGGAATAATGATGAGGTAAGTAGGGTCGATACGCCAGATCTCATCCATTTAGTGAGTTGGTAGATTTGAGGAATAAAAATAATATACAATTTTTCGTAATCATTTTGAACGAAAAATTGTTGTCATTATGCTCCCTTTAGTCTTTAAAAGTATAGTATTAAACTTGCTCTAAACCATTAGAAGTTTTAATATCTTTATAATATTAATATAAAATATAATATAGAAAAAATGCATTCAAAATCACTAATAATTAATAACAGCATGGAAATAAAATAAATATATATAAAATCTTACTAATTGGTATTCAAAATATTTAGGTATCACACTTAATACACTCGACAGCAAATAAATCGCACCACCCGCGACAAGCATTTTCAAACGTATGCATCCCTACTTCCCACCAATATTGGCACCTTTTAAAAGCCTAGTTCTAAACTTCATTTTATTAAAGGAAAGGTTTTTACCCCAAAAATGTGTCTTTACAAGGACCCAGAGTCACTTCTTCAAAAAATAGGTAGTTACGCTATAGCCATTTTTTATGTCTATAAAACTGTTAAGTTGGGATTAATCGCTATCCATCTGTTGAAGAGGACACGTGTGATCATTATTTGGTTTTATAACCATAAAATTTGGTCTAATTGATTCCAGAGGTGAGCCCAAAATGAGGTCTTTTTTCAAGTCACATTTATGGTATATGTTAATCATTTATTAAGAAATTAAATGTGTTTTTCTTTAAGGATATTTATTGGGCTTTCAAATAACACCAATATTGTTGGGGCACCATTATTGTGTCAAAAGAAAATCTTTAAAGTTCGCGTCGCGGGTGGTGCGATTTATTTGCTGTCGAGTGTAATTATAAACATACATTTATATTTTAGTTTATTTCATTTTTTAAATTTCAATAGTATGGCTCAATTTGCAATATGGTCTCCTCTCTAGGCACAGTTTGCTTTTTAATATTATTTACAACGTCTGTATTTAAAAAATTGTCGTGATAATGTGGACGCAAATTGGCTATCACAAAGGGTAAGCTACATTTGAAGCGTGTATTAGCGTCCAGGAAAAGGCCTAAGTACTGAAAAAAATCTTTGTGTTCGATAAGTCATGTAAATAACGTTTTAAATAATATACAACATGCATTGTTTTGTATATTTTAATATCTTAGACCCAGTTAGACCAGACCGCGATCACTTCTGACGCAAAGTGGAAATTTCATTGTAGTAAATTCGCATCCACCATATTTTAAGTGTCACTTAATAAAGTACAATCACCGATATCATTATCCGTATTGTATGGTTCATGGTTAAGGCTTAGAGACTGCGGTAAATCCCAAACTAGACCTAAATATATTAAAAACTTACCTTGAAACGCGCACCTGCTCACGTGGGATTTATTTTTGGCAAAAACGGTAGCATGATATAAGATTTTTTTATTTTTTTTAACCTGTCATACATTCAGGGAATCATAGCAATAGCTTACGTTCTAGAGTGATCCATCATTTGGACGTGAACTGGACGGTGGACGCGAAAGGGCGTGTCGACCTTACGCAAAAATATATCCAGTTAATTTTAATTATTTTAAGCTTAATGGTAAGCCTAAAATAATTAAAATTAATTGTGCTTGATATGAAGCATGGCTTTTGTTCTTTTATTTGTCTTTTTTTTTAATTTTAAGTAAACGTACAATTATCTGATCAAAAGCAATCATAATCTGCGATTATATTTGATTTTTCTAATAAATTTGTTACTATTTCATTGCAAAAGTGATAAAAATATGTTCTATTTTTGTTTTGTTTTTTTACTTAAACTTCATTCAAAATAATTAACTTAAATCCAATTCTTACACCTTAAATGTTTGTTTTTCTTTGGTGAATAACTTGACAAGTCGTCGGTACACAACTTGACAAGTCTTTTTTTTAATAGATTAAGAAGATTATTTAATCAAATTCTTACGCCAATCGAAAGATACGCATCAAATTAGCTTATTTCAATCATAAAAATATCAATTATCATTAATTCCGATTTACCAGAGAACTCTAAACTTTAAAATCGCTCCCCTGAAAAGTACGCAAAAATGACATGTCAAGTTATTCCCGCGCGGTACGGAATTAAAGGTACATTAAACTCTGCTACTGTTTACTTCAATAAAAAGGTTGGTAAAATATACGGTTGATCAGTCAGTCTGAAAGTTTCCACGGCTCCTACTTGGCGCCTACAAGACGTCACGCTAGCAATAAAAGTATTTATACAGGGTGTTTGGAATGGTGATTTAAGTGCAAATGATGTTAGTTTTTTGGGACTTTTTCAGCCATAGTTATTTCAAGAAAGTCAATAGGAAATGTTCATTACAATTTTAATTAACATTAAGAGCTTACAATGAGGTCCTGTAAACATTGTTTATTAAGATCGAGTATATTAAATTTAAGTATATTTTATTCATTTTCTAGTTTAGTATTGTCGCCTATTTCAAAAAGAAATATTTTTTTTGTCAAATTTTTAAACATCCTCTATTCGAAGATTATAATAATTAAAAGTAATTTAAATGTATTCTAGTATAAAACATGGTAAAAACAAATAATGGGCGCCGCACAATGATATTAAAGAACTATAGATATGTTACGTTCATAGAAATTACGATTTGAATCCGTGCCGAGCTATTCCAAATTGCACACATTGACAAATGTAACTGATAAGTGAAACAAAAGATACGAAATAGCACGCAAATGAAAGAGATAGCTATAGTTTTAACGATTCTGCACTAACTAATCTATGTCCGCAGCGCACGCATCCTTATCGCTCTAACGTCAAAACAAGATCGCTTTCTCTTTCTTAACTTGAACATGGCGCATGGCGTCTTGATTGTTTGCATAAATAATTGAAAATATAAATACTAAATAATTTTGCATAATCACATGTGGTAAGAGATCCCTTGTATTTTGTTTACTTTAGAGTCATAATTGGTACACTTTCGAAACACACACGATGGCATTTTTTATTTATTTTGGTAAGAACAGGAACTTACGGTGTGGTACGCACGCGATTGCGCACGACGCAGGCCACACGAAGACTAAACACAAGACGTCCCAATTGGGACGTATTTGAGTATTCACAGCGCGAGCGCTTATAACATATCTGCTTTTGTTTTTATATAATATCATTGGCGCCGCATAAATATTAATATTCATGTTATACCCACCCATATAGAAGGAGTTATAATATAGTTTTGTATCAATCCCTAGGTTTTTGTTCGTCTACCCAGTCTATCTAAATATTCAAACTAACAATTGTAATGGCGGAGTTACATTTATAATTTATAACCATTAAAACGATAGCTCGTTCGCACGCGTCGAGGCGATGGGCGCGACTGGTCAATAAGGTCGAGTTCCGCGGACCACAAAGCGCGGCGGCCGTTGAAAAAAACGCGCCGGGTGAGCGCGCGAACCCGCGAAACTCAAGCCCGCCAAATCCGAATCCGAGCGTCAGAGCACAGATAATACAATACTAGTGTTTGGAGGGCCGTTACATACTCCCCCTCTAGTTCGAACACAGCGTCCTCGCGTTCGGACTAGGACTATACCTGCGTGGGCGTCCGCGCCTACGCTTCTCCCTAACAGGGGCCTCTATGTCACCGATGAATGGGCTTAGGTTGGATGCGTGATAGCGACCTATAAGTTCGCTGTTCCTAATCCCTTCCAGCAGGTAAGTCGTAGGACTAACAACCTCGCGAATGCGATAGGGTCCATCCCTGCGGGGTATGAACTTGGCGGTCTGGCCAGGTGCGGCGTCGTTGGGCCCTTGGGTCTTTAACAAAACAAGGTCACTCACCTTATAATCCGGGGGTGCGCGCCTACCTTCGTCTGCGCACGCCTTCTGGGTGGCCTGCGCGCGCTCGTGCACGTCGCGGGCCGCCAGCAGCGCGGTGGACAGCTTCCGCAGGTAGGGTGTGATGCTCGCCACGAAGTTGTCGCTCTCCGCGATGGCCTTCATATCAGCCACCGCGTCAGACGGGACTCGTAGCTCTCTCCCGAAGGTGAGGTAAGCTGGTGAATGTCCAGTACTCGCCGTTACAGCGGAGTTCATCGCGAACCTGATGGTAGCAAGGTGTGCATCCCATGTTGCGTGGTCCTTCCCTACGAGTATCGCCAGTTGGGGCTTCAGGTCGCGGTTCTTGCGTTCAACGGGGTTCGCTTCCGGGTGGTACAGCGGCGTCAGCGACTGTTTGATACCCATCACGTGACAAGCCTGCTGCATTACTTCACCAACGAACTGCACTCCGTTGTCGCTGATCATCCGTCGGGGAACTCCGTACCTCAGGAACACTTCTGCGACGAGGACTTCGGCACACTCGGCGCTAGTGGCGCTCTCCAGGGCAAAGAGCTCAACCCAACGGCTGCAAACATCTTCAATTATCAAAATCCAGCGGTTTCCCTTCGCGGTCTTCGGTAAGGGTCCGAATAAATCCACAGAGACGACTTCAAATCTCCGGGTTGAAGCAGGGGTCTGGAGTAGTCCGGCCGGCTTCCTGTTGTCTGCCTTGTAACGCTGACATGCAACGCACCGTTTGATGTACTCGGTAACAAAGGCTCTCATGCCTGGCCAGAAGTAACGGCTCCGGATGCGTTGTAGAGTGCGATCGACGCCGAAGTGTCCTGCGGTTGGAGCGTCGTGTAACTCGGCGAGTATCTGCTCTCTCTCGTGCTGTGGAACTACGAGACACGTGCAATCTTCATCGTCAGACTCAGGTAAGCATCTATACAGTATACCGTCGGATATCAGGTATCCTCGGCTCGACCAGTTCCTCCCCCTGAATGGATCGTCGATCTCTTCCAGGTCTTCGATTATCTTCTTCAGCTCGGGGTCCTTCAGCTGGTTTTCACGCACGTCAGCTGGTGTCCTGTGCGGTACGTCGACGGTCACCAAGCATACTTCGCATCCACCTGGGTTCTCTTCGCAACAGGCGGGGCGGCTCAGTGCGTCGGCTATGACGTTAACCTTCCCGGGCGTATACTGGATCTGCAAGTTATACGCCTGGAGCGTCAGCGCCCACCTCGCTAGGCGGCCGCTGGGTGATTTTAAGCTCATCAACCAGCGCAGGGGTTGATGGTCGGTCTTCACGACGACTTCCGATCCCTCGATGTAGCCTCTAAATTTGGTCACCGCCCAGACGACGGCGAGGGCTTCTCGCTCGGTGGTCGTGTAGTTTCGTTCTGCAGGTCCTAGGAGACGGCTGGCGTATTCTACAGGCCTCTCGTCGGGGCCCTCCCCCTGCATCAGAGCGGCTCCGAGGCAGTACCCGCTGCTATCCGTCCTCAGGGTAAAAGGCTTCGTCTCGTCCGCCTGGCGCAGTATCGGCGCGGTGACGAGGAGCTCCTTGATCTTGTTGAATACAGCTTGCTGTTCTTCGTTCCACACCCAGGTGCTGTTCTTCTTGAGGAGGTCAGTCAGCGGCTTAGCAACAGCAGCGTAGCCTGGTATAAACCGCCGGAACCAGCTGGATGTGGCCAGGAAACCCTTCAGCTGTCTTTCATTCTTCGGGGCAGGCATGTCTGCGATCGCTGATGTCTTCTCCGGGTCGGCCCGTAGGCCTCCAGGCACGATGATATGGCCCAGGAACTTGACTGAGTCTCGGGCGAAGCAGCTTTTCTTCCTGTTTACGCGCAAGTTGAACTTCTCTAACCTGTCGAGTACTGCTTCAAGGTCTTCTAGGTGTCCAAGGAACGATTCTGATAATATTATTATATCGTCGAGATACGCTAGGACGTTTACAGGCCTCCTTTTCTGCAGAGCAGCGGTGCCTCCTCCTCTGTCCTTTGGCTCAGCATTATCTCCGTTAACGAACAGGTTCGTTTTGAATCTGTCGATCAGTCGCTGGAACGTGGCGCCAGAGTTGCGAAGTCCCATCGGCATCCTCTTGAAACGGTAGGTACCGGACGGCGTAACGAAGGCGGTGACGTCACGGCTCTCATCAGCGACGGCCACTTGAAAATAGCCAGATTTCAGGTCTAGCGTTGTCATGAAGCTGGTGGTCTTGGCTGCATGAAGTACGTCCTCAATCCTGGGCAGCGGGTACCGGTCGGGTTCTGTCACGGCGTTCAGCTTGCGGTAATCTACGCACAAGCGTACTCCACCATCTTTCTTGTTGACAAGAACCACGTTCGAAGCCCAGGGGGACTCACACTCTTCAATAATATCAGCCTGCAGCATCTTCTGAAGCTCTTCTTCCAGGATCTCCTTCTTGCCTTGTGACAAGCGGTAGGGCGGTGAGGCGATAGGTTCTTGCCTCTCATCGACCCGGATCCGGTGTGTAGCGTAGCTGGTAGGTGGGCCAACCTCGGCGAAGCGGTCGGCGCGGCGCGCTAGCAGCTCGTTCAATTGTCTTCGCTGAACAGGTGACAGCTTACAACCCTCGTCATCTCTCAGCGTCAGGGCCGCGGCATCGAGGCGCATCAGCTCTGCGGCGTCGGCGGTCGGCGGGGGCGCTGGTGTCAGCAGGTCGTAAGTATCTACAAAAGAAAACTTCTGTTCAGGTAAATCGGAAAAACTCCAGCTACGTTGTGGTATATCTAACATGACGTCAGCGCGCACTATAAAATCATGACCGAGGAGGGTACGATTCTCAGCCCCAAGTATCACGTAGAAAGTGGTAGGTATGCTGCGTCCAGCCAGCACAACGGCGGTATTACAAATCAAAACATCTCGTACCTGCGAGGTTCCATCGGCGAGTCCTACTGTGTGACGTGCAGCGTGAAACTTAACACCATTCTCCAGAAGGATCGCGTACAGTCCAGGGCTAGCCACGGAGTGAGTAGCGCCGGTATCCAGCATCGCGACACCCGCGCGGCCGGCCACCGTGATGTTAACCAGTGGGCGCACGGCGCGCGTGTTGTCAACAATAATATTCTGAAAGTCAACTTTGTTACTTTCCCTACTCACACTCGCACTTTTATTCGCACAAGTGGTACATTTAGAGCGCACTGTACCTTCCTGACCGCATCCATAACAATATAACTTACCTGCCGGTCGGTTATTAGGAACAGGTGGTGAAACATTCGCTTTAGCAGGTGTAGGTTTCGATCTACATTCATCGGTGACGTGCCCAAAACGCTTACAGACATTACAACGTGGACGATTACGTATAGGTTTCGCTGTGTTCGTACTAGAAGAGGCCGTGCTATTATGATTGTTGTCAACATAACTAGACTGAGCACGGGATGGGTTAACATGTATCGTGATATTGGATTCACGCGAAATATCTTCAACACACCTCGCCTGCGCGAGTAAACTATCAAGGTTAACAATATTGTTACGCGGCACTAATTTTTTAATGTCATTATTAAGTAGGCCGTACACGATGTCAACTTGCACTTCGTCATCCAGTTTGTATGGTAATCTCGAGAGATTAGCGCGCACTCGCGATATAAACGAATCGGCGTTTTCTTCGCCTTGTTCCGAGGCGAAAATGTCCCGGAACACGCGGTAGGCGGGACGAGGGGCGCCGTACATGAAGCGTAGCCGGCGTATCGCGTCGTCCCAGGTCGTCACGGTGGTCCGTACGCCCTGCCACCACACGGCGGCGTCTCCGGTCAGCAACATGGCGAGGCCGCGCAGCGCGTGTTCGTCACTCACTGCGGCGCACTCTTTGTACACGACGATGTTCTCGATGAACGCCTCCAGTACTTCGGCGCTCCGGGTGGCACCGTCGAAGCGTGCGGTGCACCGTGTGAAGTTGCCGCCTTGCGGCGCGGTCGCGGTCGCTGCCGCGGGGTCGGTGACTCGGGTCGGAGTCGCCGGCGGCGGCCCGTGTAGGTCGCCGGCCGGGGTCGGAGTCGGTAAACCTCTGATGACATTGGTGATCAGTCTCGCCAACTGGTCCTCTGTGATCCCGATGACGTCGTTGCGGCTGGTAGTAGTCGGCGTCGTCGCCGAAGCTTCGCGGGCGGGTATGGCGGCGCCGGGCCCCGCGTTCACAGTCGCGTCGTCGTTTTCGTCATCGCTGGAATAATATCTCTCCTCTTCTTGGCTATCTTTGGCCGTGCCTCGGCGTGTCTTCGGTGGCATTTTCTCACTTCAACACAATTTTCAATCAACACGACTCACTGGGGTCGCGGTACTTGTGGTTTCTCTCGAACGTTCTCGAACTTAGAACGCGAGGCCACTCGTTGGGCGCAATTGTAATGGCGGATTTACATTAATAAACATAAAAACGATAGCTCGTTCGCACGCGTCGAGGCGATGGGCGCGACTGGTCAATAAGGTCGAGTTCCGCGGACCACAAAGCGCGGCGGCCGTTGAAAAAAACGCGCCGGGTGAGCGCGCGAACCCGCGAAACTCAAGCCCGCCAAATCCGAATCCGAGCGTCAGAGCACAGATAATACAATACTAGTGTTTGGAGGGCCGTTACACAATTAATTTTGACACATGTTATTTTATTGGTTTTTAATTAAAAACATAAAACCATAAATAGTCAGACACACTATTTGTTGAAGAATAGTTAGTTCCCTCATTTGCTTTAATGACGCTACATAACATAGTCAGCATAAAAACGGCTCTTAAAGTAATACATTAAACCTTTTTTATAATACACTATTAGCTGTGCCCGCGACTTGAAAACAGTTTGAATAATATTAATTTCCCGTTTTTGCAACATTTTTCTTTACTGCTCCGCGCCCCTATTGGCTGTAAAGCTGTTTTTCAAATCGGACCAGTATTTCCTGAGATTAGCGCGTTCAATCAAACAAAAATACTATTCAGCTTTATAATATTAAAAGTATAGATTTGATGCCAATAGTACCTCTAGGCTCTAGTATAGACTAAACGAGTCTAGAGAAATGGAAATGTTTTCTAAATCAAGTACCTACCTAGATTATAAAAATAACTCTCTACAAATCGAACAGAAATCCTAGAGGGTTTGGCTCAAGGCTACCACGACCCTCTAATTTTGGTGCAGTCCTGTTGTCCCCCCTGCTTGGCCCCCCTGGGGGAGCCAACAGGATTTCGAAATCCTGTTGTCCCCCCTGGCTAGGGGAGACAACAGGACTGGATTTTCAATCAATGATTTGAGGACTGTTGTCCCCCCTGGCAAACATTGAGTATTTAGAAGCCATATATTTTTATAACTTTTAAGATGAACTGAAAATGGAGTACCTGACTGAATGTCATACTTATTGCCAAACTAAATACCTAAACGAATGTCAAATAATAATTAACATTTTGTTAACGAAAAAAATATAAGTTGTTGGTACCGGCAGTACCGGTATCCGAAAATCTTTATGAATTATCCCTACTAAATAATATTAAGTAGTTAAATGCGAAAAACTTTATCTGTTTGTCTGTTACGAATTCACGCCTAAACCATTGAACCGATTTTGATATTTGGTAAAGAGATAGTTTTGAGTCCCGGGAAAGGACGTGGGATAGTTTTTTTGCCAGTTTTTGAAACAGGAAGGCGCTCTTATATTTTTTCTGTGACAGACAAAATTTTACGCAGACAAAGCCGTGGGCAAAAGCTAAGTTAATGGTATGCTATTCTCATGTATAAAAAATATTATCTTCTGTAAAGTTTACTAAAAATCCGTTTAGTAGCTTTTAAATACGTGAAAGAGTATCAAACATCCATCATACTCACAAACTTTGACATTTATAATATTAGTAGGTAGGACGCTAAAACTGCATAATTTTTAATTAATCATAATATTCAACACTTGCTCAGTGATTCAACAAGCGGCCGCCCGCGACTTCGCATGCGTGAAATCCGTTTTAAAATTTCGTAAAATTCTATTACCTATATCCTTCATATTATTTCATATCCTTAAATAAATAGTGTAACGGCCCTCCAAACACTAGTATTGTATTATCTGTGCTCTGACGCTCGGATTCGCATTTGGCGGGCTTGAGTTTCGCGGGTTCGCGCGCTCACCCGGCGCGCTCTTTTCAACGGCCGCCGCGCTTTGTGGTCCGCGAAACTCGACCTTATTGACCAGTCGCGCCCATCGCCTCGACGCGTGCGAACGAGCTATCGTTTTTATGTTTATTAATGTAAATCCGCCATTACAATTGCGCCCAACGAGTGGCCTCGCGTTCTAAGTTCGAGAACGTTCGAGAGAAACCACAAGTACCGCGACCCCAGTGAGTCGTGTTGATTGAAAATTGTGTTGAAGTGAGAAAATGCCACCGAAGACACGCCGAGGCACGGCCAAAGATAGCCAAGAAGAGGAGAGATATTATTCCAGCGATGACGAAAACGACGATGCGACTGTGAACGCGGGGCCCGGCGCCGCCATACCCGCCCGCGAAGCTTCGGCGACGACGCCGACTACTACCAGCCGCAACGACGTCATCGGGATCACAGAGGACCAGTTGGCGAGACTGATCACCAATGTCATCAGAGGTTTACCGACTCCGACCCCGGCCGGCGACCTACACGGGCCGCCGCCGGCGACTCCGACCCGAGTTACCGACCCCGCGGCAGCGACCGCGACCGCGCCGCAAGGCGGCAACTTCACACGGTGCACCGCACGCTTCGACGGTGCCACCCGGAGCGCCGAAGTACTAGAGGCGTTCATCGAGAACATCGTCGTGTACAAAGAGTGCGCCGCAGTGAGTGACGAACACGCACTGCGCGGCCTCGCCATGTTGCTGACCGGAGACGCCGCCGTGTGGTGGCAGGGCGTACGGACCACCGTGACGACCTGGGACGACGCGATACGCCGGCTACGCTTCATGTACGGCGCCCCTCGTCCCGCCTACCGCGTGTTCCGGGACATTTTCGCCTCGGAACAAGGCGAAGAAAACGCCGATTCGTTTATATCGCGAGTGCGCGCTAATCTCTCGAGATTACCATACAAACTGGATGACGAAGTGCAAGTTGACATCGTGTACGGCCTACTTAATAATGACATTAAAAAATTAGTGCCGCGTAACAATATTGTTAACCTTGATTGTTTACTCGCGCAGGCGAGGTGTGTTGAAGATATTTCGCGTGAATCCAATACCACGATACATGTTAACCCATCCCGTGCTCAGTCTAGTTATGTTGACAACAATCATAATAGCACGGCCTCTTCTAGTACGAACACAGCGAAACCTATACGTAATCGTCCACGTTGTAATGTTTGTAAGCGTTTTGGGCACGTCACCGATGAATGTAGATCGAAACCTACACCTGCTAAAGCGAATGTTTCACCACCTGTTCCTAATAACCGACCGGCAGGTAAGTTGTATTGTTATGGATGCGGTCAGGAAGGTACAGTGCGCTCTAAATGTACCACTTGTGCGAATAAAAGTGCAAGTGTGAGTAGGGAAAGTAACAAAGTTGACTTTCAGAATGTTATTGTTGACAACACGCGCGCCGCGCGCCCACTGGTTAACATCACGGTGGCCGGCCGCGCGGGTGTCGCGATGCTGGATACCGGCGCTACTCACTCCGTGGCTAGCCCTGGACTGTACGCGATCCTTCTGGAGAATGGTGTTAAATTTCACGCCGCACGTCACACAGTAGGACTCGCCGATGGAACCTCGCAGGTACGAGATGTTTTGATTTGTAATACCGCCGTTGTGCTGGCTGGACGCAGCATACCTACCACTTTCTACGTGATACTTGGGGCTGAGAATCGTACCCTCCTCGGTCATGATTTTATAGTGCGCGCTGACGTCATGTTAGATATACCACAACGTAGCTGGAGTTTTTCCGATTTACCTGAACAGAAGTTTTCTTTTGTAGATACTTACGACCTGCTGACACCAGCGCCCCCGCCGACCGCCGACGCCGCAGAGCTGACGCGCCTCGATGCCGCGGCCCTGACGCTGAGAGATGACGAGGGTTGTAAGCTGTCACCTGTTCAGCGAAGACAATTGAACGAGCTGCTAGCGCGCCGCGCCGACCGGTTCGCCGAGGTTGGCCCACCTACCAGCTACGCTACGCACCGGATCCGGGTCGATGAGAGGCAAGAACCTATCGCCTCACCGCCCTACCGCTTGTCACAAGGCAAGAAGGAGATCCTGGAAGAAGAGCTTCAGAAGATGCTGCAGGCTGATATTATTGAAGAGTGTGAGTCCCCCTGGGCTTCGAACGTGGTTCTTGTCAACAAGAAAGATGGTGGAGTACGCTTGTGCGTAGATTACCGCAAGCTGAACGCCGTGACAGAGCCCGACCGGTACCCGCTGCCCAGGGTTGAGGACGTTCTTCATGCAGCCAAGACCACCAGCTTCATGACAACGCTAGATCTTCAATCTGGCTATTTTCAAGTGGCCGTCGCTGATGAGAGCCGTGACGTCACCGCCTTCGTTACGCCGTCCGGTACCTACCGTTTCAAGAGGATGCCGATGGGACTTCGCAACTCTGGCGCCACGTTCCAGCGACTGATCGACAGATTCAAAACGAACCTGTTCGTTAACGGAGATAATGCTGAGCCAAAGGACAGAGGAGGAGGCACCGCTGCTCTGCAGAAAAGGAGGCCTGTAAACGTCCTAGCGTATCTCGACGATATAATAATATTATCAGAATCGTTCCTTGGACACCTAGAAGACCTTGAAGCAGTACTCGACAGGTTAGAGAAGTTCAACTTGCGCGTAAACAGGAAGAAAAGCTGCTTCGCCCGAGACTCTGTCAAGTTCCTGGGCCATATCATCGTGCCTGGAGGCCTACGGGCCGACCCGGAGAAGACATCAGCGATCGCAGACATGCCTGCCCCGAAGAATGAAAGACAGCTGAAGGGTTTCCTGGCCACATCCAGCTGGTTCCGGCGGTTTATACCAGGCTACGCTGCTGTTGCTAAGCCGCTGACTGACCTCCTCAAGAAGAACAGCACCTGGGTGTGGAACGAAGAACAGCAAGCTGCATTCAACAAGATCAAGGAGCTCCTCGTCACCGCGCCGATACTGCGCCAGGCGGACGAGACGAAGCCTTTTACCCTGAGGACGGATAGCAGCGGATACTGCCTCGGAGCCGCTCTGATGCAGGGGGAGGGCCCCGACGAGAGGCCCGTAGAATACGCCAGCCGTCTCCTAGGACCTGCAGAACGAAACTACACGACCACCGAGCGAGAAGCCCTCGCCGTCGTCTGGGCGGTGACCAAATTTAGAGGCTACATCGAGGGATCGGAAGTCGTCGTGAAGACCGACCATCAACCCCTGCGCTGGTTGATGAGCTTAAAATCACCCAGCGGCCGCCTGGCGAGGTGGGCGCTGACGCTCCAGGCGTATAACTTGCATATCCAGTATACGCCCGGGAAGGTTAACGTCATAGCCGACGCACTGAGCCGCCCCGCCTGTTGCGAAGGAAACCCAGGTGGATGCGAAGTATGCTTGGTGACCGTCGACGTACCGCACAGGACACCAGCTGACGTGCGTGAAAACCAGCTGAAGGACCCCGAGCTGAAGAAGATAATCGAAGACCTGGAAGAGATCGACGATCCATTCAGGGGGAGGAACTGGTCGAACCGAGGATACCTGATATCCGACGGTATACTGTATAGATGCTTACCTGAGTCTGACGATGAAGATTGCACGTGTCTCGTAGTTCCACAGCACGAGAGAGAGCAGATACTCGCCGAGTTACACGACGCTCCAACCGCAGGACACTTCGGCGTCGATCGCACTCTGGAACGCATCCGGAGCCGTTACTTCTGGCCAGGCATGAGAGCCTTTGTTACCGAGTACATCAAACGGTGCGTTGCATGTCAGCGTTACAAGGCAGACAACAGGAAGCCGGCCGGACTACTCCAGACCCCTGCTTCAACCCGGAGATTTGAAGTCGTCTCTGTGGACTTATTCGGACCCTTACCGAGGACCGCGAAGGGAAACCGCTGGATTTTGATAGTTGAAGACGTTTGCAGCCGTTGGGTTGAGCTCTTTGCCCTGGAGAGCGCCACTAGCGCCGAGTGTGCTGAGGTCCTCGTTGCAGAAGTGTTCCTGAGGTACGGAGTTCCCCGACGGATGATCAGCGACAACGGAGTGCAGTTCGTTGGTGAAGTAATGCAGCAGGCTTGTCATGTGATGGGTATCAAACAGTCGCTGACACCGCTGTACCACCCGGAAGCGAACCCCGTTGAACGCAAGAACCGCGACCTGAAGCCCCAACTGGCGATACTCGTAGGGAAGGACCACACATCGTGGGATGCCCACCTTGCTGCCATCAGGTTCGCGATGAATTCCGCTGTAACGGCGAGTACTGGACATTCACCAGCTTACCTCACCTTCGGGAGAGAGCTGCGAGCCCCATCTGACGCGGTGGCCGATATGAAGGCCATCGCGGAGAGCGACAACTTCGTGGCGAGCATCACACCCTACCTGCGGAAGCTGTCCACCGCGCTGCTGGAGGCCCGCGACGTGCACGAGCGCGCGCAGGCCACCCAGAAGGCGTGCGCAGACGAAGGTAGGCGCGCACCCCCGGATTATAAGGTGAGTGACCTTGTTTTGTTAAAGACCCAAGGGCCCAACGACGCCGCACCTGGCCAGACCGCCAAGTTCATACCCCGTAGGGATGGACCCTATCGCATTCGCGAGGTTGTTAGTCCTACGACTTACCTGCTGGAGGGGATTAGGAACGGCGAACTTATAGGTCGCTATCACGCATCCAACCTAAGCCCATTCATCGGTGACGTAGAGGCCCCTGTTAGGGAGAAGCGTAGGCGCGGACGCCCACGCAGGTATAGTCCTAGTCCGAACGCGAGGACGCTGTGTTCGAACTAGAGGGGGAGTATGTAACGGCCCTCCAAACACTAGTATTGTATTATCTGTGCTCTGACGCTCGGATTCGCATTTGGCGGGCTTGAGTTTCGCGGGTTCGCGCGCTCACCCGGCGCGCTCTTTTCAACGGCCGCCGCGCTTTGTGGTCCGCGAAACTCGACCTTATTGACCAGTCGCGCCCATCGCCTCGACGCGTGCGAACGAGCTATCGTTTTTATGTTTATTAATGTAAATCCGCCATTACAATAGTTAAATAAAATCCGTTCTTGGCAGATGTCTACACTCTCAATTTTAAGTTTGTAGGTGTCAGTATCGGCACCAACACCTTATTTTTTTCGTTATCAAAATGGTAATTATTATTTAACAAACGGTTAGGTATTCAGTTTGGCAATTTGGCATTCAGTCAGGTACTTCAGTATTTAAAAAAAATATTTTATACAAATAATATATGGCTTTTAAATCATGTTTGCCAGGGGGGACAACAGTCCTCAAATCATTGATTAAAAATCTAGTCCTGTTGTCTCCCCTAGCCAGGGGGGACAACAGGATTTCGAAATCCTGTTGGCTCCCCCAGGGGGGCCAACCAGGGGGGACAACAGGACTGCACCCTAATTTTATGCATGATCTCTTTCAATAATTGCTTGGGATATTCAGGAATCATTAATTGAGATATAATAACCTCGGTTCAGGCTAACTTCTCAATCGCCAGTTTACTTGATGAATAGATACGTGTAGAGTAGTTTTGACGTTAGATTGATGCATCATGGGCTCACGTAGAGATGAGACGTATTTACTAGAACAGATCCACACACTAGGTATTTTACAGTACTAGGCGGCACCTATTCCAATTTTTTAAATACTTGATCCACCTAGTATTTTATAAATTACACAATTTCCGACCCTACCGTCAAAGTAATAGAGGTTATTATTGCGTAATCCGTAGTCGTGTATTACGCGCACCTAGTATTTCTCGCTAAGCTTATGTGCGAACGTAGAGATTCACTCCGTCTCTTTCTGACCAAACAAATTTGAGCGCGACGAAGCAAACGCACACAAACGTAGTCAAACCATATTCATGTAAATAAGAAAAAATATGTAAATATTTTTATGAAATGATATCTTTTAAATACGCCAACTTTTAAGTTGACAGTCCTAAGCCTGTTGAAGTATGAAGGGAGGAATTATTATTCAATTTCAAATTGCATTATTCATACTATGGTTGTATCTTTTCAAAGAAAATTGTATTTTAAAGTCATATTACGTGGATTGCTAAATTACTACGTACTAGGTGGAACAGGTATTTGGATCGAGTATTAATAAATACTAGGAATAGGTGCACCTAGTATCTAATTTACCTAGTATAACCCATCTCTAGGCTCACGCACAGGGGTTACTTTTGTCACTGTGACAAGTATATTTATCTTTCTCTTTTACACTTTTATAAAGACAAAAAGAGAGACAACCTAGTACTTATTCTTATCTATTGAGAAACATACTGTCACGATGACAAAACTCACCCGTGCGCGCGAGCCCTAAAAGTCCAATAAACAAAAAAAAACTACAGTCAAATATCGAAGCGGTACAGTTTAATTTTGCGATTGGTAGAAAAAAACTATAAATGAAATAAATACAATAATTTTTTTTTTTTTGTTGACTCTACCTCCGAGATGTTAGAATCACCTGAACCCAAAGGATTTGTGGGTCTTAATCACGGACACCGGACCACCCAGGCGGGGGTAATGAGTCCCGCCGTCCAATTACAAGACATTACCAGGCCTGGCTCACTCCGCGCGGTACATTCGATAATTACCTACAGCGAAGCGCCCCGCCGGCGGGTATTATATCAGTCGTGTATGGTCTATTGCTAGCTATACACCTTTCTTGATTATGTTGATTATGAAGAGAATGATTCAAACTCCTTGTTGAATGTAGATATTTATTACTTGATTACGTATAAAGGTACAATAATTGATTAACGAGAGTCGCGGCCACTTGTTAGGCTGCTAAATCGAACACTAAACTTAAAATAATGTAAAACATAAAATATAAAATTGGGTCAGCCGCGCATAGCAATATATTGCTGATGTTTGCAATTGTACGGTAACGCACCGTACATGTTCCGGGCCACCAGAGATGGAGGCGGGATGAAAGTAAAGTTTATGAAAATAGAGATGCACTACTAGTTGCTATGGGCGACGTAGACTTATTAACATTATGTATCGTATTAACACTATGTATCTTGTTAGTCTTGTTCTTGTGGTCTTCGTCTTCACTTGAGTTGCTTCGAATGGATGAGAGGCGCACGGTAGTGCGCTCCTCCGGGGGCGCGACAGTCGCCGCGCGTCGCACTCGCCGCCACGCCAGCCACGCTGCCGTGATGACTGCGGCGCCGATGATGATGTATATTAGAGCGTATTGATGTACATCGTGGTATGATACATCTGTGTTCAATACTGCTTGCTCTTTCAAATCTTTCAGACCTTTCTCAATGTCCGAAAGTTGTCTCTGACGTTCGTTAATTGTGTCGTCTACGATAGATGTTATCGGGATCGATGCGTTGATGATATTGTTGATCGGACTGATGTCTTGTGTCTGGATATCGGCGTTTGTTTTGATAACGTTGCGATCAAGGTTACAAGCGTGCACTGTAAATAGGTCGGACTTGACAATGCACCCGTGTGAAATGCTGACGAGGCCGGCTTGCTCCAGCTGTGGCGCGGTCACCTGATCCGCGCATATCACTCGTAACTGACACCTCTCACAACAAAAGTACAAGTACTTGTTTAATGTGTTTAATTCGACCCACTTATTGATGCAGGGGTGAACAACTGTTTTGCATTGTTTCTTATTGATGTCTAATTCACAAAGACTTTCTTCTTGCTTGAGGTGATATACAGGTTTCTTGAGTTGACATAAATAAGTCTGTTCTTGCTGATGACATGAGGAGATGTCTTCTTTTATCATCGTGATATAAGCATCTTTAGCCAAGTTGATGGCCAAGAATTCTGATATTGGGATCGTGTCTATCATCTTGCTATGATTTGTTGCAGTTGGTACGGGAATGAGATGAAATATTTCGAAGGAATCTCTGCCGACTAAAGGTACTTTTATCTCAAACAGTAGGTAATCTTCGCACATTCTGGCCTTGATATTCAATAAATGGTATATGTTTTGTAAACTAACATGTATATTATCTATGGGCAGAGTTAGTTCACTTGAGATCTGACTTGCTATGACACTTAGCTCGTTTCTAAGTTGTTCAGGTGATAAGAGATGGAAGTTGAATCTTCCATGATAAACGTCGGTGACCGTATTCAGCAGGGTTTCTTGCATATTTCGCAGTTCGTGTATCATGTTACTTGCAGCTACAGCGGTCAACGTCATGTAATTTGCTTGTGAAATGTTGAACACCTCTGAATTAAGTATGTTCACGGCGTTTTCTATTTTAATTAGGTGTTTGTTTACTAATTTGTGTTGCTTATTGATGGCTTCCTCGCTTCTTTTCAGTAAATTATATTCGGCTTCGACGATAGAAGTTTGATTTCGCCACAGTGATGCCAAATGTTGTTCATTATCATGTATGAGAGTAATATCTTTCTGATACTGCTCGGCAAACTTCTCATCTAGGACTCCAAACAGTGTATTAGCCACTGAGCCCACTGCGTTGATTAGACCGCGTCGCCTGCGCGAGCGTGTGCGCGTGTGTTGCGTCATCAGTATCGTATTATAGTGTTGCAGTTCGTCGTAGCTGTGACGTAGCTGCCATAGAATGACGTCACAATGCACTTCTTCGTTCAGTTTCTTGCTGTACGTGTTGAATTGTTTTCAACTTGGAGAAACGGATTTCCTCTAAGGTAAGGTATGATGGTAAGTTTTTCTTGTTTAGTGTAGTCAATTTAAATCTGTATAGCCACGCTAAGATGTGAATCAGTTTCTTGAACGTGCTATATTTTTGCATTAATTCCTTGATGGTGCTCATTTCTTGGTATGTAGATGTATTAACTTGTTTTTTCTGTTTCAGATCTTCACTTGTTTCGAACGACGCTTGTTCGGGTTGATCTTCGTATGAATGTAGCCAGCGTGGACCTTGCCACCAAAGAGAATGCTTTTCTAATTGAGTGACTGTCAGACCCCTGCTAGCACAATCAGCGGGATTATCTTGAGATTTGACGTATCGCCAGTCGCTTCCAGGCAATATTTCAGTCACTTGCTTGACTCTGTTCGCTACGAAGGTCTTCCACTTGTCTGGATCACCTTGCAGCCACCCCAAAACTGCTGTTGAATCAGTCCAGCCCAGGGTCTTGATTTGATAATTGGGTAAACTTTTTCTAACTTTGTCAATTAATTGCGATAATAAAACTGCGCCACATAACTCCAGCCGAGGTAATGTGACCGTTTTGCTGACCGGAACTAGTCGCGTTTTCGCGGAGACCAGAACCACTGTACTTTGACCTCTTCGTGTTATTTTGCAGTAAATGACGCAAGCGTATGCTTTTATTGATGCGTCGCAAAATCCATGCAGTTCAATGACATCGTTTTCTTGCGTTTCGAGCCATCTTTGAACCTTGATTTGATTAATATTTTGTATCTCGTCTCTGATTTTTAACCATTCCAAATTAATGTCATCCGGAAGGTTATCATTCCAGTCGATGTTTGACAGCCATGTAGATTGAAATAGGAGTTTTAGCTTGACAGTGAGAGGTGAGAGCCAACCAAGAGGATCGAAGATGGTTGATATAGCAGATAATAATGTTCTTTTCGTGGTTTTTGTTTGACTTGTTGGTATTTTTGATTCAAAGGTAAAACTGTCTTCTTGTGGGTTCCACCGAAGTCCCAATGCTTTCGTTGATTCAAGTCCACGAAAATCAAAATTGTCTCTCTTGTTGCTGTCCTCGACTAGCTCTGGTGTATTAGATGACCACTTCCTTAGATTGAAGCCTCCTGACTTCAATAGGTTTATGAGGTCATGTTTTAACTGTTTGGCTGATGATAATGAATGACTTCCATGAATGAGGTCATCCATATAGAAACAATCTCGTAAGACAGTAGCTGCTTGATTTTCTTGATAATTATGCTATAATTAT
The DNA here is from genome assembly GCF_963855985.1 of Ostrinia nubilalis. Lineage (NCBI taxonomy): Eukaryota > Metazoa > Arthropoda > Insecta > Lepidoptera > Crambidae > Ostrinia > Ostrinia nubilalis. The sequence continues at coordinate 7,361,166 of NC_087100.1, forward strand.
GCTCTTCATCGTCTGCGAGTTGCTTAAGCGTCATCATCGCCAAAAATGGCGCGGCCTTGGTGCCGTAGGTGACGGTGGTTAACTCGTATTCTTGTATTGGTTTCGTTTGATTGTCTCGCCATACAATCTTGTGATATTGTTGATGTTCTTCATTTAACCATATCTGTCGAAACATTTTTTCGATATCAGCTGTGTATGCATACTTGTATTGTCGCCATTTTAAGATTAAAAACTGTAGATCTTGTTGTAGGTTGGGACCTCTGTACATGAGGTCATTGAGGCTCATCCCAGTAGAAGTTTTTGCAGATGCGTTAAACACAACTCTAAGTGCAGTTGTTGTCGACTCGTTGCGTAAGACACAGTGGTGAGGTAAAAAGTATTCCGGTGTCGTGTTGCCACGTGCAAGTTGCATGTGACCTGATGTTAGGTATTCGTCGATAAAAGTTTTGTAATTAATTGCGGTGTCATTTTGCTTCGTAAATTTTTGTTCCAGTTGATTGAATTGCGCAATGGCCTTGTGTTTTGACGTTCCCAATCCTTGTATGAAGTTGGGTTTTAGAGGAAGTTTTACTTGATATCTCCCATCCTCTCGTCGAACGGTTGTTGCTTTGTAAAATTCTATGCATGCTTGATCTTCAGATGATAATGATGACTCTTGTTGTGTAATGTCTTCAATTTGCCAAAATCGTTGTATATCTTCAATGTTGTTTAATAAGACGTTGCATTGTAATGTAGTTGTATTGGCGCTTCCGCTTAATATCCAACCAAATCGCGTTTGTTGCGCTATTGGTGTTTGATTGTTTTCTCGACAGATGCCATCCAAAATGATGTTAGAGTACACCTCCGCCCCCAAAAGTAGGTCGACGGGGCGACTTTTGTAGAACTCAGGGTCTGCTAGTTGTATGTTTTCCAGGAACTCCCATGATGGTTTCGATAATGTGTTACTTGGCAGGTTGTTAATTAGCGTTTTCATAATAAGCACGTCGGTTTGTAATGTATATTCGCAGTTATTTGACTTGACAGTTATGTTTATTATTCCCTTGCAGTTATTTTCCTTGGCTCCGATTCCAGTTATGACTCCAGTACATTGACGTCGTGGTAATGATAAAATTTGAGCTGCTTTCTCGGTGATAATTGATGTTTGCGATCCTTGGTCGAGTAGTGCTCGTAGTTTATAGTAGTTGCCATTGGCGGCTTGAACTTGTACGATCGCAGTTGCCAACAGTACTTCTGGTGACTCATGTTGTTGAATGGGAACAGTAGTCGTGGAGGAGTTGCTGTGGTTGACCATTCTTGATGTACTTGGTCTTGCTGTGTTATTTGGTGATGCAAAGGCTTCGTGTAATACTGTGTTATGTTGACCTTGGCATTCTCGGCATCGTTTTTGCACTCTACAGTTTCCTTGGTGCTTTATTAGGCAATTGAAGCATAACTTGAGTCTTGATGCTGTATTGAGTCTTTGTTGTGGCGACATTGATAAGAATTTTTCACAAAAATAAATTCCATGATTGTTGTAATTGCATAAAGAACACTTGTAAGTTCTTAGTTGATTGTTGTTTGTGTTTTGTTCTGCCATGTTGTTATTGTTTGAGTATACTTGAAATCTTGTTTTATTTGGCTTTGGCGAAGCTTGATGTGTTAAAGGCCTTGTCGTTGGTGAATCTTGTTTTCTACGTGAGGACTCCATTGTTGTAAACTTGCATTCCAGGAAGTTCAAAAAATCTGACATCGTTGGTAGTTCACGTGGTTGTTCCAGACATTCATTGTAGTCGGTGAATGATTCATTATCCAGTTTTTGTGAAAGTAGATGTACTAGCAACGGATCCCATGTGCTGATATCAATGCCTAGGTTTTTTATGGCATTGATGGTTTCCAATGTGGTGTCGTGAAGGCGCTTGATTTGATGTAAGGATTGTTGCTGTACGGTAGGAATTGATAGCAAGTTGTTTATGTATGAAGTGAAGATAAGTTTCTTGTTATTGTATCGATGGTTGAGTATTTCCCAGCATATATTGTAGTTGTCGGAACTAATTGGTAGATGTTGTATCAGCCTGTCTGCTTCTCCTCGCACCTTGCCCTTGAGGAACTGCATTTTCTGGGCATTCGATAACGAGGGGTTGTTGTGTATTGTTTCAACGAACAAGTCCTTGAAGGAGGTCCACTGATGGTAATTTCCACTGAAGGTAGGTATATCCATCTGAGGAGTGGATTTTTCCCGATGGGATACCGACCAAAGCTTGCTGTTTATGGTTCGTTTGATGTTGTTATACATTTGCTCGTATGATGAAAATGCTCTATCGTATTCGTTGTTACTGGTGCCTTGAGTTTCGCTATCAATCTCCCAGTGGAGACTGTCAATGGCTGACCAGCGTGATTGCAGAGAATTAAGCAGGTCTTCCAACTCCCATTTCTCAGTTATAGAATCGATGTTGATATTGGATGTCGTTCTATGAAACGCTCTGAAGTTACTTGCTTGCTTTTTCAGTAAGTCTTCTGTTTTGCTGTTAGTACCACGCGACTCCTTGGGTGTAGCTGGAGCCGTGGATGTCGATGGTGCTGCTAATGGTGTTGCAGGTTTGAGTAGGGGAGTCGGCGGCCTGGATTCTGTCATTGGCTCGTACATTTGCAGAGCTGTTTTGATGTTTTCATACGTCGACTTCATATGTTCATACTTGTTTTCGGTGAAGTAGGCATGAGACTTGTCTTGACACGCCCACAACTGTATGTGATTGTTGTTGAATTCTACCCAGTAATTGTCTAGAGTAGATATTTTGCGTTTAATATAATCTGCTGTTTTTCTTTCACGTCCGTCTTTCTTGAAATTTGTTTGGATTTTGTAAATTGCATCTATGAGTTGCTCTTGGTTTGCTAAAATATCTTCCATTGAAGACATGCTTGATTATTGCTTGAAATTGATTGAAAATGCTTGCTTTATTGTATTTGTACCTGATTTACTTGCTTTTTGATGAGTGTTCGAGTGTTTGATGAATGCTTGCTTGTTTCTTTATTTCTTACTTGTTTCTTGATTTCTTACTTGTTTGATGAATGCTTACTTGTTTCTTGATTTCTTACTTGTTTCTTGATTGCTTGCTTGTTTGATGAATGCTTACTTGTTTCTTGATTTCTTGTTTGATGTATTTGCTTGATTCTTGATTTCTTGTTTAGGTACTAGTCCCCAATGTCCTTGCGAACTCTGTACAGATTATGCGCCTTCTCAATCCAGTTGGTGAGACCCTCTTCCGGGAGGCCAAATGGACCGATTCGCTCCGTACGCGAGATTCACAAAGCACTGAGTTTTCTTGATTGTAGATATATCCGGCTCGAATAAAGATGTATGGTCTATTGCTAGCTATACACCTTTCTTGATTATGTTGATTATGAAGAGAATGATTCAAACTCCTTGTTGAATGTAGATATTTATTACTTGATTACGTATAAAGGTACAATAATTGATTAACGAGAGTCGCGGCCACTTGTTAGGCTGCTAAATCGAACACTAAACTTAAAATAATGTAAAACATAAAATATAAAATTGGGTCAGCCGCGCATAGCAATATATTGCTGATGTTTGCAATTGTACGGTAACGCACCGTACAAGTCGAGTGTCACGCGCGCGCTCGTCAGGACGCTGGCGTGCGTTGTAGTATGATTATAATTCTATGATAGAAGTATTATTTAAAAATGGACATAAAGAGAAAGAAATATTGTGCGGCGTTCGGGTGTTTAAATTCGAAAAGTAATCTACCGGATTTGTCTTTTTTTTTTCGCTTCCCAAAGATGCTGAAAGGTATGTTGGCCATGTAGGTAATCAATAATTCTTAGGATATTATAGGAACCTAACCTACCATGACTACTGCTCAGAATGCGTTCGTTCGTTTCAGCCAAATGACGTCCACTGCTGGACAAAGGCCTCTCCCAAGGTTTACCATAATGAATGCATACTTACCTACATACGTAGGTCATTACAAATAAGTAGATTAATTATTTTTTCACTAGACAGCAACCCTAACAGCGTAAGAAGAGTTCAGAGGCACGCGATAGAAAGAGACAAAACTTGTAGGTGAATAAAATTGTAGGTACGTAGTGCTGTGCGAGCTGAATTCCACTGTATCGCGTCGTAGCAAGACTCGCATTTATTTAAATCGTCTTGCGGAGTAATCCTTCTGTACCTGTACTATTACTTATTCTGTGACATTACCTACAAGTATTACAGCGATTACAAGGATTACAGACATTAGAAAAGTAGGTACACGAATTTGTAATCGCGGTTGTGAGTGTTTGTTTAATGGATTTTTCAACTTTTTTATTTGAATGTAATAGGAGTTCATTTGCTATGTATTTATTTAACTTCAGAGGAGAGGTTAAGGTAATATGAGTATGAGTGTGTAGGATTTTTCGTGACTGAATACAAGTAGACAACGAGAAACTTATCCAAACAGTTGAAATAGACATATAAAACAGTAAATAACTTCAATTTCAGGGGTTTTTGTCCCATTCGAAGTGCCGAAAATATTTCTTTTGAAGCTGACATTTGCACTTGTGAAGAATATGAAATGAACGATAAATCTTACTTGCTATAGAAATATATGTAGTTACAAAGTTTTTCCCCTCATTCAAAAGTTACGCCCCCAAGAATGACGTACTGGTTTAGTTATTTCCTCGACGCATTTTCATTTACTTTTAAAAACCGCATTTTATTGTCAACTTAATTGTATGAAACTCTCATATGTAATTTATAGCTTACTCGTGTTATGTCATCGTTATATGTATAAATATAACGATCTCAACATAATGTACTCGTAGATAATCGATAGCGTAAGTAATCTGTCTCGTTTGTGAATTCCCAAAGAAAAATACATTTTATTTATAAGGCATAATGGCAATATACAGGGTGTTAGGTAAATGGGCATATGAGCCGACACTAGCATATGTTAACATGGGCATATAAATGGTATGGCGAAGTCAGAAATTTGATATCATCATTAAATTTTTTTTAAATTTTCATACAGAATAAATTTTATAAAATCCGATTTGTATGAAAATTTAAATAATTAAAATAAAGATATAAAGGACAATGTTCGTTCTCCATACATTGTTCGCCTAAGAACCAACAATTTTGACATATTACTACCCGAAAGCGAAATAATACGATTCTGTGTGTAAGAACAATGATTCCTGATGGACACTTGCCATAAAATTAATGATTAAGAATATTAAATCACAGCGATTTTATAATATGTCGTTTATGACAACATGGCGTCTAATGTATTGTGTGAATGTATGAACACCGATTCGCGAAAAATGTTTTGTATTGTCGTCACGCCGAGTCGCAGCCAAATAGTATAAAATAATAGAACAAGTTTTAGAAATACAACTCGGCATTCCACTTTTATAATATGTCCACATATTGCACGTAAATAAACAACATGAATCGTAGGTTGTTTCCACCCTTGTCATCTGACACATGAAATAAACTCCTATTGTATTATAGATATCGAAGCCGAATCGTATATAATAATAGAATGGGTTTTGGAGATCACTCGGGGTTCCACTTTTATAAAATACCTACATATTGCATAAAAATAACACGAATCATGGGTTTCTTTTCACCATTTACATCTGACACGAGATAACAAACTCCTATCTCCATGACTACCGTCGTAGTCTATGCCAAAGACTACAATATTTTAAGCAAGAAGTTTCAAACCTTAGCGGCTACAGTAACCCCTGGGCCACATACATCGTGATAACATTCGGTCGACACCGGAACGAAGTTTTGCGATTATGGAAAAAATCACCGTATTCTAGTGCGGCTATATCACGTTCAACCGGGGTTTTAATTCGACTAAAGTCCTGACTAAAGACTGGAAGAAAATACGCCGCATTGTATGAGCACTTCGTGTTCGTTAAAGCGGCTTCAGATCTAGAGCCTACATAGTTTTCTTGCCAATAATATCCGCAAGTAGCGCTGCATGATCTTTACAACAAAAACAGCAATAGTTATTAAGGTGCCAACATTATATGATTACTTTGGCACGGTATTATACACGTTCGAAGATTTGTCATTTTCATTCATTTCATCATCATCATTTCAGTCACAGGACGTCCACTGCTGAACAAAGGCCTCCCCCAATGACTTCCACATCGCACGGTTGGTAGCGGCCTGCATCCAGCGCCTTCCCGCTACCTTTATCAGGTCGTCGGTCCACCTTGTGGGTGGACGTCCCACGCTGCGTTTTCATTCATTTATTATTTTCTTAAAGTGCCGGAAAAAAAATAGTTTCTAGCTGTCCCAGCAACTTCGTCAATAAAAAGTTGTCTTGTCTTATCTTTAAAATCGTAATATTAATTTCTGAACGTATCCTGTTTGACACCTAATAATATTATTTGACATAGCTGGCTCTTCGAATTTCGGCAAATTAATTTTGACATTGCAGAATATGACTTTTGATAGGTTTATCATAGAATTCGGCGGGGATATCCTCACGGAGGAAGTTCGAAAAATGGCGGAACAAGATCTTATAATAATGCAAGGCCGAAGCTGTAACGCGCGTGCTCCTACGTGTAATCCGGCGAGTATACAATAAATAGTAATGTCTGGTAAATAGTGGTAATACGTATCGTTCGTTCGTTCGTTTCAGCCGAAAAGACGTCCACTGCTGGACAAAGGTCTCCCCCAAGGATTTCCACGAAGACCGATCCTGCACCGCTCGCATACAGGCACCTCCCGCGACCTTCACCAGATCGTCGGTCCACCTAGTGGGAGGCCTGCCCACGTTACGTCTTTTGGCTCGTGGTCGCCACTCAAGAACTTTCCTGCCCCAGCGGCCATCAGCTCTACGAGCTATGTGCCCCGCCCCGTCTATGTCTATATGCGCTACGATTACAGGGTATCATTTTGCATAGTCGCAAGACTTCACTCCGCTGCTGTCAAATCAATGTCGCATAATGTTATCGCAATGTGTGTGGCCCTTGGCCAAATCACAGAAGCCTATGCGAAGAAAGAGCACTTGAATGACAATGAAAATCAGGGTTACCATTTTGTAAGATCTCCTCACTATTGAGGGTAACAAAGTAACATTAATAATCTAGCCATTAATTACATTTATTACCTATACGAGAAAGTAAAGCAACATGCGGTTTTATTTTAATTTGTAAAATATTTGTAACAGTTTGTTCTAAGTTTAGTTTTACAACAGTATTGCTGTTTCAGCTGTCACTGTGAAGCTTTGGGAAAATAAATAAATAAAAAAAAAATATTAACATAAATATTTATTTAAGTTTTTATGTTCATTATCATAATATTTTATGCCAATTTAAGTTACACTGTGTGACAGTCTTTGACACTAAACAAACTCTTCAGCTTAATAATACCTACCTACAGGGCGTTTTTATAGTTACTCTTGCTGATGAAACAAGAAGGGTTGATTCTACTACTGAAATACAACTACTTTTCTTACAGGACCAATATCAAATTCTCAAAAAAAATCACATCCTCGTGATGGTGATAATTTCTATGGAGAGGTTTTTTTTTATATTCGGTCTCTTGGGATAAGTTATTCCATTTGAGCAGTAGAATTAATCCTTTTTATTTGATTACATATAAAAATAACACAAGTTTTTAGGAAAACTTCTTCTTTGGTATGGTATCACCACGGAGTTATAATGGCGGCAACTCTGTATCACTGACTTGTAACTTTCAAACAGTATGAATAATAAGGGCACCACATTGGTTTTTTTTCTGAAAAAAGGCTTTCACTTTTAGTACTAACCCTTTAGCACTATTTCATTGAAATAAAAATACAATAAACGCACAGAAGACTGAAATTGAGTCAACTGACGTGACATTTATAATTTGTTGACATTATGACAGTTTGACAAGACTAGGGATTGAAAAAGTTTTAATTGAAAAAGTAAAATGACAATTTATTAAAACGATTCACAAGGATATAATCGATCAAAAATATTTATAAAATGTTCTGATACTTGCCTGAAGCGATTATCCAATCCTGGTTTCTACTGAAAAACTACCTCGTGGCAAGATTTTAATAAAATAATAAAATCTTTATCTTCTCTTTTACAATCTATAAAAGTTCATTTGGTCTATTGTTATACATGTGCTATGAATGAGGGTTTTCGCGATTGAAAAATCCGCGAGATGGCAATACGTAGACGCGAGGTCCAAATGCTGCATGATTGGTGGATTTTGACATATCTGTCAATGTCATGTCAAAAATAACCAATCATGCAGCATTTGGACCTCACGTCTACGTATTGCCATCTGGCGGATTTTTCAATCGCGAAAACCCTCATTGGCATAGATTATGAGAGACTGGCAACTATACTAGGTTGATATAAGTTTCTCTCACTTCAACTGGCATTGGATTCAACATCGGATTCTGACACTTTTACAGTTATGATACCATGAATATCAGTTTATGGTCCTAATTATTTTTATTTTATTTACGACCTTCGACCAGTTGGACACTTTAGATAGCTTCTTGTAATAGTGTCAATATCTTTTTAGCTTTTAACGCAAATCTAGTCTTCAAAGCAGTTTAATCGATTTATTTTATTTTTAAAATCGATATTTTATTGTCTATGATGGCCGCAGGAACATCACTATACATGGACTCCCAGCAATAAAGTACGGTAATGCCTCGTACAGATTTTATCGGCAAAAATTATGGAACTTGATAGGTTTTAGACCATATCACGCACCAAAACGTCCGGAAGTTGTAATAGTATTATAGAATAAACGTTAAAAGACTTATTTATTTAATTTTTCAATGCTTAAGTGTCCATTAGAATGAAAGGGTGCTTAATGTATTAAAAAAATTTGAAAATAATTATGATGGGTTAATGTTTTTGGGCGGTTTTTTAGGCGATTTCTGACAATGTCCTTTTCTGACTTTACCATACCATTTATATGCCCATTCTAACATGGGCTAGTGTCGGCTCATATACTCATTTACCTAACACCCTGTATACAATGCAAATAATTAACTTTAAAAAAAAAAAAACCGACTTCAAATGCTTGAACACAAAAAAAAACTAAAAATTAAAAATATTGCATATAAAAAAGTTCATCCCCAATTTTCCACCCTTGGGGGTGAAATATTTTCTTCAAATTCGCATGAAACCACCCTTTTGATAATACCTATTCAACAAAAAAATAATCGTTCAAATTGATTTATAATCGGCGGAGATATTGCGTATAAAAAAGTTCATCCCCAATTTTCCACCCTTGGGGGTTGTTTTTTCTTTTATTAAATTTAAATGGGACCACCCTTGAGGTATTACCTATACGCCGAAAAAAGATTTGTTCAAATCGGTTCATAATTGGCGGAGTTATCGCGTAACAAACATAGAAAAAAAACATACGGGTCGAATTGAGAAAATCCTCCTTTTTTGAAGTCGGTTGAAAATATGAAATGGGTCTTAAGAGACGTAGACTTATAGTATGTATAAGTGGATATGATGAGTGCTAGAGTTAACTTGCCTAACAGAAACCTATTTTGTGAAAAATGTTATAAGTTGCTTAGAAAATACATAATCCATAATTTAAGTTACAAGTCATGAAAACTCTATATTTCAAAATATTTTGCTCTTTCGTAAAAATACGTTAATATTATAATCTGTACAAACACACAAAATAACTCTTAAAAGAATTTCATATGTTCCAACTAATTGGGAGTTCATGGGTGAATTTTTTATCCCATATGTCTCCATTTTCATTTACGTAACGTAGAGCTTGACATTCGAAAAAATGTGGGGTAATTACTCAAAATGTCCCGTTTAAGTTACGAATAGGCCCCGTAGCGGGGAGTGCATAATATATCAACGTCTCCGCGCTCCTTCCATAGATAAACGGATGAATGGCGCTTTAAACTTTCCTATTTGGTATCCTGTAACAAGATTGAACTCTTCATTTGGATATTATGATACTAATAAATTATTATAGAGCTTTTTTGTACATGGCAAGTTGTAGACGCTTTCACTGTCTCTATTTGGAAATGAAAGTTATACGAAACAGGTGCGCTTTTTACACGTCTGCTAACATAGAGATGATAATTTGGGTTTATATGCCATTGAAATGAATAATATTTACATATCTCTATCGCTCTATCAAGTGTGGAATATCTCCAGAGTTGATTGATATAAAAATAACTTTTGACCGCTGAAGTGCGAGTATTTTCGTCTGGGCTATCCACATGCTGCCGATCGATCGACGATCGTGCTGACCGATTCGTTTGAAAGCTTATGATGAACCATAATAATATTTTCGAAGATAATACTAACTTATGAACTTAGAAATAAGTATGCCTTAATACTCTATGATTACGTCATATTGGCACGTATTGTATTTTATTACATGAACGTGGTTGGTTTGGAAGATGCATGTGCGATTGGTAATTTTGCAATTTCTTATGTCATCTTGTGCCTAATCTTATCACATGTAGTCGATTTATGAAGCCCACCATGCAGCCGTATTGTAATGCAAGGGACAAACTTCATGTTCGTTCGTTTCAGCCAAATGACATCCACTGCTGGACAAAGGCCTCCCCCAAGGATTTTCACATCGACCAGTACTGCGTTTTCCGCAACCACCAATTCGTCGGTCCACCCAATGGGAGGAAACTTCATTTAAGTGACTTAAGTCACGTTTGCATAATAACCATAATTAAGTAATCCCCAAAAACAATTCAGCACAACGAAAGTAAAACCACGCACATACCTCCATTAGCGTGCTAATCGCCTTATGAATAGCATCGACTCATCGCATTTGAACGATCTACGCACCGCAAAACACAAATACTTGAGATTATCTCCAGCCATTCTTTCCCACTCGCTATTGTTGCAGTAACGGCAAAGAGAAATCTTTCAGCCGTCACACCAGCCATATGAGTGGAATAATGATGCACATAAATGCATAAGTTTGTTACAACGCATGACTTCACAGGCATATTTTTGAACGACAGTGATTGACGTTATTCTTGTGTATAGTTTTGGTAATTAACTTGTCGACGCTCTACTAAAGAAACGGTGTTAGGATTCATGAATTTTAATAGGACTGTTTTTGTCCTTTCATGCAAATAGGATCCCATTAATCTTTATTAGATTTCATTTACTTATCTAGCACATTGTATCAAACATGTACCGTTTTAAAATGATGCATTTTATTCATGTTCTGCTTTATCTCTGCAGACATACCAATAAGTAAACTTTTTGTGACTTTACAATCTGCTTAAAAACAGCGCTATCAAATTAGCATGTACCTACATAATTACGTATCAATCAAACTCAAAAGGGTCTTAAAAGCACGATACTAAAATTGTACAAGTGTAGTGTTTTTAAAACGTAATTGTTGTAAATGTCCCGATTGTAGTGTCGCCATGGCGATAGGACGGCGACGCGACGGCGGCCGTAGATAACCGTCCCACACCTAGTTTTTGAGTGTTTCTGTCTCATAAACACAATGTAATGCTACTGTGTAGGGAGGTAAGGTACCTACCTACTTTTATTTTTGTGCCTTTTTTAAGTAACCGTTTTGCTAATGCATACTTTTCCCCATATAAATGGTCATGTAACTACTACTATGGTCACTAATTGGTATAAAATTAACATTACATTTTGCTACTTGTAGATAAAGATGGAATTTCCATCTGTCTTTATTTAGATAAAAAACATGAAGGCTAGGTGTATACCTAAGTAAATTCGAAAGGTGTAAGTTTGATTCCGGATTCTGTTCCCTTTCTGATAAATAAGTGTTATTTCTTCCCACAAATTTAATATGTAACAACTAATGAGTTACAAGTATAGTTGATAACGTGATAAACATGTTGTAATTACCTACTAAACAGTTGTTAGAACTAAAAAAAAGGTGTGTAGGAATAACATTATTTTTCTCAAGCAATACTAAGGTTTTTCTGTGATTACATCTTTTGTTTCCATTAGCCCTGAAAATGTAAACACAAACTCTCGACGACGAATAAAAAATGGTCCCTAGAATAGGTAATCAAAACATAAAAGCCGAAGAAAGCGTTTCAGTCCAACTGGAATTGCCGACCTTGTACTGGAACGGCCCTACTTCTGTACTAAAAGCCTTAATAGACGTCTCTGGGAAATTAGGTACTGAATTATTTAGATTTGAATGGTTATTTTTTTCTGTGAGGCCATTATCAAAATGGAATCACGAAAATGAAGTAATAGGATGTGACATTCGTAAAGCTCGAGCCAAATTCGGGGACTAAATATGGAAATGGTTAACAAAAATTATACCCATAAAGCTTTTTGGCTCTACTAAGTGCAAAAATATGTAGCATGATGAACTCAATAAAATGATGCCAATCAATGTCTCGCTTCACTACGCAGACGATACAATTTCCCTTTGAAACACCAGAGACTTGATATTTTCAGAAGTGGACTTGTTAATGTCTTTTAAAGCTACTCTTACTCTCATTCTCTTTTAAAGCCAAAAAAATAGAATTAGATTATTACTAATTACTATATTCCAAATCATAGATTGATCAGATCAATCATGTTTAGTCAGTTCAATTCACATTAATCCATTATAGTAATGATAGAGATTAAAATACTCGTAATGGATTAACATTGACATAATAGGCAAATTATACCTACATAATAGAGTCATCATTAAATGTCATCTATTAGGTAAGGTAGCACAAACCCCCAGGGAGATTACCCCACCTTTATTCCTCAAAATTCAATTCAGAATATCCATTACCTGTTATTTGTGTTAGGTACCCAACTCATGCATCAGCGAATCTGGAGCACCGCGTGGATGCAAAATATACGGCCACAACAGCGTGCGCCTGACGTGCAGTGGTTACAAAATGAAAACATCCTCTATTCACACGCACCGCTCTCTCGGCCGATTGCCGAGCGCAGCGAACATCGTGCGAATGCCGAATGCACCCGATCTTTACACGCCGCTCGTCGGCCTCCGCGCCTCAGTCCGACCACGACCGCGGGCGGGGCGGCACGCGCGGTGCGCGCCTCGCGACTATCATTGTTTTCATCTAAAACCATTGTTTAATTCCATCCGACTGCAATCGATACCACGACTGACGAAATTCACGGCCTACACGTCCAATTTGTGACAGTTGCACAGTGCTAAAACAAATCTTGTGACAATAAAGTGTTATCTACACCTACATTGGTACTCGCGAGAAGGTGGCTTATTGACAAGTGAAACTCTTTATAGTTCCATTCATCCGCAGGACTGTTCTGTTTGAATTTGTTTTATGGAACTGTAAACGTGTTAGTGATCTTTGTTGGAAAGGAAAGCATGCAAATCGATAATCGAGTGGATGCCCACCGAGAAGTCGAGAGCTCTTGCTGTGCGGTATACTGGGTTGCATATTGATTGGGTGTACACCGGGATCACTGGATTGTCACCAATTGCGGTGAGTTATGGCCCTAATAAGAACTTTGACAGGTGTACGGATGATTCAGGTGCGGCAATTTGGCAGAATTTATTGCAGTAAAGGGGACGAAAACATACAATAATAATAAACAAGTTTGTTTTTATTAGAATTAACCCTATTTATTTAATAGTATAAGCATTATTTATATGTACTTTGAATGATATTTTGAGCCTATCACACAGTCAACAGACAATTTATTATAAGGTACAAAACACTACTAACATTTACTTTATTATGACATTTTGCACTTCAAAGTTTGATATTATTGATATGCATTACACATTATCAGTATTATCTGCAGATAAAGCAACCGAATATCCCGAATCTGATAGTAAACATAACTCATTGGTACTTCTGTTATACAACAAGCACGTCACAAATTCTTAATTGTAATTTGTAAAGATAAACAAACAATAATAATAAATAACATTCTATCCCAATAATTCTCGTATAAGAAAATCACACCTAAAATTCTACGAATGAGACAACAATAGATGAGGATTTGTTTACTTAAAACCATTGCCTAAATAACAACAATGAAGACCATAATCCCTCTTAACAATGTTTTTTCACACAGACTCTGGCACAGTTTTTGTTCACCCCAATTCTCAGGGTCGTGTCACAGTTGAAGAAATCCTGAGAAGTCTGGGCCAACTGGCAGCGTTGACCGCTGCGAATCGTTTTGTTTCTAAGTCAAGAGCAAGTCTACACGAAGTATTGTTGGCGATGACACAGAACATATGCCACATTGTTTTGAAAATAAAGCATCGTAACTCCGAATAATTAATGCAAAAAACGCCTGTGCAAAAAGAATTAAGGGTGCCCTTGTAACCTCGCTTGTCCTTCAGTTGAGATTCAATAAACTAATCAATTGGAACAAACTGGTTTGGTTTATGATGGGGCTTAACAATGCATTGAATGTAGATGCCAATTTACTAACAGCCTATTCCTTTAAAATTTATACCATCACATAACTAAGAGTATGTACAATGTTTGCGAGTGCGGCCGCTCACCGGTCGAAGGCAAGGTCACACAGTATGGTTCACACCATACCATTTAGGCATAGGCTATCATTAGAGAATCATGAGAATCAATAAAAGAACTTTGAAGCACCGGGTAATCTTAAACATTTAATTGTCTACGTCCGAAAACTACAGGTTTGTAACATAATAAAAGAGGTCAAAGAAGGTTAAGAATAATCATACGGCTACCTGAGCGGCCTTGCGCCCGAGCTACGGTTACAAATGCAACAATGGGTCTGGAACGAGAACGAAACGCAGGTAGAGCAATACTGCACCAATTAAAAGATTTATCCATTCGCTGTTCTTCAAGCGAAACGTTATAATTATTTTTGAAACCTTTGAATATGTAAGTCTGTTTCTCAATAGGAAGTCTTCGCGGATTTGATTGCTGGAATTGGAAATGACGCTACAATACGATGAATATGTAAATAATATATTAATTTTCCGCACGCATCTTGTTTATTCCGATTTCAATAAACCTCGTCAAAAATGGTTTCTCTTCTACGTTTATAAAGCTGGTTAGAACCAGCTGTGTGAATGTATGCAAAATATTTATAGAAATATCACCCGTTTCCTGCCGCTTGCCGTACTGGGGTTCGAAGCAATAATAAAGCAGATTTGTTCAATAAATCTCGCTTGAGAAATTCAAAGGGACATTTGTAAAACACACCTTGCCACAAGAAGAGAAGGCAATCAGTTCTTCCACCTGGCCGGCGCACGCACACAAGGGCTAACCTGCTCGTCTGCTACTGGTATCGCCTCTTTATTCTTCAAGAAGCCACTAATTGCTTGCTGTAAAACCATAATAAACCACTCAAAGAAAGCAGTTTGGAAACTTTACAAGTATCACACAAAAGGCTAACTCGTACCCACAGCCTGCAGTAAAATCAGCCGCCTACTTAGTGAAAAGAAAGCGATCCATTCAGCAATCGATCGATAGTGCTTGCAATTATGATTGTTCGTACGGCGAACAATTAATTCTTCGAGAGTTCGACACTATTGTCGACGGCTTTGTTTTTTTTTGCTCGCATACACTTTCTATGATTGAACAAAATCAAATTCTTTATTTGTAATGACGAAGATCCTCACTTCTATACGACTGTATGTAGGTATATTCTCGTACGGAAAGTTGTCTAATGAGACACAGTGTTCACGAGGAGAGGAACTCATCAAACTGGCCCTCCCGAATGTCCGAGTGCGTCCAAGTTTGGCAACTAGTTACGGATTGTGAGTTAATTATGTCGATACTGAGAATTTTGTGAGTTGGTGCTCCATTTGCTAATGCAAAGGAAAACGTGTTGCAATACGTACAGGTTGTTGAGATATATTTACTCAAGTGTCGGTCTTTTTGGAACTTTTCCATATCTAAACACAAAGTAATGAAAAATTCGATACGTACCAAAACATCATTCGTTATAATTATGCAGGATTTAAAAGGCTTAACCCCGCATATCTCATTCCTGATTCACCCCATTGATATTCCGGAGAAATATCTTGTGGTCAGGAATTCCTAAGCACCTTTATGATTCATCGACTCCTGACATGTTTGTTTCTGTTTCTTTCTTTTTTGTTGTCACAATCTTTTTCCTCTACCCTTATCATTATAACCACAGCCGTAATTATCCAGGCACTTATTATTCCTAGAAATCTTCTGACAGTTTTAAGGTTTAAATTGATTTCTTGGTTTTCAGTTACTTAATTGCTTTATAAGATTACCTAGTTTATTAATACACCCAATCGTAAAAGTGTACCGCGGCAAAAGATTTATCATGACCTTAATCTAATACTTACACGCTCTACATTTAAAACACCGGCCTGAATTCGACCTGAAACAATGTGGGTGTACATTATACTATACAATTAACAAAAACAGAATCGTTATGCTTAACAATCCTATTGTTGAAATACTACACAGCTGTTTTAGAAATAAAGCACATGGAAGTGGTAACAAGATTTAGGGGTTTATGATGCAAATAAAGACAAATTGAATTAGTCAAATTTTGGCTGTGAACATCCTCGCGAAAATCACGCTCGCACGCGGAGTTCGTGAGTTTATTCGCTAATCATTTCGGAGATCCGAGTACAACTCCGTCTTTTGTTATTTGAATTAAAATTTTGACTTTTCCGTGCTAAAGATAACAAGGATCTGGCTAATGTGCATTATATAAACAACCCCACCTGTTCCCCTCGACTAAATGTAAACGTTTCGATCCTCTTCTGTTATTTCAGGTCAACGACTCTTGCAGATGTGGTGACTTGTCGAAGTATAATTTCTTTTTTGATTTTTGGGATTTTAATTAAATGAACCTCAGGTAGGTTCAAATCATTAAAATCTCATCAAAAGAATTTCTGTTTTATGATTATAATCACAAAATTGTTCCAAGAAAACACCACGAAAGTTTATGTCATAGATATGGGTGTAACAGACAGAGCCTGAGATGTGCGAGACACGTTTTATTGATAAACCTAACCAAAAGAGGACCTAATAAAAGCATGAACAGGTCTAGGAGAAATTTGGGACATGATGCATAGTTTCATAACTAGATACCATGCATCCAAAAGAGGATAAACCAACTTACCGTAAATAAAAACATTTAAGATATGACTTACATTCATTATTATTCAAGTATCGCTGAGCCTCCCGCCATATTGTGTAAGCATACAAGAGTCTGGAAGTGATTATTGAATATTATGATTAGTCACTGGCACTGCGCAAACCGTAAATCATCTTAGAAAGTTCTCATCTTATCTGGTTATAAGCGCCATAATTTATGTTGACTTTGATGTTTTGCGAGAAACAACTACACAAACAGCTGTGGGCAGTTAATGAATTTCTGATTACGGCTCTTGTTATTCTTAATGAAAATTCTTATTAATCAACGCATAATGAAATAGAGTAAGTACAATTGAGTGCTTAGCATTTTTCGTCTTAAGTATGAAAGGTAAATGTTGATAAATCAGAACAATGTAGGTATTTTCTGACAAAGGAAATTTGATCTATTGTTTCATTGTTGTTGTTGATAGTGGTAACTATATGTATACGATAAGGACTTAACCTTGATTTACAGTGCGAACTATATTTATTTAGCTGGCCGGTCACCCCAGAATTAACTACAGCTCACCAAGGCCAAAACAGAACTGAATGAATCACTGCCATCTCTACAGATCTCTACTAACCTATTGCAAAACCAAAACAGCCCGCTTAATCCTCTAGCTACCAGCTACCATATTAAGTGTTACGCGTTCAAAACAGCAAGCGACACGTGTTGTTGCCTAATATAGAGCAAGATGCATGATGTTTAATTGTCTCGTCCACTGTATGCAAAGCAACCGGTCGCAATTGGCCCGGTTTCCCACGCATTAGCGCCGGCCCACGGCCGAACCGATGCAAGTGGCATACTTCACAGTGATGAGTGACAACAAATCAACAAGAGTCATTGGCACTTCGCAGGTTAAGTGGGCATTTTTTAAAGCTGATCTGACTAACAACCCTCGAGGATGAGGGGTCAACGTGTTAACCCTATGACGCTAAAATATAGAGTCACATTAACAAGAATAAATAACACTTACAATTTTTTATCTATGGCAAACATAATATTCTAATTGTCTTGTGTGGGAGGCACTTCGTATGCGCAGGCAAATTATGATCCTGGTAAATGATTATTTTTTTCCCTCTACTTCAAATGTAATTTTTTATTTTATTGACTTGTAACAATGATCAAACAATATCTCTTGGTACAAAACAAAAGAGATAAAAGTCAATCAAATCACTCGCCAAAGAAAATATTTTTCCATTTTATGAATGAAATTAGTTACCTTATAAGCAACACATTTGGCCACAATTCGCCAAATAGCCAATATTCTTATTATAACCGATAGAAATATACAACTCCCAAGAGACTCTCGCTTACGTATCTCACCAATCGAATTCGTATTACTAAAGCACTAAAGAAACAATAGAGTGTATGGAAATGTAAACAGATTCTTGCGAGTTAATCGAATTTTAGTACCCGACACGGCTATTGGCTCAATTTGCTATCCGTATGAAACAACACAACTACCAAATATTGGTTCAATTGGTCACGTAAAATTGGTTGGGCAAGTGTTTAATTCGATTGGCCTGTGTAGTGTAAATATACTACTTTCATCAAAAAAATGTGTAGGTCAAGATTGTTGTGGTTTAAACAAGATCTTGGTTATTCTTACTCGAATCATCGCGGTGTTGAGGCCTTAACCTTGATCTGATTTTGGTTGATAAGTTTATAACTGAGAAGTAATGACCAATGAGAGAGTATCCACGCATAGTTGGCTCTTATCCAAAAGAGCCTTAAGCGTGTGCGTGATCCATTTTTCCCAGTGGATTGTAACGTGTATGTTGTCCTCTTATCATGTAAAAATTGGTAGAAAAAGTATATTACGAATATTAAATATACAAGCTCTGCTGTTGTTTTTTATTGGCGGTAAAGCTCTACCAACAGCTTTACAGGAGCTCCAGGAGTTGCAGCGATGGAAACGAGAGGTGGGGATAGTCCCGTAAGCTCTGCTTAGTTGATCGATGGCAATTGGTGCTTATTTAAGAACCAAAATCTGTCTGATATACGAGTAAATCTACCTTCTGAAACGTTCACTCTAAAAACATTCTCCAGAAAATTCCATCATATTCCACCCCCGTAATATATTATAATGCATAATGATATCATTTCTTAGAATAATGTTTATGTTACGGAGCAATCAAGAATATTACTGTATATGTGACATAAAATATGTAGTTGTATTCCGTTACCTAAAGAACTTGGGAATGGTACGAATATTTCGGTATACATTTATCGCGACCATTTAGGTTCCACTTGTGGGCTTAAGTTTGCCCTCCAAATATTTGGACGCCTACGGCTGTTTGTGTGTGCCCATAGAAATTGTTGTATCATTAAACGGCGTTTACTTACGACACTTGTTTTAGTTTGTACACATGTTTATTGTAACGCCATTGTTTATAGTCCCACTAATTACTGGCAGAAACTGTTAACGATATAATTTTGTTGACTCTACATTTACATACGTTGTCTGACAATTAAAAGATAAGCAAGTTACTCAATTACAGAGAAAATAACAATGTAACCAGTGTATTTAAAATAATGTTTATGTACATTTCATTACTGCAACAATCTTCAAAACTGTTTACGCGTTATTTTTATTTCCACATACCTACCTATTTCAAATAAAAATATGCTTCTTAACAAATAACAAAATTTTCCCATATCTTCTCGTAAAGTTATAATGTGCCACTAAATTCGTGACGCGTAGATTTATGTTGCGCTTGTTTTTCAACACGTCATAAATTGCTACCAAGATTTAAGTACACCATGTCTTACACACCATTAAACAATCTTAGTTCTACTTTCTATACAGATAGATGGGAACATTTCGTTACCACTTTATACCCACCATCGATTCCTATTGCATCTCAATACCGTATGTGGTACTGTTAACATCTTAAGCTATTATGGTACTTATGTAACCCATTGTCTGTCGTGCTAAAGCCCGTGGCTACAAAAACCAGTACTGTTTTGCAACAGCTGTATATTCTAACTTTCTCCAGTTTGGCGTAATAGTTCCATTTATTTTAATAAAGTGGGATCAGAGCGAGGATCCACATTTTAAGGCGAAAACAATGAGAGAACAACGGTTGTTGTGTGCGAAGACAACTTTCTGAGATATTTTCTTATTATTAAACGCAGAATTTTCCTACTCATGTTTTTCTGTACGCAAAGTTTCCCGAGAATTGTTTTTCTTCTCTTAATAAGCTTTTAACTCATCTGTTATAGACATCTTATCTTTGGTAAGAAGAAATTTTCTTCACACGATTTGTGAATTATGAGAAAATTTCTCGGTTTGTCTCTCAAAAATGAGAGCTAAAAATAGAAATGTCTTCGTCTCATAACCACAGTATTCATAATAATGACTCATAGGTCTATAGCGCATCTATATCAGGTAACTCAGTTTGTATAATAACACCGGTTCAGTGGACACCAGCCAACTTTTTGGCCATTAGTAGGCGGTTACGATATTAACTTTGAACTCGCATTGACCGGATCGAGGTCATTGTCTGAATATTGACTTTTTGTGGGTTTACTTGATGTTTTCGAACTTAACTGTGTGAAATCATTATCGCAAACAATGTAACAAAAACAAATATGAAATTATATTTATTTTTTCACGGTCGGTAATCTAGATTATACATAATGCCTCCAGCCAGACAAGATGGCTAGCAGATATGCCTAAAACCAAACGAAGAATAAATTTCATTTTTGTACACAATGCCAATCAGTTAATATAAATTAATAATACCAACATGTTTAATAATCTAGTTTCTATTATACAAGCTCTATTTAATTAGGGTCTAATTAATTTATTATCAGGAATTTGTTTATTTTACTGAGCAGTTAATAAAGACATTATCGTAACTACAATATTATGTAGGCTAAGTAAAGAATTATGTTATTATTATAATTAATAAGCGTAACAAGTAAATCCTGATTAGCAAAATACATAATATATTAAATCAGCTTTCTCACCCGTTTAATACGTTTTCGTAATATCTTATTTGAAAAATTAGAACCAATTAAAGTTAAAATAATAAACATAATTAATTAAGTACCTATTACATATAATATTACAACAAAAACATTCGATATAACAATACGAAGTCGTATTATATTTTTATGAAGTTAAACATTATATTCGCAGCTATACTCTCTCTAGCTATAAACTCTATAAACGCTATAAACTATATGTTGTCCCGGAAGTATGAAACAGCTTTTTTGACAAATCAAAATCAAATTGAACGAAATAGCAATGGTCACTTCAATGATGAAATAATCATTTATATCATTTTTATGTAACATTCAACTGTTCCATTCATGCTTACTTTCATTGCTCGGTAGAAATCGATTGTAATGCTCACGATCGATATGAATCGAATAGGAAAAAGTGCAGGTGACTAAAAAAGAAATGTTTAAAATATTAGAGAACACTCGTTCTGTGTTTGTTGCCGCATTCAGTTGAGTCATTGTGATAATGCACTTCCAATTTAAGATTTCTCGAATGGAAGCTCAAGACCATAAATTGTTCTTAGTTATTTAGAAAGCACATAAGTATTTATTTGGCTGAAATTTTCGTATATTTATAAAAATGTGTTCATTTGATTTCTGTCATTCGAGCTTCTATAAAAAGACCAATAAAATAGATCATAGCTGTGACGCGCGTTGCGTTGTTTTCTTCGCGTTTCTTCCCTCAGACCTTCCAGTTACGAGTTTAGAAATATCCTGGACAGGGTCGCTCTACCAGCTCTTAGTGTGATGCTTTAGCATGACATTGGTATCATGAGCAAGCCTATTCAAGACGTCAGAAGCTGTATTTGGCTCAATTATCCGCAAATAAAAGTTTTTAGCTAAGCTGTGAACATCGCAATCAACTCCAGATGACACCCGTGGCTTCCAATCTCTATGGCTATTGTTTCGAACCGTTTCAGAGCTATCATACAGCCAGCGGAGTGGAAAGAAATTCAGCACCAATAATCGGATTAAATTGAGAAATTGCTCGGTTATAATAAAGTTGCGACGTCCAGCTCAAAGTGCCGTCCCTTCAAATAAATTGGACGGAGAAAGCCTCTTAAAAATTACTCGTCATAATGGACTATTTTTAGCTTGTCTAGACTTTCAGTGTTACAAGTTCAATGTTCTTGTATTTTTTTGTGACACAAGTTACGTGGTGGTCGAACTAAAGTCGTTCTAATGATGACTCAGTTGTTTTGTTTTGTAACTTGTAACAAGCAAGCACCAATTAATAATCGGTATTCTGTTTTAGTAATGTGTATGAATTTGTTAAATTTAGAGGAAAAAGGACTATAAGTAATTACGAGTATTATATTATATTAAATAAATTCTTCTCAAACAATTTTTTTCTAAATCTTAATTTAATCTTATTTACTTTACATAACTTAACAACGAATATAAATCAAGACATTAATAGCCTATATCAGGTCAATTATAATGCAAAGTTAATTTGCGGGAAATTGTAAAATGATGCTAATGATCGTTTTAATAGAAACAGTAGGCCATTGACACTCCGACTAATTAACATTTTCCATTATCAGTCGGCGGATAAAATTGATGAACGGTACTAATTGACAGGTGGTGTCCTTATTGGTACAGCTACCTATCCCAATTTGGTCTGGTTGTCACTTAAATAAATTATAAAATGAGATTAATAATACTGAACTGAAAAAGTGGCGAAGAGTGTGTAGGCTGGCGCTAAAAAAGCCTTAGATACAACAGATACAATACCTACCTCACGATTTAAAATGTGATTGCTTTGTAGATTGCAATCTAATAGGTGAGGTGTAGAAGTGATCTATCTATGATAAAAACTTTTTAGAGAATTGAGGTTAAAGACCTCAGTGACAACATAGAGTTTGAATCATGTTCCAACAAGAACTTTAATTTAAAACTAAAAAGCTTTTAAACGAATCTCGTATTTGACATAGGACCCCTAATTTAATGCCGCGTGGGATTTAAACGCAGTCATTTGCTTTAATGCGCCTACGCATTTTCGGTCTAAATGTAGAGTTGTGAGAATTATGCTTAAAAGAATGACGCTTAATAGCAACTATTATTACATGCATTGCTTGCTCCTACGTGCGCCTAAATATAAATTTTATTTCATCATAATACATAAATAAGTAATATGTAATAAAAATGTATTTTTATTCGAGAATTTTGTAATAACTGAAACGGAATGTATGAAGCTGAGAGCAAAAAACTCATAAATAAACAATCGCTCTCACGCCTGACTAAGCAAGCGAATAGCTGCAGTTATTGAGCAAAAGCTAAAGGAATTAAAATAGTGGATATTATTATATTGATTATCTTTTCTATCTTGAAGGTTTAACGGAGGTTACAATCCATGTGTCCTGTCCCTGAAGCCAAACATAACTTAATGACGCCGTTAGGCTTATTCCGTAATAGGCGTCAAAATGACTCAATCGGACTGACAACTCTCCTAATCATAATTCTCTTCGGCTGATTCAAAGCTGCAATATCCTCGCCATTGCATTGTCCGAACAATACATACACAAAATGATTTACAAACAAGTCCCTACTGGAACTAGTACCACTAGTACATAAGAACTCTGATTATAATATGAAGATTGTTGAAACAAAATCAGTTTTAATTTTAAAGGCCCACCTTTAACCTGATTTTCAAATGCACCGACCGTTACACATCAACGCAAAAAGGTAATAAAACCAAGTGCTTTGATTGCGCCGAATATAGTATACCTACTTAATATTATTTCATGATGGCGCTGATCAGCATTCAGCGTGGTCCACCGGCGGTCACGTACCCTCGGACGCCGCCGGACTTCATTACGGCTCTCCATTCACAAGTCAGGTGCTATCACTCACTCTTATAGCGACTGTAACTGTAGAAGCTTGGCCCAGCTTTGCACGGTTTCTATACTGCCTAATACCGTAGTACTTATTATTATTCTGTGCTAATACTGCCTATACATATAAACATGTCAGTAATGTTTTGTTGTTTCTTTTTTCTTTAACTTTCGCAATTTTTTGAATAAGAAAAAACGACATCAAAAATAAATCGAAGATCAGAAATATCAGACACAGATAGCTACTTGAAGTATTGGAGTATTCTAAAGCTCTAGGCTCTACAATCCCACGTCATACCCTGTTCGAATTCAAATGGTGTCAGCGCCGTAATGTTCTTTCGTTCATTCATCTATTCAGTCTGATATCATCGATTTATCCACCTCCTTTTGTTCCACATCTACTCGTTATTCCTTCTGCGTTAAGAAGCCAAATATTGATGAAGTGTTACAATGAATGATTATAACAAAAGTGTAGTCGTTATGACAGTTGCTGATTGGACCTCTCTCGGTAATATTAACCAATGAGCAGAGCAGATGCTCACACGCGAAGGGTTCGTTAGTTGCGTGACCAAAACTCGAGTCCACAAAAAGTCCCTTAAAAACAAAATCGCGCATCTTCCTTCCAGGTAGCGCAAAAACCGAGAATACAAAAATCTCGGCTGCGATAATAAATCAAACGTTGTATATTGATATATCATTCCAATTTCCCAAGCTTCCCCAAATTTAATCCAAAAGTTGGGAATTCGTTCCATCGGTCGCAACAATTTATTTCACCCCTGTTACAATTTATTCCGATAAACAATATTACGAGCACATTTTCTTTTTGATTAGAACCACACGCGCTACACCGCGTTTTATTGCAAAAAATTATTATCGTAGAAAGTTTTTTACTAATATCAGCCCGAAAAATATAGATAATAATAGATTGCTTAAATTGAACACTTAAATCTGGTTTTAAATATTTTTGTTGTAAAAATATTAAAGTTCTGAGTATTTTTAACAAAATCAGCGGCAGCTCTGTCATAAATGTACAGACGACGGCACATCAGAACATTTTTGTTACAAAAGTACCTACATAAGAGCCCATAGTGCTTAGCCGTAGTATTGTATCTATTACGTAACCGACACGTACATCATTAAAACTCCAATAAGGATCTTTCGTCTCAAGCACGTCAAAGGACTCGAGCGCGGCTTTAGTCACATGCGGTCGGTAACTGAATTCGTTCGTCAGCTCATTTGGAGTACGGCCTACAAAATAATTGCTCCAACCATTAACATTCCCGAGTGTACCGCTAACACAACTTTCTCGTGTGGGTGGCACCCACCCGCCAATATAAAATTACATTTGGAGTCACGAGTTTCATATGTCTCGGCTGGGTACGCCGTCCTCATAAGCCACTATTGCTTTAAAACGTTCCAGACCACGCTCAAGTCACGTGCCGACCTCTGCATAATTAGACGTTTAAATTAAGCTTAGTGCTTATGCCAACTTGATCTCATGTACGGTATCCTCGCTTTTCATTAACCTGTATATCTGTGCCAGATTAATCCCAAATGTTTGAGTAGGTACATTCATGCGTACAGAAGTGTCGAACACGCTAATCCGTGACCTCGTTCACACTTGCTAATCACCTCTGCCTACGCTCAAACCAAACATCGCAATGACCTCCCTGAACCTTTCCCATCCTATCTGCATTAAACAATAGCGTCCATGGGGGAAAATGGCTCTTCACTCTCTATTCATGTGTCAACGGCTCGCATCTGAACAAGGGGTTATTGATCTGGAAATATAAAAGGTTCTGGCTTGGTATTGTCTTAAACGGTTTCTAAAATGAAACAGGCTAAACGTGCCCAAGTGGCCGGGACGCCCGGCTAATATCGGCACTTGTAGAGGTACCATTCATGTGGCTAAAGCCGGATAGATCTCAAAAAGAACCGGGGTTTGATCAGATATTTCAGTGTACATACTTCATTCATGGCTTCACCTGGCTTGGATCTATCCCAATTTTCGTACTGATAACACGTCTGACGTAACATTTTCAATTAGTTACATCCGAAAAACTGTTTTGAACGACCTTGTCTTGTGGCATTGCGAATATTCGTGCCAACTTTTGATTGTTTACTTTCATTTGTTCCTGTCAAAGATAAATGAATGGAACTAAGATTATACTGTCGCTTGCGTGTAGAGAAGTGTAAACCTTGATGATTCAAAGGATTCTCAGGAAATATTATTATCCACACAATAGTAGGGACAAACAGCTTATAAGGCTAATAATCTTTAGTATATCGGACTCGAGGCTTTACCGACCCCCGTCCTAATCGCCTTAGCATGTGTGGCGCCCCTCGCCGGCCAATCCGCTCCGATGTATTTTTGAATGAATTGCTTTATGTATTGTGTACTGTTGGATCATATTTGCCGGTTTCTGTACGGGCTAATGGACTTCTTACTACTTGCAACGTAATGATTACCTTTGCAAAATTTTAGATTTAAGTATGTCGTTTAATCAGATTTTTTTCCGCATATAATATTTGCATAGATTTATTGGGGAACTAGAGTTCCTATTCTAGGTATACTCGTAGATAAGTATTACAAGCAAATCGGAATCAACGATATGTCAGCTCAAACCGAACTTCTATTCAACCATTAAACGGCATTTTGTTCTATTTGTGTCCGCAGACAGCTTTCATTAACTTCATCTAATAGTGAACGACAAAGAAGAGGACACCACAAATATGCCAAGTATTTTGTTTAGACAAAGATTGAGGTAAAAATACCTCTTATAACGGCAGTAGTGACATTGAGGCGGTCTAATTCGGGCCAGAGGGAGGTATTTATGTTTCCGCCTACGGCAACGCGTCGACAGTTCGTCACGAAACAGGAATTTTCTATTTGGGAACTTTACGACAACGTGTATTATTCCTGGGACCAACTCAGGACTTGGACGTGATGTAACAGCATGAGACTGACTTAATGCTAATGCAGTACCTATTTTTACCTGCATCTACGAATACTACTTACTTCTTCCATTGCGGATTGTAACAAGTAGGTACCTAAGGCTTAGTAAGGTCACCAACCTGGTGACAAACATTCTAAGACACCCTCAGTCCTGGCCTTAATTGAAATGGACCGGCGACTTAACGAACCGTTCTAAGCACGGTATATTTCTTTGTAGACAATCAAGTTGATTCAAGCCAAGGATATTTAGGTGTTCAATTTGTATAATTTGGGAGGTCAACCCACACCCTCCAAATCTAGAGAGCTTATGACCTAGTAAGAAGTAATTATCGCGGTCCAACTTCCTTAAAAACTTTAGTCATATTCAAATTATCTTAA
Organism: Ostrinia nubilalis; assembly: GCF_963855985.1. Classification (NCBI taxonomy): domain Eukaryota; kingdom Metazoa; phylum Arthropoda; class Insecta; order Lepidoptera; family Crambidae; genus Ostrinia; species Ostrinia nubilalis. Next base: position 7,388,415 of record NC_087100.1, read on the forward strand.
TGCATTTACTAATGGCTCAGTGTACTTAGTACAATTTTATTATTTCCTTAGAAAGCTTTTAACGGATATAGAAACAACATAAAGAGCCCACTAACCAGTAAATGCCTTTGGAATCCATACGAAATTCTGTCTCTCACGGCCATCAGAGTAATTGGAGGGTTCCATCATGAGCGTAATCATGCGCAGTGTCATCACACCAGCGATGCCCCATCAATCACCTGGATACTAATATAGCGCGGCACGACTCGCCGCATTTGGACCTGAATAAAAAATGTTTCAATCAAACTGCTTTCGTGCGAGCCAGTCTGATTTTTATTCCATTTTGATATTTTGAGTATATAGTATTTCGTCATTTGCTGAAAAGGGTATCTTATAAGCAATGAATCAGACATTTACTGAAAACCAATGAAACAGGCCTAATAAAATGATCGTATTAGAAATGGAATAAGATATTTAGAGCGTTTATTTTCTTTCCCAAATTCATCAACTGGAATAAACTGTTCTAAAGACTCCCGTAATTTTGGCAGTGCCTATTTCTAATTTATCCTTTTTCAATGGACACGTTCATAAATCCTATAGAAACGTGCCCTTTACGTAAGTACAGTTGCAAATATTCGTACGGCAGAAAAACCTCATTACGTTACGCAAATACCTGACATACTCTTTCGAGAGTATTCAAGTAATGGGTCCGTAATAATGCCAAGAAGAAATTAATACACACAAAAACGTACTAGTCGTGTTACGAAGAATCTACGAATTCCGAAAAGTTTTCTCGAGTCTCACGGGTTTTTGCCAAATCCTATTGAAGCAAATACCCATTAAAATTAATGTTCGGTCGTTGACAGTTTTATTTTCGGAACGTTCACAAGAACAATGTCGCAGTAAACAGGCTTTTATGCTGATAAAGCGGCGATCTACGAAAATGCCAAAAGATTGTGGCCTGGCGCCATTGTTATGGCATCAATTTTGACATGGGCTTATCATCATTTCATCGAAAGATATAATAGAATTTGAATTTTATTCCGTAACGTGTTTTACCGTCCGTAAACGTAACTTGATACTAAAATTTCCTTCGTGCCAGTAATTACTAAAATGTAAGCAATCAAGACACTAATTATTATCACCCACCACAAAAGTGCCCAGGGAGCAGTACCTAAGGAAGACTCTTCGACAGATAATACAAGCTTTTGCTCTCTTCTCGGCCCGCCCTTTTCAATTATGAAGATTTAATACGAGTACAATGTTCGTCTGGAAAGTTCAAAAGTAAGATTGCTTCACTCGCAGCCAATTGTTTAAATAAAGTCTAACCATGATTGTATAAAGAGAATTTGTGAGAAGCTTGTTCATGGTAAACTAAATGAAAATCTGAAATTGAAAGCGCGTGTATCTTTTACAATTTCAGCATCATCATTGCAGCTATTTTTGTTCCCAGTGCAGGGTATATTTAAAGCTTCCTGCTATTATATCTAGCAGAAGTACACTCTTTTTTCTTTTTTTTTTTTTTTCGTCTGGCAGCCCTGCCTGTCAGACGTACTTAGATCAGCTGTTAGATTAATTTTAAGATAAATTATAAAATAGTCGTAATAATGTATCAAAATACACTTAATTAGTGAAATAAATGTGTAAATATCGTGTACAAGTGTTTGCAAAACTGGACTTTGTGTAAACACATAGTTATAAGGAGATAAAATCGGCGACCAAATTGACAGCTACGACCATGGACCTATAAAAAAAGGCGGACGGAACTCGCGCTACAACAAAACTGTGACGCAAAATTTTGGCGTTTGTCTATTGTGTGAGTGAATTTAGGGATGCCATGTTAGCCAAAACATTTTACCCATTTATTTTAAGAAAAACATAGATCGGCAGATGTTACTTGGAAATGTAGACAAAATTATTCCGTGCCATTTTAAAAGGATGAAAGGTGAATGCGTTGAGGTAGGCGCGACATTTTCAATGTTCAAATTTTCTTACATTATTTGCAAGTCAGTGTGTCAGGGTATGTACACAATGTTGATCAAAAATGATTCACGCAGTTACAAATTACGAATCTTGTGTACATTATAATCATAATCTTATGCATCATCAATATATTATTATTATCTCTGATAGAATTTTTTAAACATACAACCTGACACTGACTTGCAATCAATGTAAGAAAATTTGAATTTCGCAGTTCCACATTTTTGGGAAGGATCAAATTTGCGTATGAAAATATATCCCATTAAAACACAATTATTATGATAAATTATTTTATTTCCATAGTATGCGTAATAAATAACTAAAAAGTCCTAAAATTATTATTAATTTCCCATATTTCGGGTAATTTTCCCACGTAAATAACTGAGAACACTGGTCTTTGACGTATTATTTTTTCGAGTGAATGACGTTTGATTTCAATATTTTAATGTCGGGAAATAAGTGATTGGATTATTATTTTGCCTGTGAAATGTGATTCCTTAATTTTTGTTTGTTCGAACAGAACGGTTTTTACACAATTTCATCACACAAGACATGTCGTATTCGTGTTGTTTTTTCGCTGCTTAAATGTGTCAACTGTGTGAAGTTTGCACTCGAAGTGGTGTATCAGGGTGTGAATGTGTGCGTGCCGGCCTGTACGTACAGGCAAGCTGGTGTATCCTAATGTCACAGTATTTTGTTGATGAGAATCCGTCCGACTTTTTTTATAGGTCCATGGCTACGACCAACGTACAAAATTAAACCGGAGCCACCGTTTAAACCAGGGGAGTACTGTTTTCAAAAATACTGTTTACTTTAGGTCTAAATATTTTAAATATTAATTTTGTATTTCAAAATAATTGATATTGCAATCTGTTTGAGGTTATATACTTTCACATACTTACTTACATTAAAATAGCTTTTCAGGTACGATGGGGAGGTCTATCTATTCTACTTTGATCACCTAGGTGATCATACATTCCAGGCAATTTTGGTGTCCTTTGGTCACCCAGGTGATCAAAGTGGATTAGACCGATGGGGAAGCTCTACTAGGCCTCCACTCCATCTCACTTGATGGAATGTAATGATGACAGACCCAAGGTCGAAGAGAGCTTTACCGAGATTATTGATACATAACATCTCTATCAAATCTTCAGAATACCCGCGACTGACAAGCCAAAAGGTTATTTCGAGACTTGCGTTGCTTGTATGACGGCGCCCGGTATATTGTGGCGATGGTGAAATCAAACAAACATTCACGTACGGGGACGTCCCGCGTCACGTGGCAGTGTGACTGCAAATCCAACGTCCGGACTCCGTGTCTTGACAGTAATCAAATTGCAATTTCACAGCAGATAATAAGGAAGCATTACAGCGTTGCGGCGTGGCGGTAATGCCGTGAGATGGCGGCGTTCTTGGGACATTCCACCTGTAATGACGGCGTTACGGCATCGGCACGCGCGCCAGGCACAGAAGCCGTATAGCGCACTACTAATTGCTAGGGAGATGACCTTTTATCCTTTGCCATATACAGACGGTGCGTTAAGCTAAAACTGTGGTATCTTGTAGAGTTGAAATAGAGGTGAATTCTCAACAACAATGTAGAGTCTGATGTGTTTTCGACGTACTTAGAACTGACAATAACAACACAGTCATTGAATTAGCAGTCAAAAACAGACGGAAGACAAAAGGCGGACGAATGTAAATATTATAACCTTGTGTCTCACCTTTGACCTAGCTACGTTCTAATAAGGTCATACATACACTTGGAGTAGTTAGATAGAAAATACCATATTAGCATTCATAAAAGGGTTTCTATAATAATATTCAATAATAGTGTGTTATCAAAATAAATAAGAACATAAATTGAGATAAATTCTAAAAAGATATAGGATCCGTCAAATAGAAGGAAATATAATATCTTGCAATAAGTACCTACATAATATCATAATATAATGTCACAATTCATGATGATAAGGTAAGGTAACGGTTGGCCGTAGGAGTCATTGTACGCTGGCGTTTAAAAGCTTCGCTTTCCCTCTAAGCTATAACTCGTAAAAAGGCTATTTCCACTCGAAAGCGATAAAATGCGTCTTTGATACATCCTACCCACCAACCTATCAGGGTTGCCAGATCATAACACTAAAGTACATCGAATGTTGTCAAATCGACATCGTCCCATGTTACTTTAGGTCTAAGTAACCCCATTAATGCCGCCTCAGAATTCCATTAAATCGTATCGTAAAATGTATATGATAATAGTACATCATCTCAGCTATCGGCAAGTTAAACATGTGTGAATTATCTCAGCTCTATCATCAAGCTAACCAAGTGTGAGTTAGTTATTCCTGTGTTTTCTAACCAATCGAGTTCTCAGAAACCTTCTTAAGATTAGGCTGCTCACTTTGTATCTTATACCACTCCCAAACACGTATCTCCCCACAAAAGCGTGGCAAGTGACGTTTATCTGGTACAGAATCATTCCCGCGTACTCGGGCGCACGTAACACGGAAAGTTATTCAATTCCGCAGCCCTACAGCCCGAGTCACTGCTTCAACTCCAATAAACACTCACAAGAGGTCCTTACGGAATGTTCGAGCAGATATTTCCAACCTCCGTGGAATACTTTTTATGGAATATTTTAGCCTCTTTTTAGGAATGAAAATCTTACTTGGGATAAGAAAAGTAAAAAGCCAAAGGAAACAAAAGAGCAGCGATTTCTACATATAGATAGACATCAGGCATTGGGAGCGCTCTGGTCCGTAATTGAAATTGATTGGCCCGCATGTCTGATGGGCAGGCCGGAATAAATATATTGCTCATACGTTTTATTGCAACGACGACGGTTCTGTTTACGTCTACATTGGGAGGTTATTTTTATCGGATTAGTTTGTAGTATCCTCTGTTTACGAGTATGACTACATCACGAATGATGCTCCTTAGTTGGACAGCAAATTAAAGTAAGGCTCGCTGTGTCAGGCTGCTAAATAAAGAAATACTATAATATCATCCTATTGACGTAACAATAGGTATTGGATCAACAACACGTTTAGTGTAAAAGTTTTCTATCAAGTTCTTAAAAATTACTTCAACAAGTAACCGCTCTTATAGCAGATAGTTTCAATACCCCTTTCCAATATCCACGAACCATAAAAGAGTAGCAAAAAGACTACGTCAGCCCGCCACAATAGCAGTTCCTGCTTCCTGCGGGCGGGATACCCTCCTTATCCCGCTGTGGCCTATTTTCGCGATAATACGGAGTCCCGGCACTCCCGGCGCACTCGCTATCGATCCCGTACATTAATTAATGCGTTAAATGTGTGTAAAAGTTGAACAATGTTAAATATTAGAGAGGGGATTGTTTATTTGTTGGAAGAATAAGGTTGAATAACAATTATGAAAAGTTTTTAACCCTCGCTGTACGAGGTGGGGTGTGACACACCCCAGTCCTTTAAAAATAGCCACAATTTTAAAAATTTGCAAGTGCTGAATTTGAAATTCTCAGTAGCTGGAATTATGACACTGCTGCTTCGATCAGCGTTGCAAAATCAGTCCAGCGGTGACTACCAACTGAGTTACATGCCTTTAAAGTGCGTGTGGGTGTCACACACCCCACCTGGTACGGAACGTTGTTAAAAAGTTTAAAAAAAAATCTAACAGTTTTGGTGTAATTTATTTATTTTTAGCTTTGTCAATTGAATAAAATTCAAAACAAATATTATTTTTCGTGATTTTTACGGTATCTGAAATTTTCAAGCACTTTTAGTCAAATGAGATGACTTTTAGTGCTCATCTGGGAGTTCAGTACTGAGATCCGAAGATGTATGTGAACATACACTTATGGGCTACAATTTATACTTGGTGATACAATTTATGGGCTACTGAAATGAAACAGCATATTTTATAAATAAATAAAATGGTTACGCTCCCATTTTATGCATTGAGCATACTCATTTTCTTTCATCAGAATTGTGATAAATTGAAAACCGATGATCAAAACAAATTTATACCCTTCCAGTTTTTAATTTACTTTTAAATTATAAGTAAATACTTGTACTTTGTTAAATAAAAACGGTTGTCATAATTAAAGGCACTAATTAAAAATTATACATAAGAAACTGATTCCTAAATTATAAGAACAACGGAAATTGTGTCTTTTTGTTTTTTTATGATAAAAATGTTATAATACATATTTTCAGCTCAGAGCATTTCTTAAACCTAATTAACATACGTAAATAATCAATATTAAATATTAAATTCCACCTAAAAATATGTTGAATGAAAATTTTATCACTTTGTATATTGGGGTGTGTCATACCCCACCTGGTACGGGACGTAACTTTTAGTCACCTCGTACACGGAGGGTTAAACCAATAGAAATGTAGGTAGAACTTACACTTATCGTGTAGAGCTGAATATAGGATATTGATTTTGATTGGTAACCCTCAAGGATGTTAGTTAATACGCAGCTTTATTTTGTGTTGTGCATTATTTGAAATAAAGAAAGAAAACTCTTGTAAAACTCAACACTGAAGTATTTTTTCCAGTGTGAGCCCTACTTATTGCGTAAAGCTATATTTATGTCGCGGATAAAACCAGTGGTTGAAACTCCAATTTATTTGCTTTCTTTTACCCTTTATTGGAAACGCGGTGGAAGCTCCATTCGTTAGTACGTTAACCCTTGAAACGCCGACATTTGTCGATTTCCGAACGAACCAAAAAAAGCGGGAGATCGAATTGCGTTTTAATAAACATTAACTATCAACCCCGTCGTATGAAAGTCCCAGTCGAAATTGACCTTTACACCAAAAGTAATAGAGAACAGAGTTGTTTTTCGTGATGCTCACAGCGTGTTTCGTTTTAGAAAGGAAATAAAGGAATTTCCATAATAAACAAAGCGGCATTACAATGGACGCCGGAACGACGCTCCAATTAATTGACACAAGCGGTAGGTAAAATTACAAAATAAACCTACTGAATTGCTTTTACATGATTTGATTATAGATTGCAAAAATAAAACTCTAGTTCTTTATCCGTAGCTGTTAACCTTTTGAGGTTTGATCAATTTAAAGATTGATAGTTGAAGCTCACTGTCACAACATGTTATAAATTGCTGATTTTGCAATAAATGTCGCAATACGTTCGGCAAAAAAGGTTAAATGGTGTGAATCTTTGTTAAAAGACTTAAACTGGAGTAGGTATACCAAGAAGGAAAAGCTTAAAACTCATTAAGAGTATTATACTAACTTACGCTTCTAAGTTTTAAGAAAATTACTGTCGTGAGTTTGTTTGAAGGTAGTTGGAAATCTTCGCATTTCGGTAACAATCTTAACTGTTTTATTAAATTAATATCTAATTGTAATCGTATTTAATCACTAGGTACTACTTATTCATTCATTTATTTAATTTAAATAATTAATTCTACGCCCAAATATATAAAAGTATATAAGTAGTATATCCGTTAAGCTAGCACCCATAACACAAGCATTAAGTTGCTTACTTTGGGGCTAGCTGGCGCTGTGTGAAATTGTCCAAAGATTATTATATTATTATTATTTATTATATGTCCGAGTACTTTAAAAAGCTGAACCCTTAATTTTAAAAACGAATGTAGATGTTATTTTGTAACCAAAACACTGCTCACATTAGCATGAAGTATACACACGTACGAGTATGCATATTGACGGTATCACGGTACTTCCTGTGCGCCCGGAACTAGCGGCGCGTGCGCATACGGAGGCGGTCGTCCACTGCCGGCCAATTTTATAGCGCAGACGTCTTATTAAGACGGAGGTAATATGTTTTTGTTATTGAGGAAGTCGTCACAAATCGATTTAGCTTTGTTAGATATACCTATTATAAGTAGTAAAATGAGTTTTATGATTTTAATTATGAAAATCTAATGACACCTATCGCACTATTGTTTAGTTTAGTTATAATAGCTACTTTAGTTTTATTTCTATCATAAATTCGTTATAGGTAAGTAGCTCCGACACCGATCCTTTTGTATTTTGTGAGTGGAATAGCAAATAGTGCAGCAGTCTCCAAAATATAGAATTGTTTTCCATACCTTTGTGAAAACTAGTGGCGTGAAGCTTTCACTATTTTACCGAGTGTTGGAATGAATCCTGCACAGTAGGTCAAGTCAAATTAAAGATAAAAACACAATCAGAATATTCATCAAGTTTCCTTTGCGAACCCGTTGCAGTGGGAATGAAAATGTACAAAAAGTCGGTTAAAACTTATGCAAAACTAAGCTGAAACAGTGAGGCTCGCCTTTATCCTTCAGTACATCCGAAAAAAGCTACAAAAATAGAGTTAAAATATTAAAATGCTCTTACAGCTTATGAGTGCTCGCTTTTACTGCATTCAAGTTTAAAACTATCCTGTCGACACGTTCCTAATGCATTTGAATACGTCTACATGCAATTTTGACTTTATTCCTTGGAAATAAGATTCAAATAGAAAAACTGAAATGTTACTACGTCATCGTTCCAGTGCGTGATCCCCATGAATGCCCCATTGTGGAACATCCATTGACTGACATAATTACAGGGACGTGTGCTATATTGAGTCACTAAGTGTAACCAACAATAATAATATTTTTTTATTACTTACAAGGTTCTTTAACCAAAACAAAACGGGTTATTATTAACCGTGATTTTATGAATCCCATACGTAACTAAGGTACCTAATAAATACTAAGATATTTCTAACACAGTTCAGCTTACATTTTAAGCTAAATTGTTTCAACTATGCCAACTGTTTCAATACTGCTGCTGCAGAATCACGTCATACCTCAGTCATAGTATTTATTTTCTAAAAATGGGCTTTCGTAAAGCGCTTTAACAAGCCCAACTATGATAAATCATAAAATCTGGCACGTCTTTTCCACAGCCCACTCAATACCAACTATGACTACGCCACTTTTATTAGCCATCAGAGATTAGATGAGCAATGAATTCAAATTAGATTGGCTGTCATAAAACTCTGTCACTTAACACTGAAATTACCGACATCCTCGACGGCCAATGCCTACATCCCATTGTTTGGAGCTATACTTACGCAAGCAATTGCTCTTACAAACGTTCCATCGCCGAATATATTAAGGGCAATAATAGGGTCCCGTTCCCTCGTAAACAATGGTTGAAGCTAGGAACCGTGACAAAACGTGCCCGTATAGAACAATGCTGTGACAAGTTTGACTAAATTACGTTCCGCTATGGGGCAAATTATTGATTATTAACGTATCGTTATTTGAATCATTCACTATCAAAGTCAGTGTATATTGTCTACCTGTCTACCTCCCCCTACCTAAACCTAACCATTATAATATACGTGGTTATTTCCAGCTGTACAATAGCTGATTGTTGTTTGCTCCTGTCCCATACACAAGGCCGTTATTACATACATGAAAACATGAGGGTCGAGAGGCAGTAACAAATTTTCAGGACAGATGGCCTTTATTTGATAACTCGTCGTCGTATTGTTGTCGGTCTCGGTGGCTTTATATCACGCACGACACGAGTCCCTGTACAAGGACACGTGATAAAATCTAATTAGGTAACTACCTTATTCTGCAAATGTTAACCAATAATTTGATTCGGACTTTTATCCCCTTATTACAAAAAGATAGATTCTGGTTAAACTCTGGTTTAAATTGATATTTAGTGTGGAAATGTCATTTTAAACCAGTGTTCATACCGGGTTTAACTTGTCTGTAAAACGGCACGTAAGTAAGGTTGGTATCACCAAAATATGTATGACGAATTGACGATGCCTATTGGTTAACCTCTTTGGTTCGTGTCACGTAAATTCCTGAGCTTTCGGTCTTGTGAAACTTTGTGATATATTACTGTATTTTCTTTTACGAAGGTAATACTCCGAGGAACAAAAGCTGTCTTTCGCATTCCTTTACATATTAAGCGTTTCGTATGACGTAGGGACTTGTATACTGACAGCTACAAGCGTATACACAAATATCTACATATGTAACTGAGCGGAGGATCGTTATCGTAAAATATGCAAACGCCTAAATGCAAATGGCTTTGTTAGTTTCGCAACTACACCGGATTCTAGTGGTTTTTGGAGTAACAAAGCATAGAACCGAACGATTATGTTAGTTTGAAAATGCAGTTAGAATAATGTCCTTATTTTATTTGTTGTTTACTACGTACGAGTATAGGATGATGTAATGTCGTAATGAAAAAGCAATATCAATTAATTTTACCCTACCTACACAATACTATTACCTCATCCTGCTTTATTAGATATTTTAATACATCCCCCGTGGTTGGGTGTGGGGTTTTCTGTGCGTCAAAGAATATAGACCTATACGTAAGTATTTTTCACTAATATACACGATCAAACTATCTGGGCATTCGTGAGGTGAATTCACGCCAGTACTAAACATACAATTTTAGAATGAAACGTAATAATTTAATGAAATCAGACACCATCAGGTACCATTATTGTGTAAGGTAGCTGTATAAATAAAATTATTATACGTAACATACAATGCGATTACTGGCATATCCGACCATCCAACCCAGCGTCTGTCGCGCTGATTGGTCTCGTTACCAGCAGGCTGAAGCCTTCAAAGGGTTAAATTTATCGCGACGACGTCTATTATTATAATATTATATTGTTTTACGCAATAAATGGACGTAATGTAACGTTTAACACACAACAAACTGAACCCTATTAGGTAGTAAATAAAAATTTATCAGTCAAACACTTCCACTTTTTGTTCTAAATTGATCAGCTGCAGCCCGTATTTCAAACACCACTAGCAACCCCGAATCCGCAGACCATAATATTTTTTGATTAAAGCTATACAATAACACAAAAAATACAGACGATAACACATTTCAAATTCGCCTCTATTACAACTAAACACAAGCTTGATAACCTTATTCATCGCAGCATTGTAATAGTTACATTCACACTACGTAATAAGCGCCTGCGCATGGCTTTATCTAATCTAGTACGCGAGACAGACGCAACCATATCAAGTAGCTCAGATAGTGCAGTAGTGTGTAAACTATCATTGCATCCACATATAGCCCAGACTGCAGCTGCGACAAAAAAGCGGCGAGACTTGACTACGCAACTCTGTATTCTGAGGCGGAGCTATTTCCCGTATGTTTTTGATTACTATCTAATTAACGTTACTAACAAAGCAACATCATTAAATTTTTGTTAATATCAGATCATTACTCATTGCTTGCTATTGTAAAATGGTTGTTCCTGTATTGAGTAACGTAAGAGTGGGACGTAATAAGAAGTTGGTATTCATAAACATTTCATATGAATATAAATATTTTTAGTATTTTACATCTCACAATGTTAATGGAGTCCAACATATTCTGTATATCATTACTATGTTGTTAGTATCATTTGTTGTGCTCATTCGACCTACAAAGTTATTGATACAATTACTGTGATTAATACCTACACGACTGACTTATGACTAGCTTTTGCCCGCGGCTTCACCCGCGTGTAATTTAGTTGGTCACATGTCGTCATAAATTATAGCCTATATGTTATTCCGGGTTATAAATAGATAATATAACTGTAAAGTTTCATCAAAATCCGTACAGTAGTTTTTGCGTGAAAGAGTAACAAACACCCAGACATCCATACAAACTTTCGCTTTTATAATATTAGAAGGATTTTGATTCACTTTTTTGTAATAAAACTTTCGTTATGATATACAAAGATATTGCTGAAAACTGAACTTAAATGTACGCTACTTGTAGGTTGGAGTCTAGACAATGTTCATTTTGTTTATGTATTTTGATATGTAAATGACTGTAACCTGTATGTGTACTTATTGAATAAAATAAAAATAAAAAATAAACGTTTCAACATCATCCTAATATCCACAGATTTAAATCTCGTCGGAGACAAACAATACAAGTCACGCGCCATTACACTCCTACGAATACAACAATTTGCTGAAAGTAATCCTTTCTGATCCTCTCATAGTGTCGTCGTCCTATAATTTACTTCAATTACTGCTTACTAGGCGTCTGGCATTTAAACGAAACAAAGGAAACACGTTGTTGGATATTATTATTATGACCGCCGTTACGCTAGTTCCTGATAAAGTTTCAGATAGCTACTTATACCTACTTAAATATTTCCAATATCTCCTCTCATAACGATCTGATAAAAATGTGTAATTCCTTATTATATGTACCCGTAAAATCAAGATGTATTTCTCTGACACGTAAATAAAAATTTAATAGAAAACTAAAGCCATCTTCAAAGGACTCTATCAGCAAAAGGTGAAAACAGGCCTCATAATCATTATAAACTTTAGTTTCTTTGTACTGAGCTGACTAATGGAAAAATCCAACCTTCTACTAGATTTAAATTCACGTTCACAGCAGACGAAATGTTTTAGCATAATCTCAAGCTCAACCTAATCGAACTAATTGAACTAATCCGAGATATACCAAAAAGTTTTGCTCTCTGAAAGTTTCTGTAAGTGGTTTATGTCAAAAAAAGTTTGCCTTTCGCTCGCTAAAAACTTTTAACCAACTTAGTTTCTTAGCAAATTCTATTACGACGATATACGTAGGTACTTGCTTGATGAAGGCATTGATTCCTTGGCCCCACTTTATTCATAATGTACGTGAATGATCTCCTAAATATGTCCTTGGACAATGCACAAACTATATGTTACGCCGATGACACGGTGGTGCTTTTCCAGGCCTCATCTTGGGAGAGCACTCTTAAGACTACCGAAGAAGGCATGTCACATGTAGCCAACTGGATGGATCGCAACCTTTTAACCCTAAACGCATCTAAAACAAAATACTTAGCCTTTCATAAAACCAGCGCTTCCTCCCCCAACACACTGCTAAAGCTAGTAATACATAAATGCAAACCCACAACTACAATAGCAGGTAATAGCGATACCGCGACAACTACAAACTGTAACTGTGATATTGTAGAAAGGACGAGCCAAATCAAATACCTGGGAGTGCAGATAGATGACAAACTTTCTTTCAAGAAACAAGTGTCAGCGGTGTCTGCCCGCCTTAGAAAACTTCTATACATCTTTAAATCACTTCGACGATCTGCTCCTAGAGATGTCCTAAATATGGTCTACACCTCACTTTGTCAATCCATTTTGATTTATTGTATAAGTGTATGGGGTGGGGCGATCAAATCTAGTTTTATTGAAATCGAAAGAGCTCAACGCGCTGTCCTGAAAGTCATGCTTAAGAAACCATATCGCTTCCCCACAGAGTTACTCTTCAAAGAAGCTGAAATTCTTAGCGTACGGCAATTATATGTGTGGCGGGTTACTTGTTCACTACATAAAAAGACTCTTAACTCTCCAATTTACGAATCCCTGCTAAAACATCGCATTTTTAAAATTCCCGTACCTTCAGTCCGTTCAAAATTTGCTCAACGTTTACCTCTCTATTCCCACCCTTTCATCTACAACACTGTGGTCAAAAAATGTCCCATAAAAAATCTAACTTCACGACATGCTAAACAGGTAATTAAAACCTGGCTACTGGACCTTTCATATAAGGAAACAGAACAGATTCTTCCCAATAACATCTAGTTTCTGATAATTATGCTGCCCTTACCTGTTAACAACTGCGCTTACATACACTCAATCACACTCACTAATACACACTACACATCACACTCACTAATGCACACTACACAACACTCTCACTAATACACACTACTCAACACACTCACACTTTTGTTTTTTGCTTTTTTTTATATTTTGTTAATTTAACCTTTTTATTTTGTGTCAAAGTCGCTCTTATTCTAAATTCATTAGTATGAACCGGAGCTACAGTACCTACTTAAAATAATATTTCAAAAATTGTAAACCCACTTATAGTTTTTGCGACACAGGTCTGCGAGCCTAGTGCAATAACTACTGTTGCCTTGTATTGTACCTAGCTTTTTATGAAAATAAATATTTATTATTATTATTATTCCTTTATTCATCTTAATTTCTTATTTTTAATTTTTTCTTTTTACAATGTAATTATTATCAAAAAAAAAAAAAAAATACATTATAAAAACAAAAATCTTAAAAATAGTTAACCCGCTGGCAGCGGAGCAGGGCCCAGGCTACCGGTGGTCAGGGTCACAGGCTGAGGAACCTCCGGACAATGCGTGCCGTGCTGAGGATCACCGCCTTTTGAATCTGACCCTTGAGCCAACCATCTAGCGAGAGCTTCTTTAGATGTTGGTCGAAGCTCTTCGCTATTAGCCCGTTCGCCGAGACAACTATCGGGACAATGATCGTCGAGTCAACATCCCACATGGCGGTCACCTCGTGGGCCAAGTCAAGGTATTTGCTTTGTTTTTCCTTTTCGGCCTTCACGAGGTTTTCGTCATGCGGGATGGTGATGTCAACGAGCACTGCCCGACGTTGGGATCGATCAACCACCACAATATCAGGTTTATTACAGACAATAGTCCTGTCTGTGATGATAGACCGATCCCAATAGAGCAATGCATGACCATTTTCAAGAACTGGCACCGGCTGGTACTGGTAATATGGCGACTCAGATTCAAGAAGGCCGTACTGAAGAGCAAGTTGCTGGTGGATGATTCTGGCTACTAGGTTATGCCTGTGCAAATACTCACCATTAGCAAGATGCGAACAACCAGAAATTATATGCCTGAGTGACTCTCCGGGACGGTGGCATGCTCGACAAATGTCGACCGTACCGTCTTTCAGGATATATTTTCGATAGTTGTTCGTCATCATTACCTCGTCAGCAATTGCACAAGCAAAACCCTCGGTTTCCCCGAAGAGGTCACCGAAGCGTAGCCAGTTCACCGAAGCGAGGAGGTCCACATCGGGACCTGTTAGGGTCCGATAGAACCTCCCGTGCAGCTCCTTGCTCTTCCATACGTCCTTCCGATCCGCGACGCTCAGTACCTTTGGCTTGCGCCAGTTCTCGTTCGCCAAGGAGAGCGGCGTGAGGCCTTTGTCAACTGCCACAACATCGCGATGCATTCCGCACTCATTTGTAAGGAAATAATCCCTGAGACTGCACACTTCACGGTTGTGGAGATTCTTGGCATTTAAAAAGCCTCGACCTCCCCACTTCCGTGGAATGTAAAGTCTCATTACAGATGAGCGCGGATGTAACATGCGATGTTGTGTAAGCTGCTGACGTACCTTCCTATCCAGGGCGTCAAGCTCGGTCTGAGTCCATCTTAGTATGCCGAAGGAGTATATTAGTAGAGGCATCACCCAACCGTTGAAAGCTCTTGCTTTGTTGCCGCCAGACAAAAGGCTATTAAGAACTTTTGTCAGTCGGCTACAAAAGCGTTCTTTCACCGATTTTTTGATGTCTTCTACCGATATACCTAACGATTCTGACATACCAAGATACTTATAGGTCTCAGTTTCGGAGAGAGATTTGAGTGTCATTGTCTCAGAAAGTTGTAAATTCGGAGAATTCACAACTTTTCCTCGCTCTACATGTAAGACCGCACACTTGTCTACACCGAACTCCATCCTGATGGCGTTGCTAAATACCTGTGTGGTTTTTAGCAACTTCACCAGGTCTTGTCGTTTTGGTGCGAACAACTTGAGATCATCCATGTAGAGCAGGTGACTAATAACCTCACCCCCTCTTCGAAGCCGATAACCAAGCCCTGAATCCTTTAACAGAGTGCTAAGAGGATTCAGTGCTAGGCAGAACCATAAGGGACTCAAACTGTCACCCTGGAAAATGCCTCGCTCAATCCTTATGAAGTTCAATGGATCAGAAGACCTCTCACTACCACCTGGCTGCCGAAGGACTGTAGTCCACTGCCCCATGCATGAGCGTAAAAAGGATCTCAGAGTTGCATCAACCTTATACAACTCTAAAATCCTCTCCAGCCATGAATGAGGCACCGAATCATAGGCCTTCTTGTAGTCAATCCAGGCAGCAGAGAGAGCTTTCCTGCTCCGCCGAACTTGTTGGCTAATGGTCATGTCTATGAGGAGGAGCTCTTTAGTACCACGAGACCCAACCTTACATCCATTCTGAGCAGGGGCCAAAATATTGTTCGCGACAATATGTGTGTTAATTTTTGTGGTCAGAATAGATGTAAGGAGCTTGTAGATGGTAGGCAAGCATGTGATTGGTCTGTAATTTTTTGGGTCCATGGTACTACCAGATTTGTAGAGCAAGGTGGTGACACCGGTAGTCATGAAGGCTGGAAGGGACCCGAGCTCGAGGGCTTCTTGAAATTGTGTTGCTAAGCGGTCATGTGAGCATCGAATCCATTTAATCCAAAAGTTGTGCAATCCGTCCGGTCCAGGACTCTTCCAGTTCTGGGCCGTACTGATTGCACTACTAACGTCTTCGGGGTCTATAACAATAGACCCCATAGATTCGATGGACTCACATTCACGCTCAATTACACGCATCCAATCACCCTCCGTATGTTCAACGGGCATCGACCAAATGCCACGCCAGAAATCAATCATGGTATTGACATCTGGCAGCTGCCCGTTGCTCACACGTTGATCAGATCCCTCCCATCTCCGGTACACCCTCCTCTGGTCACTTTGGAAGACGCGATTTTGCCAGTATCTGTTCACGCGTTCTTTATAGCGACGAATACGGTTTGCCCATGCATAGACTTTTTGCTTTAGGTAGTCAATGCGTTCTGTGACACATGCCATGTAGTCCTGAGGTAGAACGCCAGTCCCAGCAAAGGCTTGTGCCACAAAACGCATGACTCGGGGGCGATTATTGCCCCGTCTAAAACAAATTAGCTTTGCAATGAGAGTTCTGAATGCATTAATACGCCGCTCGATTCGTATTTGCCACGCAGGTGTCATCCCGGCAGGACGCGCTGCTCTGTCCGAGTCCGGGAACTGGACACCAGCAACACGACAAACCGCAATGGCACCACAATATAGGATCGAGTGGGTATCAAATAAATTTGCGCTAGTCTGCATATACGGAATTAACAATGCATTCAGAGCTCCCATTAACGCCAAATTACGTCTATGAGTGGGCAAACGCGGTAGTCGAGGCCTCGAATCTGACGTGAACCGATACTGACCAATAGCGTCCTCCAAAGCCCTCCTCAATCGCTCACTCACCTGGTTACTTACACTACTCAGCAAATCCCCCTCATCAACATCAGAGGCTACCCCCGCCGCTTGTGGTGTCGGTGGCGACACCGTAGGCGACGCCGGGGCAGGGGGCTCCGACATTAAGAGGGGGGTTGTCCGAGTAGGCATTGCCTCCAGGCGGAGTCGATCAAGTACAGACTGGTCCAACAGCCTGCACCGTTGAATAGCCCGCACTTGATCCGATAATCGTTGGGCAGAAACGGTGATGGTCGGCTCAAGGTTCTGAAACAAAGGTAGGATCCGATCACGATACGCAGTCAGGACGGTTCCCCCTTCTGTAGCCCCATAATAGGCGCGCATGCAGTTCTCATTCATGGTTTGAGTCCATCGCATGCGGCGCACTACACCACCGGTAGCGGGGGCCGTGCGCGAGGCAGGTTGCCTCGCTGACCCCAAGCGTGCCGGCAGCGGCGGACGTCCCCGTCGCGCAGGTCGTGGTGGCGGCGGCGGCGTCGTTGGCCCGCCCTCGTCGCTCGACGCGCCCGTGTCAGGGGGAGTTACAAACTCTTCGCCCGACGAGGAGCGCGGAGACGATGACGAGGACAGGGCCGGAGGGGGTGGTGGGCGTGCGCGTAGAATCATTTATTATTATTATTATTATAAAGTCCATTAACCTACTAACTAATTAACTTTTGTTTGAAGTTATCTTGACGTGTTTATTTTTTTAATTTAATCGTATTTCTCTCTTAATTGGATAGATTATCTTAAGCATCAATTGTAGGAAAAGATATAAAACAATTGAGACCACTTTCATACGACGCCGTTGGAACTGTCTTTGATCCATACCCACTCAAGTATAGCGTTGTATTAAACTTTACTAATACTAATATTAAATTACTTCACTGTCAAATTGCGACATGCCTTTGATATAAGCTACGCGAAACGCTTTGCTGGCAAGGCAACAAAAATCAACCCCCTACGAAAAACTTTATTAATAAGTAAAGTTATCAAAGAACAATATTGAAATCTGGCAACTTTTCCACTCCAATTTATATTCCCTCTCCTCACACTTAAGGGTTTCTGAAGATGTGGGCGTAATAAAGACAAGTCTTCAAGACTTAAGAGGCAGTTTACATATTTTGGAATTATTTCTTAATCGGACGTTGAAGTGCCAGAGACTTGAATATTGAAAAGGTTGGAAACTTTCATCGCCAGGAAGATCAGCTTAATTATGTTTATTTCAGTGCTCTAAATTGAATGTAAATCCGTACAATCGTTTCAGGTAAACATCAGGCAATCTCCTAAAAATAACATCAATAGATCGATAGGTCTCTATAAAATATATGTAACTGAAAGGCCATAAATAGATATGTTCGCTATCAAAGTACGGAATCCCAGAAGTTTTCAATCAACCTTCGTAACTTGTCTAGTGCCCGCGGCGTCCGTCAGTCCGTCGTAAAATGTTTACATCCATGATCCTGTTTAAGGTCGTTGTAATAAGAATAATAATGTTTTGTTTCCTCTTTGCAGATTACACGCGGTACGACGGTGAAGAGGCGGTATGTATCTACACCTGTTTCTTTGTCAACTTCTAAAATATGTGCTGGTTAAAAATTAACTTGAAGCTTAGCGCACTCTTCAAATACATATAAAATTAGAATTGGTAAGCTCCTGACGAATTAAATTTTTAATTTCCCATACCTCAAAAGGGAATTTCCTCCGTTAATCGTTATCTACGAAGATTCTTCTAGTCATAAATACGTGGAGATTTTTGTATGTAGAGTTATAAATATTACAAAATAACGGTTTAAATTGAGTTTTATCCACAAACAGACAAAGAATATTTCACAATTTGCAAACTATGAAAAGGCAAAAATCTCAGGGTTTCAGTGTATACTTATTCATTTACAAAGGGTTTATACGAGTATACGTAGATTCTATCTTTGCGGCCTACTGCTCCCATGGGAAGCGCTAGGAGATTTAACGCGTGACTTGACTTTTTTCCAGTGCTAAACACTGGAAAAAACCCATTCTAGGGTTCAGCACGTAAAGAAAATGTATTAAATAATAGTATAGCAACACCCTAACAAAACACAAAGAATACTTTCGATTAAGCCGTAAAACGTTTTACTAATGCACAATATAGCCTTTTCAACAATTACTGCCATTTCCAAGTACATAACACGTAACAAAAAGTACACAATTCGTTAAGGCTTTCCATTGATTGGCGCTATTCAATGGGTCCCACAAACAAAATGTCGAAACCACTAACAATGGGCAATCGCGAATCAATTGCGTAAGTACGGAACTCTACCGCCCCTTGATGCGTGCTCTTGGCTAGTCAGGTCAATGGCACACATAAAAACAAGTGTGAAAATTGACCCATATCCCGCTCCAGTGGGCCCCGAAGCCCCATATACAATGTTCTATGAGGGGCGCGGGATCATAATTGCTAATAATTGATACACACGGCCTGGAAGGGCAACGCACATAGTAATTCAACTCAAAATTAGAAACCTTTGACAGCGACCAATTTCACTAATTCATCTCATTTATTTTGATTTATAGCGCCCTTATGCACATAATAAAGTCTCAAATTACGTCGGACTGAATTTAATCTGGGACTCTATCTCGCTAATCGGACGTTTATGTTAAAATAAACATAGCTCTTACTTTTCGTATAACGGCCTTATTTTTCCATAATTACGTAAGAAACGGTAAAGTTTTGGACAGTTAAACAGATGAAATCAACAGCCGTGGATTAATGAATGTTTACAAAACTTAATCCGCTTTGTGGAATTTTTATCTGGCATAAGTAATAGATAGTTATATATAATCCATTCATAACTTGCGTCCATTAACTTTTGATATTTTTCCATGAATACGTATTTATTGTTTAAAAAAATACCACCAGTGGCTGCAATCACATCGAGAAATTACTTTTGAGAGAGATGACTATTGATAGAACGTATGCAAATAGTCGTTAACAAGCTCTGTGATTCGCCGCCAGCCACGGAATTCGAAATCAAGCGTATATTTATTCAAATAGGGCCTAGTAGGGTTTACTCAATCAAAGGCCTTATATGGCTCAGGAATTTCGAAACTTATGACATGTTTCAAACATTAGGGAATGTAGGAAAATTTGTTTATGTGTATATTTATGTGAGTTGACTGAACGCCGGTCACTGGCTCCTTTAATGTTTCCGCAGTTGCTCGCTTGAACACTGGCTCATATGTACAGGGTGCGTGTGAACATGTAGGCGGAAAGTTCACATGATCGTCGACCAGAATGATAGAGCTCCGAGTGATCAAAGAAAAGTTTTTGTCCCGTAGTTTTGGCAAAGCTCTCGCTAGGGAGGGGAGGTCTAAATACAGTGGCTGCTCTCCGGAGAATAGAGACACATGCGGGGTGTGGGAACTGCAGCTTGCACCCTCTGCAAGGTGCAGCTGCATTTTATTATATGAGTTCATTTTATGGTCCAGCTCTACCACTAATTACAAATCAAAAAGTTTTCCTACTTGGACTACGCTAAAACATGGTTATGTTATTGAGGAAATTAAGATAAGAAATACTTATTCCTTCGTACTACGGCGTCTCATCCTCGGTTGTTATCCTCTCTAAACCTGTACAATAATAAGTGTATGCTAAAGCCATTTTCCTTTAAAATATTACTTCGCAGAAATATCGAACAGTCATAACATATTACAGTTGCAAATATAATAATATACAGTGCACACAGTCATCACGCGGTAAAGTTACATAATGACTGCGTTTATACGCAGTGATAATTCGTCCTGACTTATAGACGGACTACATCATGTGAATTCACAAAACAAACATCAGCTGTGCTAATTCAAACGTCTCTCTGCTACACTTTTTCTTCACCTGCGGCTGCGCAACGCAGCGGAAAGCGGAAAAAAATATGACAGATGCAAGTGTCATGTGTTATTGACATTTAGGGAGAGCAAAAAAGATCTTTCTAAACATCTTGCAACTATTTCTTTTGTCATCATAAAGGTTAGGAACGCCCTAATTAGTAGCTAACTAGTGCTACTACAGGGAATTTCAAAAACATGCCTACTCCTAAGTAAACTTAGATATTAGAAATTATTGCTAGCCCTACATACTAAAATTAAAGAACACACGAATAGGTAGGTATTACAAAGGTCATACATGTGTGCCAAAATGATCAACATCAGCACGAGAAACACAATTCGTGACAAACATTTTTGCACATAAAGCTGTATGGGACTTGATTGAACTGACATTGTAGGTGCTAGTAACCGTCAGAATACTATTAAACGAGCACAGCATTCAAAGATATTTCTTGAAATTTGTTTTTTGAAGATATTAAGATCTTTTGATTTGTAGAGCGTAATTCAGGTTGGTCACATTTTAGAACTAAAATATTATTAGATTCTAATCAGAGTAGGAAAGTGCTTAAAAATAAAAATTGCCTAATATACCTACTTTATGCTCTAATACTAAAGTAAGGAATTTTAAATAAATTAGCTTAATAAAGGCCTATGTCATAAAATTCTCAGCCTCGCTAAACTTGGTACTTACTGTGCTAAATCAGTTGTTGGGGACTTACCAGCCGTAATGAAGCCGAGAGAGTATTTCCCCGCAACATTTCACACTCGGCGTTAGCAAACACAACGTAGCTCCTTTTAGCCGCACTTTATCGTCAAAATATGCATGAGCTGAGGGCAAACACTGTTTAATGTTCCACGAAAACGAATGAAAATAAAACATGTTAATATTTACATAATATTTTTGGTATGGTGAGGTCATGTCTTTCATACGAATTTCCTAAAGTCACAACGTTCCCAGTCAAAAACAATTCTATTTTCATAACAAAGACTCGATGACTGATGATGCTCGTAATTAAAGCGACTTAAAATACTGCTTTAAGTATAAAGAAATAACAAACAAATGACTTCATACAATGAGCAGATCATTATTTTTATTTCGATGTAGGGTCAGTGTGTTCGTGACATCATCATTAAGTAGGTGTGGGAAAAAGAAACTTTGATCAACTCGAAACAACTACTTAGTTGCCCAAAAATTGATAGTTCTTTATAACATTTACCCAAATAGATGACTTTGAAGATGTTAGACAAATAAGCTTTTATTATTGTTTACCTCTGATCATGTTTTGTAAGAAAACACGTTTTACAACCTCGGGACAATGTTGTGACGCGATCGAGATACCGTCAAAGCTCGTTCGTTCACAATTTTATGCTTCAGGCGGTCGAGACTGCTTTTAATATTATTTTTGTATCTTTCAGAACACTGTATTATCATATCGTTTGTTTTTATAACCCGATGTTTTAACAATTTGTCAAACAACGATTTCAGAAGCTCAAATACCAAACACAAATCTACTACACTAACTCTTGTATTTCATTAACAAAGTAGACTGCTTGAATAAACCACTCAACATGCCAATCTCGCGAAACTCGTAGCAAGCAGAACAGGAGATAATACGGATTCCAATCGATACGTTCCCACATCCAAATTCCGTAAGTCAATTCAACACCCGTATTATTTTCTCTTTCATTCGGGAGGATTGCGGGCAGACGATAAATGGTCCCGTTATCCAGTTGATTCCGTGGAATTATTCCAGTCGTATTATTGGGTAACGCATATCTAACTGGAGAGCGATGGCTCGTGTAAGTAGGTCGGATATTAGGGGACAGAACGAGAGCGGCCAACTGGGTCGTGGCTCCGGCAGGGCTGCGGTCTCCACCGGTACTTACGGAGACCTGTAACTCAGCAAAGTTTGTTGCGTTTTCGGTAATTCGGCTCGTTAAACTAACTCACATTTGCGGCATAGCGCAATACCTTATTTGTTACCTAAATCTTCATTTCATATTAAATTATGACGGCTGTCATATTTCATCGATATCGATTGTTATTGATAGTATTTCAGAGATTACAGAACACCTACCTAAGTACCTACTGTTATTTTCTAATCTACAAAGTGGCCTAAGTAGTCAATTGTTTGCGTTTCTGACGAGGTGCTCCATCATACTGGCACATAAGGTCGTCGGTCATTTGTTGATGTCCAGTCGACAGTAGATTAGACTATATTTTTTGCTACATAGCACCTATTACCAGCTATACATATGTATAAGATAGTATATGCACAGCAGGTAAATGTATAAGACATCATAGACCTTGGTGTTCGTACTTTGGGTATCGATCGATGGCTATCCAACTTTATGAAATGCGATAGGTAGGTACGTTGTTTATGCTTATGTTTTCTAAAATTCGACTTAGAATTTTGTTTGTAGAGCAGTGTACTTACGATTAACAGCGCTTTATTTAATGTTTTTTTACTTAATCTTCCTGCTGTAGATCAAATAAATGTTACAGATATGCTCCTCAGTCTGCTCCGCGACGGGATGTCTGAAAAGAAATCAAATCTTTACGATCTTGAATAACATACCGAATTAGCCAAAACAAAATGTTTACCGAAAAAGTCAAATTGTCACTGCTCACACATCAACCGCATTCCTCCAGCGAAACCAAATGTACTTTCTTCTGTACCGGTTTCTGCACGAATAATGTGTTATTTTATTTTAAGTTGAAATAAAAAGAACACAAAGATATGCGATAACTCAAGTGATAAGTTGCAGAAAGCAATCGGTTCCGCTTTATCAGATAAAACTGATTGAGTAATTTATTTTAAACTGAGTTGTGTTATCGAAGTTAATCAACCGGATCGCAACAATTTCAAACTAAATGTATGAAGCCGCCAATGCAAAACGTGAGGAGCTAAATTTTTCAGTAGCTTTACCTGAAGTGAACGAGTAAAAGTATTATTTTCGAAAACTCTACATTTATTTTACTCTATGTCAACCCTGAGCCATCCAACATGCCAAAAGTGCAGACTCCGCCATCCGTCACGGGTGAAATATTTATACTACACGCGTATTCCATTCAGAGCGATGCGTACACGTCCATCTAATCCACCTTTGTATTCTGTAAGCCCATACTACAAAGGCCAAGAGTTCATATTTGAACCAAAATCAGCAACTGGCTGCTACGTGAACTGCGAGCAACTTTTGATTTCCAAATTGTAAATGTACAAGTGTAAAATGAAAACTTTTTACATCTCTTTGCCTCAACACATCACCTATACTTAGTCACATCTACACACTGAAAAGGTACAGCTCCAACCAATTACTTTATTTGCTTTCCAATGAAAACTAAGTTACACAATTTATTATTATCACATCAATTAATACTTTAAAGAAATGTTTAACAGTAACAGTACCGTAAATTAAGAGTCGTAGAAATAAAATTTGTTCGTAATGAAACTTTCTCCGCATTACCCGCAGTTTGCTAATAAGTTTGCTTTCTTTTTATTTTATCATCATCGCAATCAACAAGATGATGACAGCGTTTTTTTTTTTAATTGCACTCGTAATGATAAAATTTTAATGGAAGTTATTAACCTCGAGTGACAGTTACATAAACTTACAAATTGTACAGTCAATTTCCAAAAAACTATAGGAATATTTTCAAAACTGAGAATGAGAATTCAAAGATATTTTAAAGATAAAATAAAAGCACACATGGAAAGTAGCTTCCAAGTTGTAATTTTAAAGGGAATTAGCTATTCTTTATTACAGTAAATTGTACACAATCGTGAAGCTGACTGCTTTAAATTAAATATCAAATAGCTAGCTCAGCTGCACAGCCAGGGGCAAGTTTGCAGTGCACCACCCCCTTTCTTTGAAAGTTCAGCAAATAAGCCGTTCTCTGAAGATTTATCTTAATACTTAGCTAAAATACTTCTAACATAGCCAATACTGATAAATTGCAACTTTGACTAATAGCTAACTAGTTGTTTTCGTTATTTTTATAAACTGAAACATTTTTATTTAAGTATTCTTGAGCTATACCTTGGAAAATGAAAAGGCTACAATCTGAATTGAAGTTTAACTTACTTAGAAGCACAGTAAATAAGTTATTTATACATCAATTAGTTTTCCGTTCAGCATTAATTTAACCTTTTTATTTACTATGGACCTACTGAATTCAATTATTTCTCTACCAATTCATAATAAATTCAATCAGAAATTTTAATATCATAAATATGAATAAAGATGTATTCAGAACCTCGTTCTAGATAAAATCCGTTTGATTTTCAACACCTACTCGTATTCATTGAATATTCAAAACAATGTTACACTATCTGGTATTTAAACATGAAAATGTAACACTCTATTATCTGAGCATCTGATATAATAATATCTAGTGGTGTTACTAAATAGATTTTGTCACGAACAGTGTGACGACGATATTTACATACATCAAATATGGCTGATAACTAGTACATAGTGGCGCGAACAACGTGATAAGGTAATATTTTATTTTTTATTGAAATAAGAAATATGTTAGAAAATAAAAGAAAAACGATTTTCATAAGAAAACCAACTCTACAAAAACAAAG
Source organism: Ostrinia nubilalis (assembly GCF_963855985.1). Lineage (NCBI taxonomy): Eukaryota > Metazoa > Arthropoda > Insecta > Lepidoptera > Crambidae > Ostrinia > Ostrinia nubilalis. The sequence continues at coordinate 7,413,921 of NC_087100.1, forward strand.
TAGAATGTAAGTGGGCGTGATAGACCGATAACGTTGTTTAATTAGTCAACTAACTATTACATATTCACGATAAGTAATGTATAGGTAGGCAATATAAAGAAGAAACCAAATTGTTGGTATAGGTTTATTTCATAAACTTCAATGTAGTTTCCCATGCTTAATTTTGGTGACAAAATATCCCTAATAATCTAATAATCCATTCATCCATCCATCGGGAATTGTTTACAGCCTAGACCTTGGCTTGACACGCTACCGCGTGTCTAGATAGTTAATATACAGGGCGTGTGAAAACTAATGCATGCACTGAGTGCAACATTGTTGTAACTGCTTGCACAGTGTAAGTACTTATTTCCTTAAAAGCTAGTGTCTAGTGTGTCAAGTGTAATTTTCCGTTCGGGCAGATTTAACCGATGAGATTATCTCGTGACTGGTGGGAGGATGGCTAAGGGAATAAACGTCAAACGGCATTCTCGCACACGCTAGTAAATCCAATTGTGTTGAATGCTGAATCCCAATTTAACAAACCCGTTAAGTTGTTGTCAACTGCTCAGCAGTTAAGTTTAGATAATTTCTCCTGCACCTACTACAGGTTACTTTCTTCTTCATCCGCTTTATTTTTTTTCAACCGTAACAATAAATAAATCAACCTAAACGTGGTATGTGACGTCGTTTGTATCTAATTGTAACAGGTGCGATTTTACAATGAAATGTGGAGAGTGTGTGCTGTTGACTGTAAATCTTGTAGATATAAAAATAATTTCAGCATCACAACGGAACGAGTAATTTTACTAGATTTTTAAAATAACTTTATAAATACAGGGTCTACAATTATACTTGAAACTAAATTAGAAGAACATCTAGCAACAAACAGGAAGAGATAGCGCCAAGGCAAGGTTCAGAATGCAGTCGATGCGTGACCTTACCGATAACACTATCAGAGTAATGCACCGCTTCACACTGCCGACGACGTAATCGTCTGTATTCACATTACTATGAGGTCTCACAGTGCGCGTGGACGCACAGGGTAACACACACTAATCAACCCTGTGCGTACGATTTGCTGCTTCACTTAAGCAAGCATCGTTTGTGCATACGGGAGATTGGCTTGTGATCAATGCATTTCTAGTAACTTATTTATTGAGAAACTCATCAGCTTATTTTATACTTTACATGTTATCTTTTTTAACATTGTAACTTAAGCCAATTACAGAGCTTTTAGTTGCTTAATTAGGTACCTACTAATCGTAATAATTACTTTCTCATAATAAAAATTAATTGAGACGTTATAACTGCTATGCAACATTGTGATAGGTAAGAAAAAAGCGTAGTTCTTAACTATGGCAGCCTACGTTTTGTCTGAATGTTTACCGTAAGGTGATCCACGAGTTTATCTGCCCGTATTACCAAATTAATGTACTTATAATGTATCAAACACTCTTTTGCATCGTGAAGTCGGCTAAAAAGGATTTAGTAGGATATCTTTTTTAGTAAAGGCTATCGCATAAAAGCAAACACGTCCTACCCCTTTTGGGGTGATTGGAGCTAATTCCACCACTATTGGAGAGGCAATAAACTGAGTGGATGACTCTTATTTTCACTATTCATTAATCTAAAACAGGTGGAATTCATTTTGTTCCGAAATGTAGCCTTGACATAAATACGAGTATGGTCACTTAATATTCAATTTTATTTTCACTTCATTATTCAGGTTAATGACCGATAGATATGTAACTGGTGCTCAGACAGTCAAGGTAGACTGAATAAATCTGCAAATTCAATAATGAAGTTTCAACCACAGCTTTGAATATATTTGTTTTATTTTTTTCCTATCTCATCAACCAAATCCGAAGGTTAGTCTCTAAACCGGTCTGTTAATTACCGAATTTAATTTAGAAACTTTTGTAATCACCTTTTTTGGCAGGGATAAAAGTCTAACAAGTTTTAAGCCGTTGTCGTTGGGTTTGCTACAAGCGCTAGAGGTCAAGTTGAAAACAGGCTTTATTAAATCCATAACAAACAAATCCAGACATCACAAAAAGTAATAAAAAGAGAATTGAGATTGGAATTAGGTACAGTCAGTGTCAAATAATATAATTCGTGACCCCCAAAGTGGTCAAAAAGTTGACAACACGTATGTACGTATTACGAACTTTTTGGCTATTTTGGGTGTCACGAACTATTTGACGCTGACTGTACCTACATTCAAATTAATAATATCAAAATGTTTACCAATGCTTTTTATTAAAATTCTTAGGTATTTCAGCATAATCGCGTGCGCCTTGGTAATCAAAATAAAAACGTGAAATCGAAATCCCGACTTGATGAATGCTAATGTTCCTGACCATGAAAGTGCGCCATTAAAATTGACTTGTAGGAGCAGATTAATTGTCTGGTTTCTCCACTAAAGAGGAAAATACAGGGTTATTTGAAAAACACCTGCAACCTAGCAGGACTAGTTAGCTGACATCAAAAATTTTTCTACGAGTTTTAACATAACTCAACAAAAATGTTTTTTAAGTTTTTATGGTGATCTTCTTCAAGATTTATAAATCTACGCGCATCTTCATGCGCGTAGATTTATAAATATAAGAGCGGAAAATTAAATTAATATTTATATCCAATATGAAAAAAAAACTAATGAATTTTCAAAAGTACGACTTAACTTTGTTCTTGCTGTCATGATGTCAACTATCTAATCCTGCGAGGTTTCTAGTGTTATAACCCTGTATATGTACAGAGTGCAAAGCGTACCCTAAGGCAGGATATTACTGCAGCACTTCTAGAGGCAGTGACCGCAATCGCAACCTGCTCGATAGCCCGGGGTCGAACGAGATTACCAATGGAGGACGATGCTCTCGATAATCGCCGCAAAATGCATCCAATCCCGACCAACTTGTTTATGGAAACGCTTACAGCTTTCTAGGAAAAACTAGTCGCCGCTGGCCGACATTTTAGTCGCCATCTCATCTACATAATTAAACACTCTGTTTTGAATAAACGACAGTGATGTCTCTTGGGCCGAATTGATGAAAGTAAAAATATGACGTTTCCCCAGAGCCTATTCAGAAGATTGAACTTGGGATAAACAACATGAAACTTCGGCCAATAGAAATGTTAATGTCAATCAAAACTCGCGAAATTCTTTTGCGTTTACTTTTGGCTGCGGTGAATCCTTTCTGGACATAAATTATAAAACCATGAAAGTATAATGACAATCTTTAATGACATAATTTGAACCGTAATGGATTTGGAGGCTTCGTCGAGTACCTAAGGTTTCTGTCATTGTTGTATAAAATACAGGAAATGAGTCGTAGTGTTTGTTAATTATTCTGTTAAATCCGTATTCAATGGCAGCAGTAATTATTGCATTAAATCAAATTACTTAGCATTATTTTTTTCATGACTATCAAAGTAACAATTTTTGCAGTTTATCATGATGATCGGATCAATTTTTTAGAACTAATGCATTGCAGATAACAAAAAATATAATTATAATCCTTATACTACACGACTCTAGGTCATCAGATACCAAGCAAGAACGTAACATTAGACGTATCCTATAAAATTTCATCGCAATTCGACTCGCGCTACTGTAGATACGTTGGAATCCAATCAGTCGAATCGAAATCATAGATAGGTATAGGTATCGCGATCCAATGACTAGAATTAGCCTTGATCCGTTAATGCCGGGAACAGGTTCCGAGTTTTACGAGCTTGTCACTTGTCGTTCTGATAGAAAGAGACAGCCGATGAAAGTGGCGATTAGATGGACATAAATCGGTCATGTGTGTCCAGTCAACGTGTCTGGTGACCGGCAGTAAGTTAGTGGGGCAAACGTCCGCTGCATTTCAGCGAGTGCATGATATAGGCCGATGTATTGTGTTGGTGAAATCATACACCGCTTTCATCGTTCTGATATCTAATATCGATGCATACATTCTCCTCGTAAGGTATGATGTGAATGAATACGAAATCAAGAACGTTATTTTATTGCAAAGTTACCGATTACACCTCCAGTCGAGTCTTGTTAAATTCCTGTATCAAAAATGCCAAACAAAGAAACGATAAAATGAACATAAATATGATAAAATGTACGATAAATATCTGAAACTCAGCATTCAAAGATAACTTTTTGGCAGACGCCCACCTCTTTTTGTGATACATCGCGTCGTCTGCACGCATAAGTTTTTTTCACTGTGTTAACATTATTGCTTTCAGTAATGAAACTGTCGGAACTACTTAATTAAACAGTAATGCAATTCATTTGTTTTCGCTTTCATTTATTTGGTTGTTTATTTAGGCAATTGCTATTTTGACTTTCGTAAAGAACCAGTGAAAGATAATAATGCAGTTACGTAAGTGCCGATGAATCAGATTTATCGAAAACACATCCAGACGCACGACTGTGTGTCAGCCAAGTTTGCAAAGCAAAAAGGTATTTCAAGCCAAATGATTTTTTCAGTTTTTAACTGCAATTAATTTAAATGTAACATGGTGTAATTGAATACAAGTAATAAGCAAATTAAGTGTCCTTAATCTTTGCTTAAATCCATAAAATAAAACAATAGTGCCACTTAGAATAGCTAATCTGAAGGCCAATAAATAATACCCAGTTTATCAACAGTTAACAACAAACGGATACCATCTCTATTGTCATTTGTCATTGTTAATTGTACGAAAGCGATTCCAAACAAAAATAAATTAGATTTATCAAGTATTTATCATCCAGGAGAGTTTTTTTTAGCTTTTTGTCAAATAGCATCGTTTTAATTGTGCCTGAAACATATACGGATACAAAGCATATGGCGCAACGCAATCTGTCTTTGCCACAAACGATTTATTATTCGACACCATGCTGCGAGCTACCTTTATCATCTTTCTTGTGTCATTTTCACTTTCTATTAACCACGATTTCCTTTAACAAGTTTATTTACTACCAAATATGAACAAGATGATCAAGCCTGTTTATTTATCTAAACGAGCAGGTTACTGACGTGACTAGAACTTCCTGTAATCATGCCAGTTTGTACAAACTTCATTAACTACTTTTTATCTTTACAAAGTCATTACAGATTATACTTAAAGATTTCTTCTACTTTTAGACTACATAAAACAAGTAAGAAATACCTTCACGTCCATTAAACTTGTTGTTGAAAAACCGTGCAGAAAATTGATATGGTATTAAGCTTTTCGAGTCAATAACTTCGAGATTGGTGTATTATTATCCGGCATAATGGCGTGCGCATGTTTATTTGCTCATTAAGTTTACTGATGTTCGCGTTACAACTCCGAAATTACATTGGAGAGGCAAATCTAAAATTGCTGATGCTCACAAAAAACCTCGTGCGTCAGTCACGGAGTAACGACTGCCAGACGTAATCACCTCTGTTCGAACTTCAACGGACGAACAAGAACTATTTACCAAGTCCGTAGGTGGTAGGTAATAGATACCTTCAATAGTTTGTCGTTATATAAGTTGATAGATCAACGTTAAGAAGAACTAAAAAATCACGATCGATATCCATTTCATTGTCACGATTGTACCCACTAGGTTATTTATGTGTCTAGAGTCCTGAATTACAGATTATTTTACTTAGGAGTCAGGGCAACAATAAAATGCTGTAATAGTTTCAAGATTATTAATTAATTTTGAATTAAAGTTATAATTTGATTTGTTATTTAACTCATAAAAAATAAACACTTAAGTAACTGTTATTTTGTTAATCGCAAGCCTAGAAGACACAAATACTTATTATTTTTATTTAGAATGACAAAAATACATATGCATATGTAAAGAAATCAATGTAAACATTACTCGTCTGATATAAAATCTATATTCGCTAAACAAACATTGAATATTTTTGGAGACAAAGAACTGTGTTTACCTTTTTCTCTTTACCCTTTACGATCTGGGTTTCCAAGAAGGTTTTCTGTGAGCAGCAATAATAGGGTAGGATTAGGTACGTTCTTTTTGTGAATAAAATAAAGTAAACTGGACCACAGTGGGGTCTCTCAAGCCTGAATTTGTAAACATGAATAAAATAATAGTCTAGTGTTCACTGAAAATAAGGAAAATCGATCGATGTATTCATAATGTTAGAGAGATTATCTTCACTTCTCGCTTATTTTTAATTTTATTTTGTTCATGCTATACCCCTTATGTCACATTTAATGAGTGATGTGATGTAAGTGTGACATTACGGCAGGAAATCGAAGCCTAAAAATGTTCGGAAAAGCGTTTTTATCTGAGATTTGCTCCTCTATCTCCTACCTGACTGTGATCAAATGTAAAAATCTTAAATTATAGAGATTCTATCCCATCAGCAACTGTGGTGGTGCAAGACGTATCTACAGTCAACAGCACATCAGATTCTACATTTTCGTTGCAAAATAGCACCTTTTACAACTACATAAGATGCTTCAGTGTAAAGCTTGATGTACCGTCGACTGTACAGCATAATACATTATGACTTCCCTAGACGTGACGCAAGCAATAGGTCAGCTTCGATAGGATTTCTTAAGGAATGATTGCAGTTAGTACGACGAACTGCTCGAGCTCTACACAAGTTATTGCATAAGAAATCTCACGACGTCTTCAGTGGACGATGAATTATCATCTCACTAATGTACGAAGCAACTGTCACCAACAATTCAGGACATAGGTCGTTACGGAATTATGAAAATATAGACGCGCATAACGCAAGGTAGGTACTTACACGGGTTTTACGAGCGAACAAAGCACTCAGAAAAGTAAAAATTACAAAGGCATGGCAACGCAACATCACTATTTCTGTGTCCATTTAATTACACAGCCAGTAACCGTTTCCAGGGAATTCTGCTTATGAACAAGGGCTCCTTCATTTCGGATCAAACAGATTGTGGCATTGGTACGGATTGACCCAAATACCCTTTGATCTCAGGTCGTTACGATATTTCCATCACGGTGGTTGCTCCGCGACAATATTTATGTTGTGTTAGCTACTGATTTTATCAGAAAATAGCCATTTAAATTCAGTAGTAAAAAGTTTACCTAACCTAGAAGATTTTATGATTTTAAGGCGCCCGCTTTTTGAAGATTGGTCTTGTGTATCTACATTGGAAGAGGCCTACATGTTTAGCAATGAATTGACGATGATTTTATCAGCTATCCAGATTTAATCAGATGATCTTTAAAATGTCAGCATACTTTCAATTTGGTTTCCTAAATTCCTTCTCTGACGTACATTTGACTCGAATGAATCGAAGTATCGAACTAGTGAGTGTAGCTGCCTTTGGATTGTTTGGAATGAATGAGCGCTTTCCAATAGCTGTCAATGGCAAACATCAAGTCAGTTCCAACCAGATTCTCTCCGAATTCGGGTTAAAAGTACATAAATAAAGAGAGCCTGATTGAAGCTAAATATTTATGCATGCCAGTTGGATACTGTAGCGTCTGTCTGTCTGTCCCACGTTTATCGTCAATAGAGATGGCGTATTAGCATACAATCCAGACTGGCTCAGCAAATGATTGCTTCCCGTCGACAGTTCTGGAATTGTACGCTACGATGATGTATCAACTTAATAATAATAAATTCACACCAATAAGTAAGATTGACAATGCCCATCATAATGGTTAGAGTTCCTGACGAAGATACTAAAAGGATTTAGCAGTTAAAATAAATTATGTGTGTAGAGTAGAAGATAAAAATCTCTGTCTTATTTATTGAAGCATATTTTTCTATTGTTTAATGTGAACGCCAGTATCATATTACTTTTCAGAAAGGCACTCATAATACCGTTACACACTTACACTTCTGCCTATACAATGTAGGTAGGTAATAGGTACTTACATCGATGGATACGGCAACAAAGTACATCGGCACATGGATCAAGCAATAAGAGCGTGACGTAAGCGAACATATTAAGGCTCGGCTCAGTGAGAGCATAGGGGATAAAGTCGTTACTGTTGCAGTTGGAAAATACGCGCCAGCTGCATCCAATCGCTGTAGATCTTTGGTATCTTCACATTATAGCACATTAATTTGAACAATATTACTGAAAATGTAATATCTAATTCGAGGGATTACTAATGTTTGGCCAAAAAACGTTTCCCAAATTATCACATCGCAAACAACGTTTCGCAAATTTTCATTTGGCAAATTCTCATTTGGCAAAGCAACTTATTGCAAACTTTTAATTCGCAAATGTTTTTTTGGCATATTATTGTTTAGCAAATTATTGGTTGGCAAAGTATGGTTTGCCAAATGTTTCATTAGGCAAAAATATTTCACGATAAACTATTTACAAAATAATTTGATTGGTGCATAGAATGCTATACAAATTAGCTTGTGGTTATTATTTTGCTTAGTGGGGAGTTAATATAAAATTTGTTCTACATTAATTTCCTTATTTCATTCTTTGTATCGAAATTTCCAAATGATTCATTAACAATAGAGGTGATTCTAGCGCTCGGCGGCCGCTGCCGCGGCACGCTTCGCTCGCCTTCGCGCATTAAGGGTCACTGTTCTAACCTAACCTAACCTACTATTTTCTGCAATACCTACTTTTTGCAACCATACTATTTTCTGCAATGTTTTACATAAAATTATTGTGAAAACCATGATAATGTGCCTTATGCTTTGATTTGTGGGTAACGGTGGGTAAGTAAGTATATGAAGTGTCAATTTGACCAAACAAATTATTTGGGATATAATATTTGGCAACATAAAACATTTGCTAAATAAACATTTGCCAAGTAAAATTTGGCCAAATGATAATTTGACCAAATGAATTAGTTGCGAAAAGTACAGTTGCTAAAAGTTCATTTGGGAAATGAAACTTTGGCGATAAGTTGTTTGCGAAGTGAAATTTGGCGAAAAGTAATTTGGCCAAACGGAAGGATACCCTAATTCGAGTATAACTAACTAGCTGTCCCAATGAACCTCGTATCCGCCAATAAAAATGACAACATGACCTATGAGCTTAATTTTTGTTATATTCCTCTTCAATAAAGCACGGTACACATTAATTTAAACATTTCATAAAGTGAGCCTGCAAAAAAAAATTATCTTCCGTAAAAAAATGGTAACGTCCTTTATTTTTAATAAATTCCATAAAGCAGCCTCAGTCTCTATAACATTCCGAAATTAAATAAAACTTCAGCTGCAAAAAGTGAACGTTGGGAAATTAATTTACGGGCAGCCTCCAAAGAATAAAAGCAAAACAGAGAGTGCGCTGAAAATAGCGCGGCGAAGCCACGTGCGGTTAATTGCCGCGGATGGTCCGCGTCTACGGTTTTTACGCGGATTCTCCACGCACTCCGCTAGAGCTGTACGATACTGGCAAAAAAAGAAACGAACTACTTTTTCCTAGGTTATAACATTGTAAGATGTTGCATGAGGTACATAATATGCGGGATACTATTTTCTAAAATTGAATTTTTACAAAAATAATTGAAATAGACACTACTTAACTTATCATAATCAAATTATTGTACCAACATTAGTACGCTCTCTTTTACCGTTTATCTTTATAACCATATAATCTAGTTTAATTCAACATTGATTTACGCGATAAACAGTGACTTCGCTGGAAATCACTATGATTTATTTATCGATACGATCGGCGCGGTACATCATTACCCTGCGTCAAGTGCTAGTGGAAAACGAAATGGAATCCGTTAACTATGCCATTGAACGTCGGACGCGGCCTCGTTGGCTCTCTCGATATATTTGCATTGGATATGTAACGCAAAATTACTGCTACTTTTTACCAAGTGTCTGGTAGTTCGTCAATATATTATATAGGTACATCTTGTAACGGGTAACGGACCATTAGTAAATATAACGTACTCGTTAAAAGAACGCATGAGTAACGGAGCTTCTGTGAGTAATTGTTTTTTAATTTCTATTCAGAGAACCTGCCTACGAATGTATAATGGTAATGCTACTGGCGTATAATCTTTGAATTGTTGTTATTAAACCGTTCAGCGCGGTAAAAAGCCACAATATTTCCGTCTTAAGCCAGGAAGAAACTTTGAACAAATCTCACGAGCAAATGGGCTTATCTTTATTCATGTAGCATTTGTTACGTGCTCAACATCACCCTAGACGTAAGCGATGGCACCTTTGCATTATTTCTGAGCTCTCCATGTACGTAATTGTTTATTTAACCACGTTTCTGCTACATAAAATCTCATCGTTTGTTGCGTTTCTCGTAAAATTTTACTGGCGACTTTCGTTTTTGACAGATTGTCGTGATCTTCGCGAAGCTATAATTCGATAACAACGTTAACAGCAAAACAAAATTTTGTACGGTCGTATTTTTTGTATGATTATTTGATATTTATTTTTAAATTGCCAAAAATTCGACTGCATTTCTTACGTTTTGCGAATCCAATGGGCATGCGGTCTATTTATCTTCTACGCATATTTTTGGTCTGACACTGTGTAGGTAGAAATTGTCAGCCTTCAACGATTCAGAAGAAGGGTTCCTCTACATCTTCCATTAGGACGTGGGTACGGAAGGAGGAAATTGACATCCGCGGCCCGCGCCCGCCCCCGCCCCGTGAAGCGATCCGGGGTAATGTTATAATTATAAGACGCATAATATAATGTCCTCTTCATGAGTAATAGGCATTTGTGGAGACAAGTTCCTTAAATATGCCTTTCAAGGCATATTTGAAGATGTACGAACATATACTAGGTTATATCAGTTAACTTAAAGATTAAAACCTGTCTCTACATGAACAACATTTCTTCCTTCTTTATTGATTAACTTAGTGGATAACGCAATAAGCAAAACCATGGGGTAATAAAAGTGATGGTTTTAATTCAAAACATTCGTTACAAAAACTTATTATCATAATAATATGTCCAAGGCTGAAATTTTCCATTAAGAACATTAGTAGAAAACTCTATGCCTTGGCTCTATGCTCATTACCAGTAAGATGAGACGGAAATTAGCATCCGTATGTCTGCATTTAATTTACCAAAGCATTAAAATATCAGGAAGATAATATCTAGGAAGTCATAGAGCGCACAATTAACTGCAGCACGTTTCTTTGTTTCTATGAAATGTTGCTATTATTAAAATTAAACTATAAAAACCGAATAGCCCATTATAGCAGCTTAGTTACAAATATTAATATTTGCTAAACAATGTGAACATTCAATCACACATATCACAAAAATAATTTTGAATAGCGCATAAAACACGACATGAAACATTCTGCCAATTTCGATCATTAAAATATTATTTATGTTTAACTGTTAAAATAGTATCCTGTTTGAAATGTCAAATGAAATAGATAGTATTATCACTTTTTAGATTATAGAGAGAACAAAGTAACAGAGTATTAATGTTTTAATTTATTATTTTCAGGTATACATATACTGATACTGAGGAGCGAGGAGCCCACTCGGTGCAAAGACGACTACATCGAGTTTATTCGAGTAAGTTATAATTATTATTCCTTATAACATTTAAATAGCCAAAACAAAATCTGATAATCAGTTATTCATAAACGAAATACTCAATTAAATGAACTGCAGTTACTACAAAAAACCGGTTTCATATTTCGTCACTTTCGTGCTAATATGGTCGCTTTAATGACTACTATTTCTTTTGACCATTTTATACATACGCGTGTACCTACTCGCTTGCTAAATTAGAAACCACTTTATGACCTAACTGTTATCCGGTGTGTACACTTAAATGCATATAAAAGAATAAACTACGGTCAGTCAATGCACTTATAGGTATTTTTATGAGTTGTTGCTTTCTTACAAAGAATACGGCTGTGTATTAATAATCCCATATCATTTAAAGTGTAGAGAGATCATTGGAACATTGAATTGGTGAGACGAAGACTCTTAAACGAGTATGATTAAAGAAGAGTATGCAAAAAGGTATACAAACATACCTTAAACAAGCAGCTGCTCATTTGCATTCTACGTTGTTTCCATTATCTCTCAAAATATTCACACATCTCTTATACTTGTAATGTGCCTTGAAATTTCAGGCACTGTGAATAAGAAATGAGTTTAATGTCTGTCTAAAAAGCTCTAATATTTAAGTGAAAATGCATGTTAAAAAGTAAAACTGCTCATATTTCTTTGCATTTATTAACGATTTAAATTTAAACATTGATAACCTGTAAAGTTTTACTACGAGTACTAGCTTTTGAATAAATAAGTAATGATCCTATTTTTAAGTAGGCAATAGTTTATCATATTTGGCCAGATGCAAATAATCATAATTATTTGGCCAAATAGAAATAATTATTGCCCTAGCAGTTAAATTAGTAGTGCACATCGCATATTTTGATCAATAGACCTATCCTCGACTATTTGAAATCAGGTCTAGTTACCTCAATACATGCTTAAAACTACTAGATTTAACAGCTATTCAAATGATCCTACTTACCGCGAAAACGACCGTTGTAAAGGAAAATTACGAGGCTGTCTTTGGACGTGTTTTAACCGTTTTATACACAGTGTATAACTGTGCACGATAGTGGATCTCTCTACCACACAGCACAGCTGACCATTACTCTGAGCACAGCTGTTTTGCATTACGACTCTGCCTACTTGTGAAATCAATTTTCATCAAGTGTTTATAGGTATCGTTTCATTTTACTACGTAATTAAAGTTTTGATAATCAATCAATACTCTACATTCTCTACTTTTTCTAAGCATAACTAATATCGACCTACGAACTTCAGACTATAGGCCGGTATATCTGACATGGTTACTAAACGTGTTCTTTTGTTATGTCCTAATGAAATTGAGAACAAATACACTTTTTTGAGTCGCATTGGGAATTGAACCCACGACTTTAGTCCTAAACTCTAACCAATAGGCCACGAAAGTGTTTCTTTGCAAATTGTCGATGGCTTTACGGAAGACGCGCCGACCTAGCCCCAGGATATTGCACTTAGCACGGATCGCCGTCAGCATATTAATCACCGGAAGGTGCAGTGGGTTATGGCCGACCATTGCCGCCAAACTAGGCTCGTCTGCCGGTGGTCGCTGTATACGGCGCACGCGCATACCAGGTTGGATAGCGGAACTGCGTAACTGGACTGCGTTCGGAACAGCGTAAATCGATCACTTATCAATTTACACTAATCGGGAACAAAACATGTAGGAGATAATAGCTTTTTGATGCGTGTTTTAACTCACCACAAAGTGAAGCAACAGTTCGAAAAACGAACTGACGTACCTATCATAGGATGTTTTGCCAATTCTCGCTAGAGCAGTGGCGGACATTGATTTTATTTCGAGGTAGAAATTAAATTACCTCTAAGTTTTAAGTTTTAGACGCCATAGCAGACTCTACTTAATAACGTATGCACGTGCACGTCCCAGAATTAGAGCTTAAACATTTGACAAATTTCGATCGGCTGTGCTATCAACACTCAAGACTCTGAGACAGCGAAATTGATTAACTCCAAACTAAAAGTTTTACAATTTGAAGAAACGCCCAACTTTAGACGTTTTAAGTAAGATCGTTTAAACAATCGAGAAGCGTTCTAAATCGATGTCGACTCGTCGTGAAACTTAAGAGGGATTGAACAAAACTAAGTTTGTCAACAAGCATTTTGTTTTGTAAAAGCGTGTTTAGGCGTGGCTAGGGAGAAAGTAAAGGGCCGCCATCAGAGTGCTTTCTCTCGACTCTGTGACCCGGGAGGCACCTGATACACAATCTGATAGCATGCTAGCTTGTTGCATGCTATTACGGAGTAACGACGCGAGATCGTGAATTCGTGATCCGAACAGGTGATGCGTTTCGCTTGCATTCCGTCTAGACTCTAGCAGCAACATCGAAATGCAAAACGGTATTGTTACTAAGTATATGCTAATGACTTCATTAAAGAACATCTGGGAATTGGACTTGAAACGTATTCATGCTGCAAGATTTTAATGCAGCTGCGAAAAAGGAACTGCAATAACACTACTTTGCAATTTGCATATGCGAAACCATTAGCACCATTATGAATTCTTGTCGTCAAAAATAACATTTTTAAAAAGAAAATTACATTAAGTAATTAATGTTGGGAGGTATTTTTTTACGATGCAAATTAACAAATTTTTAAACAACTTTGCAGTGAAAGTATTTAATTAATAGCCATCATAAAAATCTGAGAAAATGAAATCTGCATACGCCATTGACCAGTCATTCGCATTTATTATCCTTATCAGTAACTTAGTTATCAATAACAAGTATGTCATTGATCTGTCGACATACTAACCCTGCCCTGCCGACTGATCTAATTTGCAAAAGCGATAAATATTCATGTGAAATATTAGAATACAGATGAAAGATATCTTCAGAAATCTTTAAATATGTTCTGTTACCATTTGGAAAATTAACATAAATGAATTCAGAGAAATCTATCTACCTACTCAATTTAATTTAATAGAAGTGGTAATATCCATGCAAATCTCAAATGTCATCTTTTTATTAAATTCTCATCTTACAATTTTTGACCTTGTTATTCTAAAGACGAAAAAAGTCGTTAGATAATAATAACGGACAGCAAATCTCACATTAGCATTTCTCATTGTTAGCTACGAAAAGTTTAAGTCGGCCGAACAAAACCAAAAGTTGCAATACTAGTTTTTCGAGACGGGTCGAAGGCCCAGTCCCACCGACATTCGAGCCCCACTTGCGATTTATACGACCTCGAATTTGGTAGAAAACTTTCGATGCGTAGTGCAGCTTAAGCAACACGTGCTTAAAGAAATCGGACCTACCACAAGATTAATAGTGAAAAACTATAAAAACTGCCTACAACAAAACTAATTTTATAAACTTCTTTGATCAAAACGAAAAGTAACCTAATAACTAACTAGAGTACTTTTTTTAACAATAAAGCAAACCTTTTACATGCCTCCCAAAAATCTTAGCAGAGGAAAATTCGTCATAGAGCAACGACATCTAGCTAAAGAGTGTAAAAGTAGAGCACAGGTCGAATACATTATCTCGCCATGACATTGTTGTGCGCCTGCGCAAGAGAACGCCGAAACTACCATACAAACAAGCGACAACAAAAACACAATGAGCATTGAAGTTATAGACTTGTGCCACTGTAATATAGAGAAAAGCACGCGTATTTCAAAAAATATTTTCTTACTATGTATTTTGGTAGGTAGGTACTTTGCAAAATACAAAACGCTTGAAAAAAATTTTCTCAAAGACAAATGACTTAAATCCCTTAAAACTGAAGCATCTACACACTTCATTTCACATAGCCATTAAAATACTCGTGCGAGTCTTTGCCAACCTGTCCACAAAGTGCAACCAATTTATCTTGACCATGCAGCTTATAGCTTACAAATGAGTCGAAAAACACGTCTTTGTTACTCCCAGGTATTGTTATTCGCTGAAAAATGTCGACTGTCACATCAAAGTCCAGACTGGTCGCTTGACACTGTCGACGAGTCGTGCAATTTGCGCGCGATCGCCTCAGGGTCATCGCCCGCGTTCAGAAGATCAAAATTATCCAGGCAAGGTGTACCGCGCAGTTTGCCAGCAGGGATGTCAAAACTTCAATGTCCAAAGTTAAATCGAATCCAACAGGCAACCTCTGAAAAGTTCGGAATTGTTCGCTGTTTTTCCAGGTTGCTAGAATTTAATTTTTGAAACGTACGCGAGGTTTCATTTCCATTTCAACGCTTTGTTGAATACAAGGGATCTGTTTTACTCCATTGCTCTATTTTCTTTCATTTAGTTGTATGAATTAATTTAATAATATGTTGTATGAATACAGTGATCAGATTCGTCTAAATCACAATACGTCTGAATCATGACATAGGTATTAGTCTTCTAAAGTTATCACATGCTTAAATTCTTGTATCACCTCCAAAAAAAACCTTTTGATAACCCTTCTGTGCAGCAACCCGGCCGGTGCCTCCGTGCAAAAAGTAGTCGACTCGTCTGCCGCGAATAATTATTAAAGGGCGCGAGCGATGGCGACATCTTGTCTCGTCTGAGACCGCCCCTCCCCCCACAATCCCCACCGGGAACCGTTAACTTTTATAAACTTCGCGCTTGTCTAGTGTTTCCTGACTCTACACTTTCAGAGTAGAGCGCGTCTTGATGAAGCGATAAAGTTAGCTTTCATAACTGCAGGTCAGCTTCGGTAACGAGTGTTGGGTAGACGTTTGGTGAAAATGCACGTCTTATGCATAATCGTATAAATAATAAATGGATTTGAGACCACAAACAAAATAAAACACTTTGTAATACTTTTTTAGTTAACTTCATTTGATAAGTATGAAATCTATCAATAAAACTTCTAAAATTACAAGCATCGATAGATGTTTGGAAGTTGTAATGGGCACATCTGCAACACAGTTTGTGATGACCACTTATAAACAGCATTATCTCTACAAGTGACTATTAATACGAGTCTTGGCCACGACTTGTGGCGCAATGCAGTCGCAACCAGAATAGAATGGGATGCAATAGCTACCTATGCTGGCATTTATACTTTTCATCATGTAAAGAAGCTATATTAATTGGATTGTGAAAGATATTTCCATCTTATATTAATTGCAATGCAATATTTTTATACGTGCATATTCATACGTAAAAAATAATTCATAATGACACATCAAACAAACCACCGGAACTACAGTTATACAAGTTACACAACACCCACAGTAAATTCATTTCAGTGTTATTAATCAAAAGTATTATCATAAGAGCGTTTTCCATTAAAAATATGATTTCATATTCGTCATATTCCATTGAATGCCTGCGGGACTCATTCGTTTACAACTTGTAAGTAATCGTAAATTATTAACAGTTGTTTCTTGTTCGTTCCAGGTAAGGGCCAACTGCTCGTGATGGTGCGGTCCGACGACAGTGTCAGATAGCCGCCTCGCACGCAGCATGGGAGCGAACATGGGCAAGAACTCCAGCCTGCTGGACGCGCTGCCCACGGCCCAGGGCACGCTGCACGTCGTCATGCTGGGGCTCGACTCCGCCGGCAAGACTACCGCGCTCTACCGCCTCAAGTTCGACCAGTACCTCAACACCGTCCCCACGATAGGCTTCAACTGCGAGAAAGTTAAAGGCACCATCGGGAAATCTAAGGGCGTCAACTTCCTCGTTTGGGACGTCGGCGGCCAGGAGAAACTCAGGCCGCTCTGGAAGTCCTACACGAGATGCACGGACGGCATCATTTTCGTCCTGGACTCGGTCGACGTCGAAAGGATGGAAGAGGCCAAAATGGAACTGATTCGCACGGCCAAGTCGCCGGACAACACCGGCGTGCCGATACTTGTGCTGGCGAATAAGCAAGACTTACCGGGGGCGAAGGAGCCTCGGGAGCTGGAGAAGCTGCTGGGCTTACACGAGCTGGTGTCGTCCCCGCACGGCTCGCGCGACGCGCACGCGTGGCACGTGCAGCCCGCCTGCGCCATCACCGGCGACGGCCTCCACGAAGGCCTGGAAGCGCTTTACGAGATGATACTCAAGAGGAGAAAATTAGCTAAGTTGCAGAAGAAACGGGTCAGATAAACTGACTTGCGCTTTCGTATAACGGTCGAAAACTTTGACCAATTCATTACGGTTTGCGAGTTAAGTATTCAAAATGCTCACGTTGCGGACGTTTTTACGTTCGAGTTTAAAACACCAAAAATTGTTTTTACTATAGATGTATAACGTCTTATGAAAATATTCCATCATAATGTTGCTCAAGTTATACTGAACATTTTGACGGAGATGAATATTTTGATAAAACTAATTTAACTACTAGTCATTTTCTTTTGAAAATAGCTAGGGGAAGGGTGAAGATAATAAGATAACATTTGTTCCATAACCATGTGTTGTTGCTGAAGTAATTTTACTGTGTAATAGCCGGGCTACACGAGGCTAGCTTTCAAACATTAGCTGACTAGGAAGCTAGTAACATCTGGCTTGGTGCGAACAGAACTATGAACTTTATTTTTATGTTCATAAGCTTTCAAAATACCAAACAGGAATGTTAAACACAATCCAGAGACCTAAGTAGCTATTTCATGTAATGTCTTTGAAAATTAGCCTCAAGTTACCTAGCCATTAGTTACGTAATTTAAGGAATGGATGGATAAACCTCAGTCTTCAGGAAAGTAGGTTTATTAAATGACAAAACCTTGGCTTAAAATGTTACGTTCAAGAACACAGCTAAGTTTGTCGACCACAATATCCTGTGGGACCATTTAATGATTTTGGGAATCTTCGCGCTAAACATAAGCACGTTGAATGCACTTTATGAACGATCCCTTTGGCTGGCTAAACGTGCGGACTGCGAGTTATAATGACTATGTGTACGTACCTAATAAGTAGATTAGATATAGGTAACACTGGTCCCTACTTTCTGCTCTTGATACCCTTATCTTCATCCTGCTATACTAAACCCTTCTAAACGTCCATACCAAATGTTTCTTGAGTAGCAACTTACGACAATTTAGTCTGTAGATTATTTAAATTATTGTGATGTTCTATGTATAACTTTTTAAAGAGGCTTTTAATGTTTGTGTTTGGACGGCTTCTTCGTATGTAAATAAGTGTAAATATTCCCTAGAAACAGTTACTTAGTCCACGATGTGTTTTAATGTACTTATAGGTACCTAAAACTTTTCACTGCGCATTTGATTTAATGAAACTAAATGGGCATTTAATTTACTAATTTCTGATTTATATTTCAATTACACTGAGCTATCTGGAATCTTAATCCCTGATTTGTCGTAAAATGCATTCGATGTAACTATTCGTATCAATATTGGAGTCTACTTTTTAAACAGGATTTCCACAAGAAACAAAAGTGATTTGATCGATTGACCAGTACATCGTCAATGCGTTTTATACTGACAGGACATTAATTTATCAGGATGACTTAATACCAGTATCATTTTAACTATTTATTTATTTACTCCTACAGGTATAACATAGTTAATTGTAAGCCGTTGTAATTGTAACGATAAAATTATAAAGCTTTTACCAGAGTTTGTATTACTCACTTTGTAAATATGTAAATTCCAAGTAGTTACTCGTCAATACCATGAAACCAAACATTTTTATGAGTAGTATTGTACATTTTGTTATCATAAAATTAATATGTTCATTTATTATATCAATATGCATATTATTATTATGTTTTATGGAAATAGATAGATGTTTTTCATATGAATTCCCCGTAAATAAAAATCTGTTTTCAATAATAATATGTGTTTTTATATTTACATTTTTTCAGGTATAAACAATTAGTTTTCATCTTCTAGCCTATGTAGATATTTAGCAGGATTGTCCCCTTCAGTCCAATCTGTGAAGAGTGTGAGATACTCGATTTCTGACTCGTCTAAAGGCTTCTGATCTTCATTATGTATTTTAAGTGCTGTAGAATATTGTCTTTTGACCTTTCTTTGAAATTTAGCCCCTTTAATTGGCGGCAGAAACGATTGGACGTGGGTTACAGGTTCATGGGCGCGCATCAAGTCTCGTTCCAATCTATTAAAAGAAAGTAGCTCTCTTGCAGCGTGCCTCGCTTTATTCATTTTCCGACGTTCTGTCTGTATGCATTGAGCAACAGCCCGCTTCACTGCATTGCTATGAATGGCCTCCAAGCGCTTTGAATAATCCATATAAAAGTTTTCTATTGCCCTAGCCATCGTAACTATATCCAAATTCATGGGTTTCTCGGCATATATTCTTTCGTAACAGAACTCAAGATGCACGTTCAGTTTCAAAACATCAGGCGCTCCGACACTTTCGTAAAACAACCCATTGAGTATGGTAAAAAACTTCGTTTCTAATTGCACACACCTTTCAGCACTGAATTCAAGAAGTGTCTCAATTCGCTTTATAAAACTTGCAACTAAAGCACTTTCTTGTTTCATCATATCTTTTAAACACACAATGCCTTCTTTAAGCATCTTTTTATGCGGGGCCAAATGGGTCACGTAAGTAAAATGATGCAACTCCTGTTTCTCGATTCCATCGAATATATTTAGTAGATCGTGTGGATGTTTGAAATACAAAACAGGTTTCACTAAATTACTAAAGCATTCTCTCTGCATTTTGTCGAATATAACTTTGAAAGTTTCTTCTTCGCTTGAACAGCCTAAATCAAAACCCTTGGCTTCGATTTCAACGGACTGCGCGAATTCTCTGTTCTTTGAACGCCAACTAGGTGGAGATAAATAATACAAAAATCTTCCATACTTTTGCTGTACACCATACAAATAGTCTAATCCCATTAGTCTAGATATTATTGTGAATTCTTCAGCAGCTACATTTTGTAGTTCTGAAATCTTTATATTGAGTTTTACTTTCAATTTATCCCATTCGTCAAGAAAATCTTTTGATTTTCTATAATCTTCGGATATAAAGTTATCGAAACATTTAGCTTGCTCCGTGAATCTCTTGAGGCTTAAATCGTACATTTTTAATTCATTTCTGCAGTTTGTCTCAATGTTTAAGATTGCATCATTTCTTGTACCAATCTCTTGCTTTATTCTTACTAGATCTGCGAGGGCAAATTTAAGTGATTTAAAAAGTGGAACACGATCTTTAAGGGATCGCCCATTCACGTAGTTGAAAAATCCTTCATCGACATCAGTAACAGCGTTAACGTCGTCAGGAGGGTATTCAACGTGAAGTCTCTTTTGTAAATCAGTTCTAATAACCTTATATTTTTCGTTATATTTTATTGCTAGTTTTTGCTTATGCTTATCGTGTTCTTGCGTCTTCGTGTAAACTTTGAAAGGCACCAACAATTCATCTCTTTTAAAATGTTTCAACGTCAATGGTTTATCGCCAGTGATCGAGTATTTACGAGATGAATCTTCGTTTGTGTATCTTCTACAGCGCTTTTCCATACTCCGCTTCAAGATTGTGTTAATTTTCACTTGTTTATAGAGACGATCAGCTGATTTTTCACACTCCCGAGGCTTCGGGATAGCAATAGTAACTGATTGGGCATCGTTGTCCATTGTATAACAAATAAAAATTCCAATTACAAAATAAATGTACAATCAAGGGACCGCAAAAAGTAATAAAAATGCATTGGTAAAGCCATCGAGATTTCGTGAATTATCTAGGTATAGGTATCATTGACTCCGTATTATTGAACAGACCATAAACTAAGTATAATGAATATTTATAATGCGATCGTTACTATTTTAATCCTTTAATAACGTAGTTTTCTATAATATGATTATTAATATTATCCTCAATAACGAATCCAGCGAAATGCCAAAATACCATCTATACAATCGTTATCTATCATTGATAATAAAACAATTTGATGATCACTACAAATCATTACTTCGAATTCGATCCAAAAAGTCGAGTGCTAAACTAATCGATTTAAATAATACTATAAGTTCGTATAGGTACTTACGTAATGATGATTAACAGAAGCTAGTTAGTAAGAAAAATAAAATACAACAATTGATCAGCACAACATTTAATTTAATTTAGTTAAAAATAAACCAAGAACAATGTTAAGGCATAACAGACTTGCGGGGTACCCATTCGAAAGCTGGTTTTACAAATGTATAATACTCTCGTAAATAAGGTCCCGGGTGCATTCCTTCGCACCACTCGGTAAACAACATGAGCCCCTCCCTCTCCTCGGGTGTTAATCTATATTTTCTGGCCCTAGGGCGCTCTCCACTTTCCATTTGCGATTTCCTCCTTTCTGCAACTACCAGTGCGATGCGGCTTTTCTTGTCCAAAAACTTTTTAAACACCGGCCGTTTATACTTCGCCGGGGGCAAGAATGCCTTATTCATGGCATTAGTCATCTCTCTGAACGCTCTTAATTCTCTCTGAGCTTTATACGCATTCCTCATCATCTTCAAATCCTGAGCGAAGAAATCGTTGCGAGCCTGGTTCACAATCTTGAAGTCTAATGAATCAAGACGCAAATTATAATCTTCGTACATAACCTCCAAGATTTTCATAGGATCTTGTATACTTTGATGACCCTCCTCACATTTTCCAAATACTTGCTCGTAAACGTATTCTATACAAATTTTCATTTTCAGTGTACTAGGGCTAGCTACACTGTCATAGAAGCTTTCATTCAATATACGAAAAAACTTATCCTGTAAATGGTTTTCATTGTATGTTTCCCGAGCGATCTCATTATGTATGCTGTCTATGTAATACTGAAAGTAATCCAGTTCTTGTTTTGTGGCTTGCTTCAATTGTTTGATACGTTCCTGCAATATCCTGAACGGAGCGTCTGTTTTAGCAAGTTGTTTTAAATATTCCCGGCTCTGCAGTTCCATTGTGCGGAAAATGTAAATCATTTGATCTGGTTTTTTAAAGTACATGCAGTTAGGTAGTGGTTTTTTGAACTCGACTTTCGCAGCTTCAATTATTTTATCGATTCCCAAAGTTTCAACCAAATCATTGTCAGTTGCAAATTCACCGGCTTCAAATTGAATCGACTGCACTTTTCCTCTGAGAGTCTCGTCGTTTTGTTGTCTCCATAGCAATGGAGCGACAAATATTAAGTATCTACGATATATTTTCAAAATTCCTCTGATGGCATCCAACTTGAATATAATATTATTCATAATCGATAATGTCGATACATAACCGAGAAATTCCGAATTTTTTGCAACTAATTCTGAGTAAACATGTTCAGCTCTTGACACTTTCACACATGCTTTTTTATAGTCCTCCGTTAAGAATTTTTGAAAGTTTTTTATGTGTTGTTTTAGATTTTCAACTATTTGATCAATTTGCTTCGACTCTTCTACCATGCTTTGCTCTATTTTTAATACCAAATCGCGCCTGTATCCAATTTGTTGGCGATTCATGGCGTAGTTTCGAATGTTGTTTGTATAAACTTTTATGTCGTCAAAGCATCTCAAGGGGCGCCCTTCAATGACCGTATAAAATTCTGGATGAATTTCGACCACTGCTCGAACATCGTCGGCTGGTTCTTCCAGAAAAAGTCGCTTGGAAATGTCCCTCGTTGCTGCTATTCTCAAATTATCTTTCAGGTGTAGAGGTTGTGCTAATCTTTCCCTCGCACATAGCTTTTCTTTGCGATCGCTATATTTTATGTACGATAATAATTTCTCCGACCGTGGAACCTGAAAGGGTCTAGTTCGTTTTGCTTTCGTTATTTCTTGGGTAACGGCGTGTTTTCTATTGGCAAAATAAAATTGTGTGTTTGGTACATAACGCCGTCGAAATATTACATCTAAAGTTTTCAAAGGCACCATAGGTTTACGTTTCTTCTCTAAACAAGACATTATAAAGAAATAACTAATAACAAGTAATTATTAATTAAAAATATCTAAAAGATCGTTTTACAAAACTCGTGTATGCTTTTAGTGTCAATGTCAGAAGATTTTTTGATAGTTGAAAACTTTCATCCACAGCTTTTACACATTTCCGGCTAACAACTTTTTAGTGTAAAATTTTTCACTGCACTTAAAAATACTTTTTATGTTAAACAAAACACGGCGTTATGTTTTGGCAATCTGGAGTTAATTTTTAATTAATAATGAAGCTGCTTTCTTGAAGGTTCAAAGGAAGACTTCATTCTTCTGCTCAACTTATCCACATCTCTGAGCAATTTGGCAGCTTCTTTGGCTTGTTTTACTTCCTTATCACTATTTTCATAAGTTTCTTTTTCTATTGCTTTTATAAGGTTTAAATCGAACGCAGATATATCCAACTGTAAGTTGTCGTATTCTGTTTCCAGAGCTAGAGCCATTTCCAATGTACTGAGACCAGTTTCATTTGGTGCAAGCAAGTGTTCATAAGCAAACTCAACGTAATTAAAAATTTGCAACGCCATCTCAGATGAGACTAAATATTGAATTCGTTCTTCTAAAATCCTGTAGAAAATCTCTTTGACTTCAATTTCTCTTATTTCATTCAATTTGATTATCTCTAGTGTCTCCTTAACCTGTAAATAAGTTCCATTATTAATAAAATGTTTGTATTTTCGTAATTTGTTATACTACATTATTAGGTACCTACTTAGGTAGGTACTTATGTAGGTAAACTTAACTACTAAAACTAAACTAAATTATAATACTTACTTTTTCCTCTATGAAGCTTAATTCCTGTTTTAACAATAGCTTCAAACTGTCCAACGCCTTCAGAAATTTATTTTTTTCCACAGTGAGTTCTTCGGTTACAAGCAAATAATTCAGATTTTGTTTCTCTAGTACCCCGAACACTTTGAGCAGTTGATCAGGCTGCTCGAAATACAACTGGGGAGGCGGCAGTTGGCTTAATCTTTCTTTTACTAAATCAATATCAACTTTCGTAAAAATATTTGAATTCATCAAACAGATTTCAGTACGATTTTCATCCAGTTTTATTTTATTTTTTTCTTGCCACAAATAAGGAGATGCTTTGTACAGGAAAGTCTGGAACGACAGCAAAATTGATAATGTCTCGTCGATGTATTGCAGTTTTGATCTGATTGTGGCCAATTCGAAGTTAGCTTTTTTTTGTTCCTCAGTTTGATTTGCCAAATCCTTTGCCATTGTATCGGACTTCTTCATAACAGCAATAGTTTTATTATTGTCATGTGCTAAAAACTTATCAAAACTATTTTGATACTCGTCGAAATGTTTCGAGGCCGTTTCATAAATTGTCCTTTCCATTTCAATTTCTTTGTCTATTCTGAGAATTTCGTCTACAAGAAAACCGTGAACGGTCCTTTTCATTGCCACTTCTTTTATGTTTTGCTTGTATTTGTGTATAGAGTTGTTGGGTCTAATGGGTCGACCCTCCACCAGGGAATAGAAGCTTGGATCAACATCGACGATAGTTTTTATATCACTGTCACCGATTCGCTCAATTGGTGGTAATTTAATACCAGCTATTGTTTTTCTTGTTGTTCTTTTAATCCGCTTTTTCTTTTTAGCGATATCCATCGCTCACTTCGCGAAAGAACTTTGCGGTGCAGGGAAATGAAACAAATCAATATCACTATAGCAACAACTGTATCGCTTGTGTAGAGATGACTCGTCTAGGAAATTAGATAAGAGCAATAAAAGCAAGGTTAAATAAAGTACAAATCTTATTTATTCACGGAACCAAATTACCTAATCTTAAAACAGAATATAAAATGCGCGGTAAAAATGACTAGATATCCCGTTGTGGATTACATTAAGGAAATTTAAACAAACTGTGCATTTCTGATTAAAAGAAATGGTTTTGCGATTTATAACTACTTAGGCTACTTTAAGAACATTTTATAACACGATTTAAGTAAGATAGGCGTCGATCGTCTCTATCAATCGCTGGAATCGCTGGCACTTTGCTGGTCATCCCTTTCTTCCTCCTCGCCTTCCTTCTCCACCTTGACCAGCTCCCACGGCATGACCGGCAGAGGCTCGACGAAGGAGTCGTCCACTTTCAGCTTGTATAGCAGCCGGGGTGTGAAGTGGGTCGGTAGTGGCCAGACCATTTCTGCAGATTCAAGGAAAATGTTCAATAAGTATAGGCTGCTAAAATTTTTGAAGACTCTTTTACACGCCTCGCCACTTGATAAATCTGTCTGAACATTAATGTACTTATTGGAATATAAATATATGAAAAAGCAACGTAAAAGTTAGGGTTAGTTCGCAGGTGAGTTTTTAGCTCTTTAATAAAAATTGTCGTGTAGCTACTAATCTCAAACTTCTACTATCTACCTACATATAAACATTACTTAGTTAAATATAGGTTGTTAGGTATTTTATTTTAGCGAAGAAGAAACTGCACGATCCCCTAAATCTACGACAAATTGTAATGTAACCACGTTCAATAAGGTGAGTCTACCTAACATGCCACTTATATGGTCTTAATGTTCGCCCAGCAAGAAGAAAATAGGTACTAAAGTAGGTACCTACTTATGTATACTTACTGAAATCTTAAAATCTAAAAAATATAAATTCCAAAGCACAAAGACCTACCAATTACGGTACCGCCGGCAGACATTACGGTAACATAAAGCCTAGACGTGCTAATGTAATGAGGTGTAATGTACTTTACGTGCTCTCATTTCAATAGTCGTGACACTCGTGACTCACCGAAATAGAAGACGTAGTCGTCGACCCGCCGGTGTAAGTGTACGACGTGGCGGAGGTCAAGGATGTGAGGGGACTGCATCAGGAAGTCCAGTAGGGCCACTTCTGGGAGTCCTTCCATCTTTGGATCTACTGCGCTTAGCCCTTCGAATGAGAGCTGTAAAAGACAAATACTATTTATGCTCAATAGAAGACGTAGTCGTCGACCCGCCGGTGTAGATGGACGACGTGGCGGAGGTCAAGGATGTGAGGGGACTGCATCAGGAAGTCCAGTAGAGCCACTTCTGGGAGCTCTTCCATCTTTGGGTCTACTGCACTTAGCCCTTCGAATGACAGCTGTAAATGACAAATACTATTTATGCTCAATAGAAGACGTAGTCGTCGACCCGCCGGTGTAGATGGACGACGAAGCGGAGGCCAAGGATGTGAGGGGACTGCATCAGGAAGTCTAGTAGGGCCACCTCTGGGAGCCCTTCCATCTTAGGGTCCACTGCGCTTAGCCCTTCGAATGACAGCTGTAAGACCCAGTCAATTTACGTTGTTTTAGTAAAACATTACATTGAGAGAATGCCATATGGCATTTAGTTCGCTTTTAGGATTCTGTTCTACAATGCATAAAATTACGCGAGTATCGCTGTAAGATACAAAATGATAAGGGTTAATGACGATTGACATTTAAGAGCTTTCATTTAGTAGTTATTAGTTACTGTACAAATATACCCATGAAATGTAACAACCCCCTGTAACCAAACTCTGTACAATGATAAGTTTAAATGAAAATATCCTACGTTTACCAAAAATGTGTAACTCCTCACAACATTCCTTCTAACTGGGGCAAACTAAGCGATTCCCTAATTCCCTATGGAAAACTTAAACGCCAGAAAACTTTTTATTCAGGAAAGAACCTTATGTTTATATTTTGGTGACAGAAAAACGAATTGGATGCCTTGAAGAAAGCGGAATCTTACCGAAGAGACCTAGGTAGGTAAATAGGTATACCTACCTGAGTAAAAAGTTAAATAAAAAAATTACAGTGTCATAAGCTGCACATTCTTTAAAATGAAATTTTCACACTCGCACCTCTGCAATCTGCATGACCCAAAAGTCGACTGGCAGAGAATGCCTTTTAGCATTAATTCCATCTTTGTATCAGTTTTTGTTCAATCAAGTTTTTAAATAAATACCTAAAATGTTTTTTAATAGAACTTACGTGCTCTTCAGACCTGGCCAGCTCACAAAGCTTGTTGAGTTTGTTGATGCAGATCCGCAACTGCTCCATGTGTTCTGCCAAGGGTCCGTAGACGTCCAGCCTGCCAACGAGCGACGGGGGCCTTGCCGTGACCGCTCGCCAATCGTCAAACCACAGCTGTGAAGAAACATGACTAATTACACATTAATTAAGATTCATATCATATTCCGTTTGGAGAATATTTATCGCACATACATGACCAGCATGCAAAAATAACTCCTGAATTACAAGCGCAACTCTATTTCAGAGCGAAGAAACTTCTATGTAGATAAAACCAGGCACTGTCCGCTCTATAGGGATACTACCACCATATTATGTTATACATAACATACTCAACAATGTTACAAAATGCAATGCAATGCAAAATTAAGAAATGTCTCTGCCATTACAGTGTCGATGGCCTCGTGACGCTGCGCTAATTTCACTTAAGTTTAAAGACACTGTGGTTATGGAATGGTAAACCATCAGCATTTTGAGGCGTTTGAACATCTTTCTGTCCGGCTGAGGCTGCGGCTCCTCCATCTCGCACGGCTCGCCCTCGGCCGCGGCTTCCTCCACTGCCTTCGCGACGCGATATAGTGTCGTGGTCGATGGTCTCGTGACGCAGTGCTAATTTCACTAAAGTTCAAAGACTTACTGTGGTTATGGAATGGTAAACCATTAGCATTTTGAGACGTTTGAACATCTTCCTGTCCGGCTGGGGCTGCGGCTCCTCCGTCTCACAGGGCTCGCCCTCGGTCAAAGCCTCCTCCACTGCCTTCGCGTACGCGATATAGTGTCGTGGTCGATGGTCTCGTGACGCAGCGCTAATTTCACTTAAGTTCAAAGACTTACCGTGGTTATGGAATGGTAAACCATCAGCATTTTGAGGCGTTTGAACATCTTCCTGTCCGGCTGGGGCTGCGGCTCCTCCATCTCGCAGGGCTCGCCCTCGGCCAAAGCCTCCTCCACTGCCTTCGCGTACGCGATGTAGTATCGTGGTCGATGGTCTCGTGACGCAGCGCTAATTTCACTAAACAAAGACTTACTGTGGTTATGGAATGGTACACCATCTGCATTTTGAGGCGTTTGAACATCTTCCTGTCCGGCTGGGGCTGCGGCTTCTCCATCTCGCAAGGCTCGCCCTCGGCCGCGGCTTCCTCCACTGCCTTCGCGACGCGATGTAGGTAGTATCGTGGTAGATGGTCTCGTGACGCAGCGCTAATTTCACAAAACTTCAAAAACTTACAGTGATTATGGAATGGTAAACCATCAGCATTTTGAGGCGTTTGAACATCTTCCTGTCCGGCTGGGGCTGCGGCTCCTCCATCTCACAGGGCTCGCCCTTGGCCGCCGCCTCCTCCACTGCCTTCGCATACGCGATATAGTGTCGTGGTCGATGGTCTCGTGACGCAGCGCTAATTTCACTTAAGTTCAAAGACTTACTGTGGTTATGGAATGGTAAACCATCAGCATTTTGAGGCGTTTGAACATCTTCCTGTCCGGCTGGGGCTGCGGCTCCTCCATCTCACAGGGCTCGCCCTCGGCCAAAGCCTCCTCCACCGCCTTCGCATACGCGATGGCCGCCTCCTCGTCAAGACGATTCATGTGCTCTATCCACTCCGGCTCCTTTTGGAATAGGAACCGCAACTGCCTATGGACTGTGTCCTCGGAACCCTAGATTTGGAGATAGGATATGGCTATATTATGAATGTAACCGTATGTGATGGCAGTAAAGTAAGACTGATTTATTTAAAACCTAGGTAACTAAGTTGCGATCCGGAACTACCAGAAGTTAGTATATGTATCAGTTATTTATTTACAAAACCTATAATGTAATAAAATATCGAAAACGTAGTGAGGGCAGGCCTCCCACTAGATGGACCGACGATCTGGTGAAGGTCGCGGGAGGTGCCTGGATGCGGTAGGTATGGCGGCTGGATCTTTGTGGAAATCCTTGGGGAAAGCCTTTGTCCACTTGTCCAGCAGTCACGTCATTCGGCTGAAACGAACGAATAAAATATCGATAGGTAAATATGTCTACGCTGTCTACGCTTTTTTAAAGGATATAAAACAGATTCAACAAACCTCAATAATGTGTACGAAGTAGCTATCATACACGAGCAGTAGACCGGTCACGTTTATCTCGCAATAGCTAGAGTTCACATCCGAAATAGTCCGTCGAACCTGATTGATAAAATCGTCTTTGGCCAACATGTGCTCTCCGGCATAGATCATGCGAATGGCATACGCTTTCTGTAACGAACCAATTTGAATATGAAACTGTTTTGTGTGCAACTCAACGCATGGCCGTGTGATTCCGCCAGAGCAGAATGGGACCACGCCCTCTTCCCGTGGATTTAGTAAGAGGCGAAAGGGAGAAATAAGTAAGTATGCGAACATAAGATCTCCCCAACCCAACCCGTCTGCCTATGGTCTGTGCTATCGTGGTGAGTATTGACAAAATAAAATATCCTATTTGTTTGTATATGAGAGGATGTACTCCTGTAGTTGAGACCAAATAGTGAAGATGATAATATTTCATACGGTCTTATGAACCAAAGCAAACGTTTTTACTTGTGTAGGTAAGTAAACCTAGAAGTTAAGCATAAAAATAATAATTGGATACTAACCAAGCCAACCCTTTGAAAACTTTCCTCAACAACATCCAGTACGGACCGAACATCGAGGTCCGGTAGAGCCATTACAGCAATATTTTTCTTCAATTAGTAATGCAAATAAATTCATTTGGTTTGTTATGAAAATCACAGACAGTGACGCTCGGTTACGTCAATCCATCGCCATGGTAACCAATCCCTAGATAGGCAAAGGCATATGATTTTTAAAAAATTAACTTCTCCATACTCCTAGGCCACACTTCTTCCTATTCGTTACGCTCTTGGCAGAGCGGTCGTGGTCACGTTGAGGCGTTGTTCACATCGGTTGTAGAGGCGGATACAACTCTCCGCACGATCTCCCGCCATCTCTCTCTATTGGCAGACTGTCTGGTGCAGTCACATACCTAGGCCACACACATCACTAAAATTCGCGCAATCGCGATGAGGGTAGCCCAGGGGATAGAACAGATCAGGGAAGATAATATTAAATAATACAGCCAGTCTACAAGTCAAATGTTTATTGAATAAAATATGGCTAGATAGATCTCTAGATCTGTGGTATTTTGGTCAAATAGGCTAAAAAGTTAACACATAAACATAATGATTTTAGACCGCTATTGTTATGGTTCTCTAATGATTTATCTGGAGTTCTGGACCAGTTCCAATTATTGGCTAAAGTCGGTACTTACAGATCCTTAGTATTTAATGAACATGATTGACCATTTTATTAGGTATGTACAACAGGTTGTGATGGGAACAGGTGGTGAATCTAAAATTACTACCTAATTTCATATTACTTAAACAGCCCAGTATTTACAAAAAATAACAGCATTAATTTAAATTACGAGTTTACTAAGTAGTACACAATTTTAACATAAATTAGTAACGGTCATCATATCTATCATTCCTTTTAAACCGATTGAACCTTCTGTTTGTATTCCAACCATACTGCTTAGGCTTGTATTTCATTTCTCTATTATTTGTCTTCGACATATCAAAACTGCGAGCCATGTTTTCTAATTCCCGTGGAACTTCCTGAAAAGTAAATAAAAGTAAATATTTTACTCAATTTTCCTAACAGTATAGGAGAATTTAAGAACAAAGTAAACATGTTTTTATCTATTTACCTGATTTGCTTCTCTTAAAACTGCAATCAGATTTTTGGCTTGACGATCATCTTCATATGTCAGTATAGTGTGGGACACTCCTTTGTTTTGCTGTCTACCAGTCCTACCAATTCTGTGGATGTAGTCTTCAGAAGTATTTGGGAAGTCAAAATTAATAACATGTGTGACTCCATCAACATCTGGAAATGAAATAATAGACACGACTTTAATTCGAAGCTTTTCAATTTAGATAATGAATTGTAACAATCACAATTAAAAATAAATACCATATTACCAAACTTGTAAGTGTAGTATTTAATGTTTGCTTACCTAGTCCACGAGCAGCTACGTCGGTGGCCACAAGAATGTTTGTTTTGCCATGTTTGAATTTATTTATGATTGTATCTCTTTGAAGCTGTGTCTTGTCGCCATGGATACCCACTGCTGGCCACCCATTTCTTCGAAGCATCATACTCAACATGTCCACAAACTTTTTTGTGTTTGTAAAAACCAGTATTTTACCAAAACCATCACCTGACAAGTTATGCATTATTGATTTGAACCTGGAAATGTAGTACACTTTATGTAAATTAAGGAAATGTAATAAATTGTCTCTCACCAATATTCACATAAATTAGTGTTTGTTTTTAATTAATGATTTATCTGAAAAACTTACTTGTCCATTTTTTCTTCTTGGTCACAAATATGGACATGCTGAGTTATATTGTGGTTTGCTGACAACTCTGTAGAACCAACATTGACCTGAACAAACTTGCCTAAATAATCTCTGGCCAAATGTTGGACTTCTTTGGGCCATGTTGCTGAGAACATCAGGATCTGCCTCTCAGATGGTACTCCCTCCAGGGCCTGCCTGATTTGAGGCTCAAATCCCATGTCCAACATCCTGTCTGCTTCATCCAACACAACGTATGTGCATCTATTCAGAGTTGTTGTCCTGCTCATAAGAAAATCATTCAATCTTCCTGGAGTGGCAATCACTAAATCTACACCAGATTCAAGTATCTGGGCCTGTGTACTCCTATTCGCTCCACCATATATGCAAGCGCATCTGATTCCTAATAACTTTTGGAAGTCTTTAGCCACTACTTCAATCTGGCGAGCCAATTCCCTAGTAGGAGCCAGAACTAAAACTCTCGGCCCTCTACCCTTTTTTGCCACATTTTCTTTTATATGAACAACTGCGGGTAGCAAATATGCCAGGGTCTTCCCAGTGCCTGTCTGTGCAATGCCAACAAAGTTTTGGCCACTTAGTGCTATTGGCCACGCTTGTGATTGAATAACTGTGGGCTTTTCAAAACCTTGTGATTTTAAAAAGTTTTTAATATAATCAGGAAAATCACTCTTCTCAATATCCAAGTAAGGATTGGGTATATCTTTTCCAATAATAGTTATATTGTGTTCATTACGATAAACATCAATGTCTTTCTGCTCAACAGCTTCTATAGAATAAAATCTGTGACTAAAACTTTGCAATTTTGTTTGTGTGAATTTCTGAGTCAGACAACATGTGCTAACAGAAGGTTTGCTGACTGTGTTGATCAAACTTAGTTCTGTTGTAAACTGTTTAACATCATAGTAGAATCTGCAAATGGAATAGGTAATTAATTAGTAAGTGCCGTGGTAGCATTTTACTGTGTATGTAACTGTATGTACATAATACTTACAGCTTCGAAAGATCCTTCCGCCTTAAAAGTTTTCCAACCACATTTAACGCCATTGCTCGTCTTTATGAATTTGAATATATTTTCAATGATTTATGTAAGCATAAAATCAAAATTATTTGAGGTTATCTTCTGAAGCGATAATACCTACTAAAATTGTTTAAAGTAACTTATAACCACTTCGAATCTTTTATGAATTAGGTTGGATAAAGCAATGGTAATTATTTTCGTGTGATAATTTGTCACAAATAAATTACAAACCCACATGTAACAATCCTCAAAAGCCTGTGCTCAAATTAAATTGGCTCAAATCTGTCAAACTGTCAATCTTTCTCATCTGTCAGTGTCATTCAATAGCTTTTTTTTTAAATGGGTCGCCATGGCTTCTGCATCAAGCAAACGTCACTATCATTTCTTATTCTTCTTCTTTTTTGTTCTTGGCAATACTCGTCGAGGCTGACTTGATTTGTGCCAGTCACTATCATTTTTCAAAAGACACAAAAGCGCGTTCATGTCGCTACAAAAATTACAATCCATTGCAACAATAATTGCAATCTCTTGTTTATTTTGTCGTTGGTGGAAAACGCATCATGTCATCATGTCCAATCGTAGTGTCCAACATTTTTTATGACTTTTTCACGCCTTAAAAAAAATATTTAGAGTAGGTAGGTACTACTACTACTTACCTATCGTAAGAAATCTGGTAGCTTTTCATTTAATATTGATTTTCATCTAAGAAACATTTTGTTTCATTTTGCAAGTATGGTCATCCAGCATCCTACATTTTTTGGTTGGTTGGTGGGAACAACACGTGTATAGCCTGACATACTAAAGAACGTAATGGATTTAATTTTATGCATTTCTTTCTCTTTTAAATTAGAATCGCTGCATTACGAAACGGTTATGTCGCAAGCGGAAGGTCGTAGGTTTGAGTCCCGCCTTAGGAAGTTCGATTATTTCAAGTTGTTTATTTTAGAAAACGATAGCAGTGGGTCTAGACAAAGTGCAAATTATAATCGCAAACCAGTCGAAAAGTGGTCGAAAAGCCCCTTTTCAACCGACTTCAAAAAAGGAGGAGGTTCTCAATTCGACCCGTATGTTTTTTTTTTCTATGTTTGTTACGCGATAACTCCGCCAATTATGAACCGATTTGAACAAATCTTTTTTCGGCGTATAGGCAGGCCTCCGTCACTCGCCTATGCCGGCCGAGATAATTACCTACAGCGCGCGACAACTTCAAGTTGCAAATCAGTCAGGACCGCCACGCGCCTGTGAGCGCACGCGTATTTCTATACACGCTCGGTCGATCATCGTCACAATCAAGGTTTATTGTTCCAACAGCACTGTTATCCTTCTTTAATGTAAAATCGTAGTATTTAGGAATAATAATTAACTGTACTAATTTAAATAATTAAAAAAAACTACACTTTTTAAATAATTTTGAAATACTTATGACAAAAAACTGTAGCTAAAAAATTTTTTTAGCTAATATAAACATTAACTTACTTCACCGTGTCTATTTTCCGACACTACACCTTTTAAAACTATTTGTCCAATTTCGAATTATTGCAACACTGAAGTTTATTAATAGGTACTTTAGAGATGGTACGATTATACAAACACCACTAGATTAAAGATTACCAATCGTAAATACAATAAATGCTTCTTAAAATTAAGTTATTATTTATTTTACTTTGCTTATACAACCCTGACGCTTGAGCTGCGAGGTAGATCAATTCTGAACACAAAAAATTTGCGCTCTTGTGAGCGTAGTAGTAAGGTGCGATTTCGAATGCACCATGTGCGTTGGATATTTTGCATTATTATTATTACCGTTAAAATGTCGGCATCTGATCCTACACAAAGGAGTGCAATTTCTGTTGCTACTATTATGTATTCTGTGGTATAGGTAATACCTCAAGGGTGGCCCCATTTAAATTTAATAATAGAAAAAACAACCCCCAAGGGTGGAAAATTGGGGATGAACGTTTTTATACGCAATATCTCCGCCGATTATAAATCAATTTGAACGATTATTTTTTTGTTGAATAGGTATTATCAAAAGGGTGGTTTCATGCGAATTTGAAGAAAATATTTCACCCCCAAGGGCAGAACTTTTTTTTAATTTTTAGTTTTTTTTTTGTGTTCAGGCATTTGAAGTCGGTTTTATTTTTTTTTAAAAGTTAATTATTTGTATGGAGTTTTGACGGATTCGATTTTCGATTCGATCAAAAAGTGCGTTTTGTCTAGGGGGGCTGTATTATTACGCCAATGTTATGGATCATAAAAATATTGTAGTCTAGTGTAAATTAAATTATTAGTATTTATTCATCTGTTCATTCCCTGTCCCTCCGATTGGCAGGTGGAACGGGAATGTTTTTTTTTCCATTCCTCCGTCTGAAAAAAATCGTGTGCGTATGGATTGAGTGAGCACCCCCTGGAAAGCATTAAATTTATACTTTTCTTATTGTAAAAGGCCTAAAACGTATTGTAAAAACAATCTTTCCATTTGTAAAAAGATTAAACCAAAGATAAATAGATAAAAGTCGGCTCACTCAGTCCATACAGAGGATTAGCCGGATCTCCGTATTATCATAAGTTTATAAATATCATTAATGCTCGTTATATTGTAAAAACTCTGCAAAGTTAGTGTCTTTAATTTTAGATGTGTGAGGGCCGTAATTAAAAAGTTATACATGATTCTTTGTGCTCACTCAATCCATACGCTTTTTATAAGGCCCGATATTCTGACGAACCAACTATAAAACCGCATTCCAGCACATGTCTTGTCGAAGTAAACCTTAAACAGCATTGCTTATCATATAAAACTAACCACTATTACTGTGCGTTCTTGAGAAATATTCTGATAAAAGTGCTCACTCAATCCATACGTTTTTGAAAAGACAAAAATCTTTAGTTTGATAAACACGAGGGTAAAAGTGAACATTTTACAATTGAAGTAAACCCTTTCACTAAATGTTTGTAATTAAACCTTTTGATGTTTTTATTTAGTTTAAAAGATATGCACTAATTAATGTTTGTATGAAACTCTATAGGGTGGCTACACGTTACAAAATTAAAAGACATTTTTCTGACATAATTTCATTCATTCCTGTCATTCGGTTTATTTTACCGTTCCATTATTTGAACGATTCAACAAAAATAATAAAATTAAAGTTTGTTTTCTTTTACATTTATAATTACGTATTCGAGAAAGACTGAATTAAAAACAATTGAAGATTATACAAATTATTGAATTATTGAAATTATTAAAGACACTATTTTTTATATTATAATAATTCACTTACTAAGAAACTTACATTTTACACACAAAATACAGTGCTTCTTGATAAAGTGCACATATGAAAAAAGGTGAAACTAGACCTAAAAATATATCAGATATTTTTTTTTTATAGAATTTTTTTCTTTCAATTACTTAAAGAAAACGTAATAACTTTTAAACTAAGAGGTATATCTTGATAAAATAAAAACAGTGATAAAGCCAAATAGCAGAGGATACTAAAAATAATAAAATACACAAAAAAATGGCAACAGGCAATAAAAAATTGAATTTTATTTCGTGTTTGTTTGGTTTTTAACGGGACTATTCTCACCTCTCGTTCCCACCACTGCAACTCCTGTGTAGCCAGGATCTACAGCTTGAACGCCACAAAAACCTAACCAATGTTAAAAAAATAAACGTCGGCCGTTGGTGTAGTGGTTCAGAACGGACTACTATGCCGAGAGGTCCCGGGTTCGATTCCCGGCCGGGCAGAAATTGAAATGATGAATTTTAATTTCTGTGACGGGTCTGGGTGTAAATATGTATAATATGTATGTATTTAATAATAAAAAAAATAAAAAAAAAGTATATAAGTAGTATATCCGTTAAGCTAGCACCCATAACACAAGCATTGAGTTGCTTACTTTGGGGCTAGCTGGCGCTGTGTGTAATTGTCCAAAGATTTATTATTATTTCTTAGGCTTTTTTTTTTTACTCGAAGTCCATAAGTTCTTCGGTATAACGTTAACTCACGGGCTCATGCCAAGTGAGTTACGTGTTCAGAGTTGATTGCGGAGTTGGAGTCGTCCTGCAAGAACTTTCTGACGATACGACAGGTGTTGAGAATTGCTGCCTTTTGCATAGTCATATAGATATTATTATTATTATTATTATTCTTACGTTTTCTTTATTTTTACTCGAAGTCCCTATGGTTATTATTATTATATGTAAATATATTTTATCTCAGCATTAATGCCGGTAAGAGTTAGACCAGATACGGGCCAAGCCAAGTATCTGATCCATAGATTTATGAAATACCACCTGTTACATTAATAGTTGGTTCATCCTGTAGGAACCGCCTCACTATACGGCAGGTGTTCAGTATTGCCGCTTTCTGCATCGTGATATAACAATTTTCATGGAGATCTATAACTTTAAGGCTATTTAGCAGATGATTAGGTATGACTATTATTATTATTATAATGAAGGTCAAGTTTGTCCCGGGGTAAAGATAAACTGTCATTGGACCCGCAACGAAATTAATCAGAAGAACATAGGGTAAACCACCCAATTATTGGCAATTATGCGCCTGTTCTATATTCCTTACTGCGCACATGATTATTGTGGTGGACTGCAGTGGACTGTATGCGTTTGTGTGTGTTCGAGAGCGCTGACCGGACGATGATGACTGCCGTTGAGAGCTTGCCCTTACTATGTCAGGCGTAGTAGGTGCTACTTGCAGGAATAAAACCACTATTTCACTTGCTGAGACTTCTCGCGTTTATTATTCGCTTCCTTTTCTCAGTTCTTGCTTCTTCAGATCACTTGTTGCTTGGAGCACTTGTTCTCTGAACTGAACAAAACATCAACTTTAAATAAACTTGTCTCCCGGAGCGCCTCGCTCCGTATTTATAGGGCCCCGGGCTATATCTATCCCTTTCTCTCCCGATATTCCTGTCTCTGTCTCTCATGTTCTGGAACCATAGTTCTGGAATGTTCGAAGCGAGAGGTCCGATGTTGCCGTCCCGTTTCTTTTTCTCTCGAATATTCCAGAAGTGTGTGGAAGAGTATTTGATGTGCAAGCGAGATGAGAGATAATGTGAGAAAGAGATGGAATGTTATTTATACCTAATCGACTCTAATTAATTATTTTACAACATTTTCTGTCTGTTAACATTGCTAATCAATTCTAATGAATAAATTAGCGTATTTTCTCGGTTGACGTCGCTAACAATCTCCCCCGCAGTGCGAAGCACTCCCTCTTCTGGATGCGACGTCTTAGTAGGAACCAGGACTACCACTCGTCGCGTTGGTCGCCGTAGCACTCCTCCGGGTGTTCGCACTCGTACTATTCCGTCCGGACCGGGGTATATCCGCTGTGCTTCCCCTCGTGGCCAAGTGTTCCTTGGAAGCGATACGTCGACTATAAAAACGACGTCGCTGACTCGAGGGTCTTCTGTTTCCCGTCCGGCTGTCTTCCTTGGCATCAAAGTTGGCAGGTGCTCTTTTAGCCATCTTCGCCAGAAGTGGT
Source organism: Ostrinia nubilalis (assembly GCF_963855985.1). Classification (NCBI taxonomy): domain Eukaryota; kingdom Metazoa; phylum Arthropoda; class Insecta; order Lepidoptera; family Crambidae; genus Ostrinia; species Ostrinia nubilalis. The sequence continues at coordinate 7,452,117 of NC_087100.1, forward strand.
CCGTCAAGCGCTGCGCTGTCTTCCATTTCGCCTTCCCGATGAAGTCGCGGTCCTTGAACACGCCCGGCGCCATCGCTACGCAGGATCTTCCGATGAGGAAGTGGTTCGGCGTGAGTCTTTCTTCGTCGCTGGGATCCGCACTTCACAGTGGCAACAACTTGGGAATTCTTCTTTTCTCCGATGTATTCTTCCCCCGTCTCGAAACGATCTTTCTTCCATGTTGTCTTCAACACTGAATCCTTTTCCTTCTTTTTGACGGGACGCTGGTGCGCCTGATGCCCTCTATTGGTCTTCTTCAGGACACTGCGAGCCCGTTTGTCGGCGTCGTTGCATGGCCGACGTGGTTCCACTCCGATGTCCTCTTTCTCGAAGTGTCGGTGAACCAAGGCTTCCGTTCCATCTTCTACGAGTCTGCTGTGGTGCACTAACTTCACTGGATCACTTCCTCCAGTGTTGCATCCATGCAGGACCCATCCAAGGCTGGTCAAAGAGGCGACTGGTTCGGAGGCCTTCCCTCTGCGTAGTCTCCGTGTGACTATCAACCCCCAATTGTCTTGCCCAATCAGAAGTCTAGGTACTTCTTTGTCATAGACCAGCTTCTTCTTAATTTTCTTCAGGTGTTTCCAGTTCTGAAGCATTCCTTCTTCGACAACTTGCTTCGTCAGCTTCAAGTTGTCGATAGTTCTCGCTTCTATGTTGAGTTTATTTCTGCAATGGACCCCCTTGATCTTTATGTTGATCTTTTGGGAGTTGCTCTTCACCATTCCGTTCCCCCCGACCATCTCGATGGTGATGGCTTCCGGCTTCCCTTGCGCCCCAATCTTCTTCGCCACTGATGAGTCCAGCAGCGTGACGGTGGACCCTTCGTCCAGGAGCGCGAGCACTCTTGCTGTCCCCTTGGGCCCGTAAAGGTTTACCGGCGTCATCTTCAAGTAGGCCCTTCCGCAGCTCGTGGTGTGCACTGACGACACAACTCCTTTGGCGGGCTTCTCTTGAGTCTTTGTTGCTGCGGACTTCTCCAAGTGAAGACTGGTGTGATGCCACCTCGTGCACTTCTTGCACGGCTGTGCCCGGCATGTGTTCCTAGCGTGCTTGAAGCGCAGGCATTTGAAACACATTCTTGCCTTCTTTGCCATTTCCCATTTTCCGTCTACACTGGATTCCCTGTACCTCTTGCACTCGTACAGCCAGTGATCTTCTCGGCATTCTGGGCACTTCTTCTCGTCGGTCTGAAAATGTGGTGATCCGGCTCGAAGGACCAGGAAAATGTGGTGGACTGCAGTGGACTGTATGCGTTTGTGTGTGTTCGAGAGCGCTGACCGGACGATGATGACTGCCGTTGAGAGCTTGCCCTTACTATGTCAGGCGTAGTAGGTGCTACTTGCAGGAATAAAACCACTATTTCACTTGCTGAGACTTCTCGCGTTTATTATTCGCTTCCTTTTCTCAGTTCTTGCTTCTTCAGATCACTTGTTGCTTGGAGCACTTGTTCTCTGAACTGAACAAAACATCAACTTTAAATAAACTTGTCTCCCGGAGCGCCTCGCTCCGTATTTATAGGGCCCCGGGCTATATCTATCCCTTTCTCTCCCGATATTCCTGTCTCTGTCTCTCATGTTCTGGAACCATAGTTCTGGAATGTTCGAAGCGAGAGGTCCGATGTTGCCGTCCCGTTTCTTTTTCTCTCGAATATTCCAGAAGTGTGTGGAAGAGTATTTGATGTGCAAGCGAGATGAGAGATAATGTGAGAAAGAGATGGAATGTTATTTATACCTAATCGACTCTAATTAATTATTTTACAACATTTTCTGTCTGTTAACATTGCTAATCAATTCTAATGAATAAATTAGCGTATTTTCTCGGTTGACGTCGCTAACAATTATAGCATAGGTTTCAGTTTGAAACACTGTTGCAAACCTCCCTAAGCTTTCACTGTGCTCAGATTGTTTGGAGTAGACGCCCGCTCCTGTTCCTGAGTTCATCTTGGAGTGAATAAAAAGTTCACTAATCCCCGGGATTAGTGGAATAAGCCTTTGAAAGTGGTACCACGGTCTACTATACAATTCAGATTGAAACATCCTGATCATCGCTTTAAGCCCCGGTCCGTTCACAATTTTAACTGACGAGGAAGAACAGCTTTTTGTTAACTGGATAAAATAAAAATCAGTAGCAAAAAAGTATTTCCGAAGAGAAAAGAAGATTTTATAAAAGTGTTTATGGAAAGTTTAAAACCATATTTAAATATAAGCGTTTGAACTGATATGGTATGTTCCTATAGAAATAAATGTTACTTTTCTTATAACAAAGGATTTTATTTTGTTTATTTCTATCATGAATCTCTTTAAAACCTCTACATAAGACCTAGCAGCTATTTTTCAGTCTTGCGAGAACAGTGCCAATAAAAGGTAATTAAAATTATCACTGCCAATAAAAGGTTTGGCTATGCCAGGAACTGGTATTTTGAGGTATTTTTTTAAAAGGTACACTATATTGAATAAATGATTTAATTTATTAATGATAAGTACTTTATAATATTCTGCAAAAATTAAAAGACCAATATAATGTTTTTTTTCTTTGATAAAACATATTTAATTTTTTACATGCAAATTTTACCGGTTATGTGAAGTAGCTGCTTAAAGTGCCAATAATTGGGTGGTTTAACCCTATGTTCTTCTGATTAATTTCGTTGCGGGTCCAATGACAGTTTAACTTTACCCCGGGACAAACTTGACCTTCATTGGTTAGGTTTTTGTGGCATTCAAGCTGTAGATCCTGGCTACACAGGAGTTGCAGTGGTGGGAACGAGAGGTGAAAATAGTCCCGTTAAAAACCAAACAAACACGAAATAAAATTCAATTTTTTATTGCCTGTTGCCATTTTTTGTGTATTTTATGTATTTTTAGTATCCTCTGCTATTTGGCTTTATCACTGTTTTTATTTTATCAAGATATACCTCTTAGTTTAAAAGTTATTACGTTTTCTTTAAGTAATTGAAAGAAAAAAATTCTATAAAAAAAAAAAAATCTGATATATTTTTAGCTCTAGTTTCACCTTTTTTCATAATATGTGCACTTTATCAAGAAGCACTGTATTTTGTGTGTAAAATGTAAGTTTCTTAGTAAGTGAATTATTATAATATAAAAAATAGTGTCTTTAATAATTTCAATAATTCAATAATTTGTATAATCTTCAATTGTTTTTAATTCAGTCTTTCTCGAATACGTAATTATAAATGTAAAAGAAAACAAACTTCAATTTTTATTTTTTTATTTTTGTTGAATCGTTCAAATAATGGAACGGTAAAATAAACCGAATGACAGGAATGAATGAAATTATGTCAGAAAATGTCTTTTAATTTTGTAACGTGTAGCCACCCTATAGAGTTTCATACAAACATTAATTAATGCATATCTTTTAAACTAAATAAAAACATCAAAAGGTTTAATAACAAACATTTAGTGAAAGGGTTTACTTCAATTGTAAAATGTTCACTTTTACCCTCGTGTTTATCAAACTAAAGATTTTTGTCTTTTCAAAAACGTATGGATTGAGTGAGCACTTTTATCAGAATATTTCTCAAGAACGCACAGTAATAGTGGTTAGTTTTATATGATAAACAATGCTGTTTAAGGTTTACTTCGACAAGACATGTGCTGGAATGCGGTTTTATAGTTGGTTCGTCAGAATATCGGGCCTTATAAAAAGCGTATGGATTGAGTGAGCACAAAGAATCATGTATAACTTTTTAATTACGGCCCTCACACATCTAAAATTAAAGACACTAACTTTGCAGAGTTTTTACAATATAACGAGCATTAATGATATTTATAAACTTATTATAATACGGAGATCCGGCTGATCCTCTGTATGGACTGAGTGAGCCGACTTTTATCTATTTATCTTTGGTTTAATCTTTTTACAAATGGAAAGATTGTTTTTACAATACGTTTTAGGCCTTTTACAACTAGAAAAGTAGAAATTTAATGCTTTCCAGGGGGTGCTCACTCAATCCATACGCACACAAAAAATCTCGCTCCTACCAGCTCCTACCCAATCCTTTTCGTCCACTAGGAATAGGTACTAGGATCAGCCCAAACTCGGCTTATTCCACTATCCCCGTTGACGGTGATTGTCGACGGAAGTTCACTAATCCCCGTTAACGCCAATTGGAGCTTTTAATCCCGATTACGTTTCGATCCCCCAGGGGATCCCCGCGAACTCATGTTTATCAAGAATCCAAAAAGCAAAAGCTGGAGAAGTTTATACATGATGGACGTTACATAATGTTTTTTTAATTTCAATTATTTATGTAGGTACTTTCATTTAAAGGGGATTATCATGAACAGACGAGTTCACGGGATCCCCTGGGGGATCCTAGTGGACGAAAGGGAAAACCCAAAAAAAATAGGCGGGTTTATAAAGGCATCCACTATTCCCCGTTGACAATCCCCGTTAACGGGGATTGTCAATGGGGAATAGTGGAAGCCTTTATAAAATCCAACTGTGACTATGGGTAAAGTAGGATCGATCTTAGGATTTAAAATAGGTAAATGAAAAAAGCGAAGTTTCATTAAAGTAATTTTTATTAGAGAAGATCTTATAGAGAACAGTGGAATGACGGTAATAAACAATAGAAATAATTTGAACGGACAATGCTACACAAACTGAAAAATCTACTAAGATAAAACACCCCTTTTTGTCAAGAGTGTGTAAAGATTAATGAAAGTATGCTATCCACATACACGGACATTTACATTTGTTATGATATTTAGCTAATCCTCACTAGAAACACAGCTTAACAAATTATCACAGTGCAATAAAAAAATACTTAAATAAATATCTTGTATTGGATAAGGCGCAAGAAACCTTCAAATAAATTAACTAACGACAAATCAATACATCCATACAATCAGAAACTACACTTTCACACAAAACAGTACTCCTATGAGGATTCGCTTCTAAATTAATTTAAACCTAGTTATCTGCTAAAATAATTTAATATTCATTGAACCGTTTATGACCGCCGCCACCACCGCCTCCTTGAGGCTTTCCCCTTCCGAAATTGCTTCCGCGCTTAAAGGTGCCGCCACCCCCGCGGCCGCCTCCGAAGCGGCTTCGGTTCCATCCGCCACCGCCGCCGCCGCAACGATCGGCCATTGTTTGCAGTTGAGGGCTCACCACCTTTGAAAAGAAAATAATATTGTAATATTTGGAAAAACGGTAAAAGAAATTAAGACAACAAATTGAACTCTTTAAAACACTGTCACAACATCTGAGGATGGGATCCAGACAAAAGAGTGTGGACACCGAAGGCATGTAGCTGTCATTAATGTACCTCATACTTGCATTCATGTCACGCTATGGAAAAACGTACCCATGCCAAAGGTATGAGGAAAATAAAAATATAAACTATAAAAAAACCAACCTGATTGGCCTCCACGAGTACTGATACGAGATCTTTGGCTTGGCGAGAGTTTGAGGGCGTGAAAAAGGCATAAGATGTTCCTTTCGTTTTTGAGCGCCCAGTTCTGCCAATACGGTGAATGTAATCCTCGGATGAGTTGGGATAGTCAAAATTGATAACGTATTTGATACCATCCACATCTGTAAGAAACATGTTATTGTAATTCAAATCTACAAGTAAAGTGGAAACAGATTCAAAGCTTAGAACAGATTAAGATGAATAGGAAATCATACTTCGGATCTATTAGTAAAATCTGTTACAAACTTGGAAAATGTAGAAAGCATGATTATCTGAAACCTTAGAACCAATAGATACTTTATGCTGTAACTCATAGCCGTATTACTTACATGAATGAGTTACACAGAGATATCAAACAAATGTCAATATTTGCCTCTCACTCTCACGAACCCTGGAGTCTCATTACGGGCAGGGATAAAATTCTATATTACAATCTTTGCTTTTTCTCATTGCCCATTTGAAAACTCCATTATGGCCGAAACAGAAAACCCTTGACCTCTTGCCAAACATCAAACCATGGTCAAGTTTTTCAACGATGCACTCCAGGACGATTTCTTATGATTATTTGATTGAATACAAAATTCAGTGCATCACCAGGTTTTCAACTTTCAAGTGTATCCGCGCTATCACGGACATACCATCAAGCTTCCGGCCTCGGGTCCAGTCCAGTGAAAGGCACATTTGAGGCACCGTAAAATGACGAGTTATTGCATTCTCAGTTAAAATACCACTGCATCAGACTAGTGTCTTTTTTATCTACAAATCCAGTGCAGTAATCCAATTAACTTGTCCGTCAATTTAGGACAGTAATCCCATAGAACACAATAACTTTCCGCCAGTGCCTCTGAAAGTATAAACAATTGCATAATAAGTATCACAAATAAAAAATAACTGAAGTTCATAAACACAGATCATAAGTTCTTTACAAACAGAAAAATGTTTTTTTATTAGCCAAGACTCACCAAGTCCTCTGGCTGCAACATCAGTTGCTACAAGAATGCTAGCTCTGCCTTGTTTGAACTGGTACAATGTTTCATCCCTCTCTTGCTGTGTTTTGTCTCCATGCATGCACACTGCAGGCCATCCATACCGTCTGATATTTCTGGTAATATTTTCTACTTTCCTCTTGGTCTCAACAAATATGATAGTTTTGGCACCTGGTTCTTGACTCTGGCCAATTTCTTGAAGCAAAACATTTAACCTGAAAATTGCAATGTGTTAGTAATATAAATTAAGTAATATCAATTTCAAATAAAAAGATACTGTTCAGATCTTCTTAGAGGATAATTATTATTGGTATAATCAAAAATTACTTCATACTAAAAAATAAATCATCATTGTCTATTCTATAATTATTCTTAAATCTATAAAGTAAAAAAGAGATACATACTTGTTTTCCTTCTCATGTTCCTGGCAAATATCTACAATCTGTAGAATATTGTGGTTAGCAGATAATTGAAGTGATCCAATGTTGATCTGAACATAATCTCCTAGGTAATCTTCAGCTAGTTTTCTCACTTCTTTGGGCCAGGTGGCAGACCACATGAGAGTTTGCCTGTCTGGGCGAATTTGGTCTATGATCTTTCTAATTTGAGGTTCGAAACCCATGTCCAACATGCGGTCAGCTTCGTCAAGAACTAAGTATGTGCAACGCTGGAGGTTGGTGGTTCCCTTTTCCAAGAAATCAATTAGTCTTCCAGGTGTTGCAATGACGATTTCTACACCTCTTTCTAAGTCACGCGCCTGCTCCCTCTTCGGTGCCCCACCAAATACGCAAGTATTGCGTACATATGATGCATTACCAAAATCGGTACACACTTGCTGTATTTGTTGCGCCAATTCTCTGGTTGGTGCAAGAACCAGCACAATAGGCCCATCTCCGCGCCGGATTGGTTGCTGGTTGTTGATGTGAACAATGGCAGGTAGAATGTAAGCCAAAGTCTTACCAGAACCAGTCTGGGCGATTCCGACTAAGTTCTTCCCTGACATGGCAATAGGCCAGCCTTGTGCCTGAATAGGAGTGGGTTCTTTATAACCCATGCTTTTGATGCCATTCATGACGTAATCAGGGAAATTGCCTTCTTCAAATTGCTGAATAGGATTAGGGACTTCTACACCACTAACGGTGATTTCATGTTGATTTCTGTACCCTTCCACATCATAGGGTGATCTGTTAAGTACTGAAGGATGTGGATTATAAAAATTCTTGTTGAATGGTTGTAAGGTGAGGTCTTCCCAGTTGGGGCGGCGCATGTTCTGGCCTCCGGTGAACTCCTTCCTGCCCCCGCCGCCGTATCCGCCGCCACCGCCGCCGAAGCGGCCACCACCACCGCCGCCGCCGCCCCCAAACTTCGAGCCTCCATTGCTAAATCTCGAAGAGCCATTACTGCTCCCGAATTTACTACCACCGCCAAACTTGGAACCGCCGCTACCACGGCTATTATTCCAACTTCCAGACCTATGAACAAAAATTTTGAGATCAAGTAAAATTCTAGAAACCTAAATCATCTATTACTTTCATGTTAATTTAAAATTAAATATTTTTATCATAAATTCATCAATCTAATAAAGGTCATTCACAATCAATAACACGTGAGCGCGCGTTAACTCGCGGCATGGCAGCCGACAAGTTATTATTAAATACATTGATAAGTAGGTAGGTATTTGTGAGCACGTGTACAACTGTAAATCAGACATGATACAAAACCGGCAAACGTAGACGACAGCTGCTAACGATTATATTGATGATTACAGCAAATACCCTTGACATTGAACAAAGAAAGTAATCTAATGTAACCTACACAGAAAAGCCCTAAATGGACACGTGCAAATCGGACAACACATCACCTGCAAACGTAGGCGACCGACTAAAGCGAAAAAAATCTTTCAAAAACTGTAGAAGTTGGTACCAAGGTAGTAGTTTCTTGTGCTATGTTGTTTGATGACCTAATTATTTGAGATCGCCTTTGTAGGCATAAAATAAGCTTCCCCTTTCTACCTACTGGCAGTTATTGGAATAGGTATAGGTACCTTGGGAAATGTTATAATAACGTTTGCCGTAGTCGGGTAAAAATGCCACGGAGTTACGGCAGGCTAAGCAGACATTGACAACGCTAACTGCTCGACCTATAATTAACTACAGTTTGACGCCATTGCGCATGACTAAGTTGGTACGGTTAAAATCAATAACTACACTGCCCCACCTACTCTGATCATGAAGAAATTGATTTTCTTGACATATTAAAATCGCAGATGAATAAATCTTCAAGATATGTAGTTGTTGAACATATTGGAAAATGAAATGGCTAGTTTTCCGACCTTTTCGACACGTAGGAAATTACCATGAATCACAATTTTACAACACAAGTACTAAAATGCAGACTAAAAATACAGATAGGAATGCAACTAATAAATATTATAGTGTTTACTTACATAATTTTAGATGTAATTTAACTGGTCCAGGATAAGATGTAACAGGATTTTTATTTTTTAAGCAGGGCCGATCTGAAAGCAAAATGGACGTCACTATGTTTCCTCCCAACACTTTCTATTACACGGATAATACATTTGTGGAGAATTTTAACTAAAACATTGCACACTATAGCGAAATGTATATTACACTTACAGGAAGTTTAAAATTTAACAAATATTACAAAAAATATAAATTTTAACCAAATAATTTTATGAGCACACGTCTCACCTTGACCACTGCTTGTGACAGAAAGAATGAGTTGAACGGGTACCGAATACTGAGCGAAATGATAAAATGAATGATGAATGAACTAAAATGAATGAGAACGAGGGAATGAAACAACTCTTCGTTGTCTATGTGTGTCTAATGTCGTTAGGTTCAGACCATGAAGCTACAGATAAAAATGGAGGCCACACTCCGAATACCTACTTGAAGCACAAACTAAGTATCACTATTTCGCTCTCTGTGGGCAGACTCGCTCTTTCTAAATAAACAAAAAATATAAAATTGCTCAAATTCAATGAAACCAATGTAAAATCTTTATTTCTTGACATAGGTATAATTAAAAATGATAAGTGTAATTACTGGTAAAACGTTTTAGGAAGAAATTACTGTAAAAAATGTGAAAAATGGTTACAATGATCCAATGTCGGAAATCACGAAATAAACACTTACGCGTGGAATCTTATGTCACTTCCAGGACACCACGTACTACCGCAACCACGCACTACAAAATTTTGCACCAATTCTTGTGATAAAACAATGATTATTTCCTGTAAACAATCTCAAACGAAATTAACTGCTTAATAAACAAAATAGTAAACAACCGCCATGATGGGCCGGATTGGGCCGATGTTGCCACATGGTACCGATTACCCAGGAATTGGGATTGTAATTCCCTGATTCGCCAACACATTAAGCCTAAATGGCCGACAATTTTGTGATTTTTTATTTAACTAGGTAATCTTAGTTTCAAATATTAATTATTTATTTGTTTAACTTCTGATTTGGTTAGTGAATTGGCTATTTCGAAGAATTTACAAGGAGATTTAAATCAGAAGATAGCAATACTACAGTTCACACTAAAAAGAGAGGTAGGGCCGCAGAGAGCGAGATAAATATAAGTAGGTATTTGACTCAAGTTTTTGTTCCAACTCTGCCCTCCATTTTTATCTTTAGCTTCATGGTTCAGACACACATACATATACGTAGACAGAGAAACACACTTATCGACATGGAGGTATTAGAAGTTTTAATACCTCCATGCTTATCGAACATTAAAAAACCTTATGATTAGGCAATGTAAGCATTTTGCAAACTTTATTACTATGCATTAAATTTTATCATTTTTGCATACGGATTTGGGAAGAATAGAACAAAAGTAGTAACAACACGATACAACCAATATATTTTTACAAAAGTGTTTGGGTATTTCGCCAAAAATGGTCAATTTTGCCTAATTTCCTTGGTACGAAATATATTTTTGTTTTTAACTATTTTCAGTTTCCCATTGTATTAAGTAACAAAAACTAAGATAATATATCTAAAAGGGGTGTCATAATTCGTTTTAGAAACAAAGTTAAAAGGTCATGAATTTTTGGTAGCCAAGGAAATTATTATAAATATTTTTTTCTCTAAGTTTTCTTCTGTGGTTTGCTTTTTTTTTGTTCGACCCATTTTTGTGTACCTTCGCAAGCAAACATACCAATGAATATTATATCATTACGACCTTTTTACACAACTAAGGAAGATAAATTCAGTAGATTGAGTTAAGAGTTAAAAACAAGTTGTTCTATATCTATTTTAATACCCATTTCTTAAAATGTAAATTTTAAACTTATTCCAATAAAGAAATACTCAAAATTTGACTTTACGTCGAATTAAAAATGGTCTTTTATAATTTCCTAGGCCTTTTTATGCCACGGAAAACAAGGAAATTAGGGCCAAAGAAATTAGATTTATGCCTAAAAGACACCACAGACAAAAACCTATTTACCCTATGCATTTACTATTTAAATCATGGGTTTACCCCTACAGACACTACATCTGTGTAAATAAACAATAAAATTAATCCATTGTTTAGCTGCAAAAAACCGTCCAAAGAAATTGACTTTTTAGTAAACAAAAACCCAAGGAGGGACCTACTTATGCGATTTGTCGTGAAACTGTTCAACGAAGTACTCTCCTGCCTCGATGGCCTCTTGGGACAAAATGGCCGAGTGTAACGGTGCAGTGCATTACATTCTAAGTTCTTTCGTTTCGTTACTACAATGGTCGAAAAGAAGACCCAGGGAATTATACTTTTGACTCGGACAAGAACTTAACTTCACTTTATTTCCTTCCTTTAAGTATTTGACATTTAAAGTTTTTATTTTCCGATAGCCAAACGTTTCTCAAATATAAAGAGAGTGCTATTAGAATGAAATTACGCTTCAATTTGTTATAATGTGCCTTCATTTTGGCAAACAACAGTAATGGACATAACAAGGAAATTAGAAAAACGACTTTTGATTAAGTTTTTCTACGGTATTATTTGTAGTTTCTGCTATTGTAATAGCAAAAACAAATAAAACTTTTGATTAACTTTCCCATAAAAATAGTTTTATACATATAAATATAAAAAAACATTTGTGTTCGCCTGCCTGGACACAGAAAATTTACTGTTTCGGCGAAATACCCGTTTCTATCTTTTGCCCGAGGCTTTACCTGCGTGAGTAAATCTTGAGTCTCCAGCGCGTTTTTCCCTATACATACAATCAATCAACAAAAACTTAACAACAATGTTGCAAAGCGAATGAGTGTGGCAAAAAGGCTTGAACCCAGAGCTGTATAACATCATGTAAAAAAAAACAAGTGAGTGAGTAGAGGTTGATGATGAGTGAGTGAAACATAAAGTGAATGAACGATAAACGCGTGTGAAATCCAACTTTTCGTGGTGGGCTGTTTCTGAATTTTTTTAAATATAATCTCATAAACATTTTGTTTCTATTTCGTTATCAGTGTATGTAAAGTAGTGACAATCACGATGGCAATGCAACCACATAGCAAGAAAAGAGTGTGCTATTATTACGACAGTAAGTCATACAAACTTTGTTACCCGCCACTGCTATTCCTGTTATTTCGCATTTCTTTGGAAAATATTGGCAAAAGAACCAACTTGTTTCACTAATTTAAAAGAACTTTATGTTAATTTCGCAAATTTTCACTTTACCGTAATTGCTTTATAATGGTTTTTCCATCTTGGAGTTTTTATTCAATTGTGTATCAGGTCACCTTTTAGCGTCTGTACCGTATTCTATGCTCTGATTGGTCGAAAAGCTTTTGTTCGCATCTTGATAACTACACTACAGACTGTTATGTGTCAAGCCTTGAGTCGACCTGAGTAACAACTGGATAAGAAGTCTAAATTGGTTGTTCTATGTAAACAATGTCATTTGGAAATTATTTTCAGGCGATATCGGAAATTACTATTATGGGCAGGGCCACCCCATGAAACCACACCGCATACGTATGACCCACAATTTATTGCTTAATTATGGCCTCTACAGAAAAATGGAGATTTATGTAAGTGTTATTACTAAAAACCTAATTTTATTGTATTGTTTGAATTTTTATATTGAAACCATATTGAAACTAGCTTTCCGCCCGTGGCTTCGCCCGGGGTTTTCCCGGAAATTATTCGAATTTTTGTCGCCATAAGAACCATCCTTGGACTTCAACGAACATTGAAAAAAAGAATTGGTAAAATTGGTCCTGGCGTTGTGTTACCAACACATTTTGTGTTAGATTTTTATACTTAATATAGATAATTATGAATAAAAATATCAAAATATATTGAAGTAAATAAAGTCGAAACTTGGAACCATAAAATACCATGTAACAAGGCTTCCTTGAATTTGATTAAGTTTAAAATAGTTAGCCAAACAGCAATATATTAACTTCGTAAGTATACCTGTATGGAACGATAAATACTGAACATCACTTTAATTTATTACAGAGACCCCACAAGGCAACAGCTGATGAGATGACGAAGTTCCACTCTGATGATTACATTAGGTTTCTTCGCTCCATCAGACCTGACAACATGTCCGAGTATAACAAACAGATGCAGAGATGTAAGTATTTATTTATAATAATAATATAATGTACAGTAGAATCCCGATTATCCGCATCAATTAAAACGAGGGGTATTACGGATAATCGAAAATCCGGATAATCAATAATTAATAATAAAATAATTATTTACTTTTTACTATAGAAAGGGTTTTCAATACATTATTTTAGACCATTAGATGAATCCATTTTTTATAACAATGAACCAAGACGACGTCTGTACCGTGTTACGGTGGCGGCGCCTTGCCGTTTTGATGGGTCCAGACCCTAAATCGGTAATTAGAACCGTGAAGAATTAGTCCGGATAATCGAGATTCTACTGTATTGCAAATTTTTGTAACTTTGGTTAGCCAAGTGATAATGTTGTGCTGATTTTCAGCGAAACAAAAAATGTAGTTTAATCATATTTTGTTATTTTATTTACAGTCAATGTTGGTGAAGATTGTCCAGTATTTGACGGGCTATATGAGTTTTGTCAATTATCTGCTGGGGGTTCAGTCGCTGCAGCCGTAAAATTAAATAAGCAGGTGAATATACTGTTGATTACTGTTGTTATTTGTTGATAAACCTCAGAAAATCTAACTTCTGTTATGCTAGTATTTTTGGGAAAACAAGGATTGATAACGATAGTGGAAATATCAATTACTGTAAGGGACAAAACACGACTTTTCAGGAGAGCCAAAAAACGATTTTTTTTTTCTTTATACTTCAATATCTTTTTATGTGATGTTACGATTTAAATAGTTTCTATGGCAAAGTTTCTTAGAATTTTCTGTTCTTTCATAATATAAACGCCAAATTTTCGAAAAAATGGGTAGTTTAAAAGATAGCATGTCCCTTACATTAAAAAAACGAGCTTGACTGTACCTTACAATGTTGAAATTTCACAGTATGGAATGTCATGTATGTTGTAAGGTACATTTAAGAATAAATACGACAGTAATATTATTGTAACTTGACAATTTTAACATTGAAACCTGATGTAAGTAGAGGTTGCATTCGAGTATTCATTAACAAAACGAAGAGAAGAGATAGAAACAAGACAACTTAGTGTTCACAAATGCAGTTGGAGGCATCAAATACACATCACCAACAAAACATTTAGTCACTGATGATGCCTACGTCTGCATTTGTGAACAAGTTGTCTTGTTTCTATCTTTTTCTGTTCATTTTTACGCAGTTAGGTTTTTTTTTTTCAATCATCGTTCGTTCGTTTTAGCCGAATGACGTCCACTGCTGGACAAAGGTCTTCCCCCAAGGATTTTCACAACAACCGGTCCTGCGCCGCCCGCATCCAGGCACCTCCTACAACCTTCACCAGATCGTCGGTCGACCTAGTGGGGGTCTGCAGCACATTACGTCTTCCAGCTCGTGGTCGCCACTCAAGAATTTTTCTGCCCCAGCGGCCATCAGCTTTGCAAGCTACGAGCTCCATCCACTGCCACTTGATTTTAGCGATTCTGCGGACTATGTCAGTCACTTTGGTTCTCCTGCGGATCACGTCATTTCTGGTTCAATCACTACGAGCATAGCACGCTCCATCGCCTTTGACCTTGAGTCTTCTTATGAGGCCCACAGTAAGCGACCACGTCTCAGATCCATATGTTATCAAAGACTTTTGTCTTGAGACAGTGCGATATTTCAGACGTGAGAATATCACGAAGCTTCCTGAACGTTGCCAGCCGAGTTGGATTCGACGATTGACCTCTTCCTCGAAGTTAGACCTACCTAAGGCTGGTTTTAGTGTCACGCAGACCGTCAGTGCGGATCGCTCCGCACAGCCAATCTGTATGAACTGATAGGGAGCGAGCGATTACTCTAAAACGCTTCCTCGAAGTTTACAGATCGGCTGTGTGAAGCGGATCCGCACTGGACGGTCCGCGTGACACTATAACCAGCCTAACTGGACTGTTTGTACTAGGTATATAAGTGTCAACAACTGCCGAGTGTAGAGTATCCAACCTTTAGAGGAGTGGGTGCAACACGGACATTTGACATGATTTTGTCTTGTCCATGTTTCATTTTAAGACCCCCTTGTTGAGAGGCTCGACTCAGGCCATTGTGCATTGTGCCTAGATCTTCCACGGTCTCAGCCATGGCTATGATATCGTTTGCGAATCGAAGGTGGGTTATTTACTCACCGTTGATATTTATGCCGAATCCGTTCCAGTCCAGAAACAGTTTCGGAGTTTTCAGTTCCCCCTGTCTGCTGCTGCAACTGGTTTCGAGTCTTGATCCTGGAGACGGAACGACATTGTGGCGTTTTCGTACAAGCCTTTCAACATTTCGATGTATCGATATAGGTAGTCAATTTGACACCGTTGGAGAAACTGTAGTAGGTACTGCCCAGGTCTCGATCGAAGCTTTCTCATAGTCCACAAACGCCAGGCAAAGTGACTGACTATACTCCTCGGTCTTCTGTATAATCTGCCGTGGCGTATGTATGTGGTGTACTAAAGCGATTGAGAGGCTGGAAGTCATCGAGCTTACGAGCGAGACGATTCGTAATGACTCTCGAAAACAGCTTGTAGACATGGCTCGGAAGTGAGATGGGTCTATAATTCTTCAACAAGGTTTTGTCGCCTTTTTTGAAGAAGAGTGTCACCACACTTCTGTGCCATACCGTAGGCGTTTTTCCTTCGAGGATGACGGAATTGAACAGCTTCTGAAGAGCCTTCAGCCCCTCGGTCAAAAACCCAACTGCGTAAAAATGAACAGAAAAAAAGATAGAAACAAGACAACTTAGTGTTCATAAGTGCAGTAGGAGTTGGAGGCATTAAATGCATATCACCACCAAAAAAAGTAATTGATATCCTATATGCATATTAACGTAAGGGCCTAATTATAATAAACCAAAAAATTTTAAATGAAGTAAGGTTCAATGAGTTCAAAAGTTAAAACCAACAGTTTAGGGTAAGGGCTGAATTGTATTATTAAAAGGAATTTACGTCCTTTAAATCATTTGTTTCCCCAAAAGTCGTATTCAGACGACTAAAAATGTTTAAGGTAAGGGACATTTTTTTAAAGATATCAACATTTCAAGTATACCAATCGATAGAGCCGAAAATTCTGAATGCGTTGGTATATATAACTCATTTTGGCCAAAATGTCCCTTACATTAATTGATACTTCCACTATCGATAAATTCTTAATTTTGTTTGATCTCTGTAGAATACCAGTACACAAGCTTATACAGAGAAAATACCATTTTAGTACACAGGTACCAAAATGGTATTTTCTCCGTATAAGCTTAAAATACTATATTAGATACAGATTTATTAAGGCATTTTAAACAGTGTAGTAAAATGGAATTTTCTCCATATACCCTTAAAATACCATGTTAGAAAATAAAATATCACACAGATGTATAATGGTATTTTAAGGGTTTAGTACAAATAAACATTTTTGTGTTGTAACAAAAAAAAATTGTGTGTAGGCATCAGAAATCTGCATCAACTGGGGCGGTGGTCTCCACCACGCCAAGAAGTCAGAAGCGTCAGGCTTTTGTTACGTGAACGACATCGTTCTGGGAATCCTGGAGTTGCTAAAATACCACCAGAGGGTCCTGTACATTGATATCGACGTGCATCACGGCGATGGAGTTGAGGAAGCGTTTTATACTACAGACAGAGTGATGACTGTATCATTCCACAAATATGGAGAATACTTCCCTGGAACTGGTGAGTTATTGAATACTTTCTCAATTTGTATTTTTCTTTCATCTAACCTTGTGATGGTGACAGTGTTTTGCTGTAGATGAAACATATTTTAGAGGTTATTAATAGTCACAAGTTTCATGGATTGCCTCAAGCGTTAAGCGTCAGCTTCTAATTTGTATAAGGAATTTGCTGATACCAAATCTTCATGTATATGTTCATACTGATTAACAGCCCAACCAAACTGTCAGCCGAAAAAGTATGTAGTCTGCGGGGTGTTTAATCGAACAAAGATTTATGTTATTAAATTTAAACTGTTCTCTACAGGTGACCTGCGAGACATCGGCGCCGGCAAAGGCAAATACTACGCTGTGAACATTCCTCTTCGCGATGGAATGGACGATGAGTCCTACGAGTCTATTTTCGTTCCCATCATATCCAAAGTCATGGAAACCTTCCAGCCTAGTGCCGTGGTCTTGCAGTGCGGTGCTGATTCTCTTACAGGTAGCAAAATAATAATTTCTTATTATTATCAAAAATATTATCATTTTTGTAAAGGTGGGTCTTTGATAACCTTCACATTCTACTATTATTTGACCCATTTAGTGTTGTGAAAATCTATATGATTAAGCATTGTAATAATAGCCACTGGATCGTTAACAAAACATGTTTTCTTGTGTACAGGTGACCGATTGGGATGCTTCAACTTGACAGTACGCGGCCACGGCCGATGCGTGGAATTGGTGAAACGATTTGGCCTGCCATTCCTGCTTGTAGGAGGCGGAGGGTTAGAAAGTTTTAAATTTATATAACCTACATATCATATTGGGCGCTAGAATATTTAGACAAGTTTTAAACATGTAGCTTTAATCTGTTGCATTCGTTTCTCAGCACACACAAATAGTTCTGAAGAAGTGGTCGAAAAACTATTAAAATAGCGTTGATGTAGTTAAAGGAAAGCTGGTTTTAATTCTCGCCCTTTGAAAATGTTTTTGCAATCATTGGATTAGTCTTTAAGACGTGGCAATAAAGTTTAAAATAAAACAGGTACACCATCCGCAACGTGTCCCGCTGCTGGACGTACGAGACGTCAGTGGCTTTAGGCGTAGAGATCGCTAACGAGCTGCCCTACAATGACTACTTTGAGTACTTCGGGCCCGACTTCAAGCTGCACATCTCGCCCAGCAACATGTCCAACCAGAACACGCCCGAGTACCTCGACAAGATCAAGACCAGACTGTTCGAGAACCTCAGGATGCTGCCACACGCGCCCGGTGTTCAGGTACACAGCAATATAACCTCTATTACATCAGCCATAAGCTATAAGTCAGCACACGCCCGAGTGCCTCGACAAGATCAAGAACAGACTGTTCGAGAACCTCAGGATGCTGCCGCACGCGCCCGGTGTTCAGGTAAGTAGCAATACCACAGAATAATAATAAGTACTACGTACAGAAGTTTTACTTCGCGAAGGTATTTAAAAAAATGTATGCTCAATGTCATTAACAATATGGTGTAATTTAGCCTGTCTCAAGAGTCAAGCACCATTTTGTTGACAAACGTCAGTGATCGGCATGGCGCCGAAGCTATAGGGCTGACTTCGGTAAAATGATGTGACGTGAGGTGCCAAACTGCGGAAAATGGCGGAGGAAATACCTACATGATTTAGCATGAATTATCATGAATAATATTAACTACTTATTTACCTCTCAGTGTCTTGAGGCAACTTAAAAAAGTACATTCTGTGTTTTTATTATTATTTAGGCAGTTAAATACTGCACAGTATTTAGTACACCATTTTCTTTATTTTCTTCCATCATACACAAGAATACGCGTGCGTGAGTCAATGTTCGCTCGTATGTGAGGCCTTGTCGAATAGTATCCTGTAGGTGGGCCATCGTGCGTGTTTTGTTTTGTATGTAAACTCGCGGAGATGAACAGGCCTGGCAATACATATAACCTCTATTACGTCAGCCATAAGCTATAAGTCAGCACACGCCCGAGTGCCTCGACAAGATCAAGACCAGACTGTTCGAGAACCTCAGGATGCTGCCGCACGCGCCCGGCGTACAGGTACACAGCAATATAACCTCTATTACATCAGCCATAAGCTATAAGTCAGCACACGCCCGAGTGCCTCGACAAGATCAAGACCAGACTGTTCGAGAACCCCAGGATGCTGCCACACGCGCCCGGCGTACAGGTACACAGCAATATAACCTCTATTACATCAGCCATAAGCTATAAATCAGCACCCGCCCGAGTGCCTCGACAAGATCAGGAATAGACTGTTTGAGAACCTCAGGATGCCGCCACATGCGCCCGGCGTACAGGTACACAGCAATATAACCTCTATTACATCAGCCATAAGCTATAAGTCAGCACACGCCCGAGTGCCTCGACAAGATCAAGACCAGACTGTTCGAGAACCTCAGGATGCTGCCGCACGCGCCCGGCGTACAGGTACACAGTAATATAACCTCTATTACATCAGCCATAAGCTATAAGTCAGCACACGCCCGAGTGCCTCGACAAGATCAAGACCAGACTGTTGGAGAACCTCAGGATGCTGCCACACGCGCCCGGCGTTCAGGTACACAGCAATATAACCTCTATTACATCAGCCATAAGCTATAAATCAGCACACGCCCGAGTGCCTCGACAAGATCAAGAACAGACTGTTCGAGAACCTTAGGATGCTTTATGTTATGTTCCCAGTGTTAAATTTAATTTGTTTTGAGACAAGTTGTGCTTTGATATCAATTACCTATTTAGATTTTTGGTTTAACTTACATTTTAATGAGATCTATCTGACAATAAAATATTGTTTGTTTCAGGTACAAGCTATCCCTGAAGATGCAGCCAATGATGAATCTGAAGATGAGGACAAAGTTGACAAAGATGAAAGACTACCACAAAGCGAAAAGGTAATGTAAACGTATTGGCTACCTAATTTATCTAAATAGATAGACCATGTAGTTCCGATCAAGACCACGCCTACTTTTCCCGTTGATGTCGTAAAAGACGACCAAGGGAGAAATATGCGAACATCAAGCCTCCCCAACCCGTCAGGCCAGCGTGGGAAGTGTAGGCCAAATCCTCCATTTGGCTCTAGCAAATTGGAGTCGCGTTCTTGTAGTTGAAACTTGAAAATTACCCGATGATAATGAAATAACTACTCATTATGTTTTATTGTTTGTTAACTTTGGAATGGGGGCAATCGTTTTAATACTTAACAGTTGGCACCCCTGGCGATTGACAGGACCTTACTCTACAGTGGCGCCATCTTGATAATCTGCAAATGCGATAGTCCTCCTACCACTTTCGCGCTCACCAGTTGGTGCCACTGTCTTCGCTACTAGCAAGTGACAGGACCTTACTCTACAGTGGCGCTAACTGGTGAGCGCTAAAACGATAGCCCTCATTCAATGCAACTCTGTTCATTTGTTCGCACAGGACAAGCGTATCACGGGCGACGGCGAGCTGTCGGACTCGGAGGACGAGGGCGAGGGCCGGCGCGACAGCCGCTCGTACCGCGCGCCGCAGCGCAAGCGCCCGCGCCTCGACAAGGAGCCCGCGCAGCTCAAAGACGAACTTAAAAGTAAGTACACTTAAAAGATAATTTAGCACAACATATATTTAGATACTTCATTTAAAGAAATACAGTAGTATCGGGCCTGTTCATCTCCGCGAGTTTACATCGAAAACAAAACACGTACGATGACCCACCTACAGGATACTATTCGACAAGGCCTCACATACGAGCGAACATTGACTCACGCACGCGTATTCTTGTGTATGATGGAAGAAAATAAAGAAAATGGTGTACTAAATACTGTGCAGTATTTAACTGCCTAAATAATAATAAACACACAGAATGTACTTTTTTAAATTGCCTCAAGACACTGAGAGGTAAATAAGTAGTTAATATTATTCATGATAATTCATGCTAAATCATGTTTTTCCTCCGCCATTTTCCGCAGTTTGGCACCTCACGTCACATAATTTTACCGAAGTCAGCCCTATAGCTTCGGCGCAGTGCCGATCACTGACGTTTGTCAACAAAATGGTGCTTGACTCTTGAGACAGGCTAAATTATACCATATTTTTAATGACATTGAGCATACATTTTTTTAAATACCTTCGCGAAGTAAAACTTCTGTACGTAGTACTTATTATTATTCTGTGGTAGTATTTCTTTACTACAATTTATTACAACTAGTAAGTTGTATTTGTAGTTTCTTCAAGCCTCTCTAACGCACAGCTGGCGTGTCTGCGCAACGTTGCCATTGAAATTGCCCCCCTAGACCAATTACAAATCGTAAATTACAACTGTCACGTATACCTTGTCTACGGAGACTGTAAAAGTATGTGTTCAGTGGTAGTGTGGCTCTACGCGTGGCAACGGCTAAAATTTTATGTAAATGTAATTACTTTTACGTTTGCTGTTGCCAGATGCATAAGCAAAAGTGTGACTAAAGTTTTAGCAGGTATAAAAATATGATCTAAGCATAGCAAACACTTAACGCTGAGTTAACTTTAACCAGTGTTTTGTATGGAGTTTGACGGACTTGACGTTTGTTAAAGTAAGATGGTGCAACCCAGGGTTAAAAAGTTTTTAACTTTACTGTTAAATTCCAGCTGAAGACTCAAAGGACGACGTGAAGAACGTGAGCAGCGTGGAGGAACCAAAGAAGGAGACCGCGCCCAATCCCTGATGCGGGCGCTGAACGCTGCGCGCGCGCCCCCGACGTAAGCACGCACCGACAAACAATTAGGCCTGGTTCAGCAAGGCTACTCCGAAACGCGTTTACGTAGTTTCGAGTCTATCTCTCACCCTCTCTCATGCTGGCATCTCGCTTTGCGTGAGAGGGATGGCAACATTTGAAACTTTGGATAACGTTTTGAGGAGTAACCCGAAAAACCACGTGATAACCGCGCGGCTTCTGGTGGTTCTCATTGGCGAGGCGCCGCCTGTGCGGTTACAGTTGGATACAAATGTATGAGAATTACCCAGCGACCGCGCGATTATCGCTGTCTGAACTAGGGCCATTAACTTCGACTAGTGACGCTAAAGACATTTCATTGAAATAAACAAATATGTATGTGTATCAATCGAGTCGCATCGCGTCACTAGTCGGACTATACACTTTGACGGTAGCATAATCTTAGTCGGGGACCCAACGATGCGTTTCGAGAATGACATCTCGGTGGTAATTTTGCCATTTTCCAATAATAGTGTGGAGGTGACCATTTTAATTTAAACATCTATTCTATTGCTATTAGAAATAGCAAAATTAGGTGCATTGGAAATTCTGTTGTACCAACTTGTAAACTAAAATTACTTAAAAAAAAGCCTCTCTTTCTCCTGAAATACAGACTTTTTTACTTCAACATTCGAATTCGAAGCAAACTGACTGTGGCCATATTTAAGAAAATAAAGTAAATCACTTAGTACCAATACTACCAATTAAGAAGAAGAATCTCCTTTCATAAAAAGAGATAAAGATAGGTTTTCAGTTTAGTTTCTGAAATAGCAGAATTACAGAATATACACCGTGTTATGGTCTTCTCGGTGATCAGAACTGTGCGTTTTTAGTACTTATTTATATACGTTAAATTTAAAGAATGTGGAGCACAACAGTTTAAAAGTTCTTATTAATAAGGTCAATGATATTGTGCAGGTCAGATATTGATGTTGTTTAAGTATTTAAACTTTGAAACAGCTTAGTTTGCCTCTACCTTATTGATAATTAGTTTGTTTAGTGATCTCCATATTTGCTATACACCAAGACTATGTTTGGATTTGTTAGAATTAATTATTTTACCGTAAATGACGTTAACAGCTAGGTTAAGTTAAAATTAAGTCAGTTAAATCAATGTGAATGTAACGGAAACGATATTTTTAATTTTCTTTTATATGTATACGTGTAACTTCAAATACGCAAAACGTGAAATTAGTTTGTTCAGAATTAATTACAAATCTTTAGTTACAATTTTGATTATTTGGGGTTATGTGTTGTACGAGGTAAATTATTCTGTTAACAAATCTGTTACATTTACATATTTTTCTAATGAATTGAATACTTAGTATTAAGTATACCTAAAGCATAAAAGCCCATTCGAATTTGAAATTATTCTAATAGTTCGAACGGATTTTTAAGATGATTTTTTATGAATAACCAATTTATGGGATGAAATAAATTTAAATGTTCCTTCATTCTTCAAAAAGACAATTCAGTTTTATTTTTATTTCATCTCATATTGAAAGACGTCAGAATCAATATAAATGATGATTGATGATGCAATAAATATTGAAAACTATTTTTATATTTCTTAGAATCGCTATAAGTAAACAAAACTGTAAATGTTTCGCATTTAATTTAGTTTCAACGAACCTCAAATCAAGAGTGGTTGACTTTTTCGTAGACACAACCATTGATACAATCTCTCTCTTGACTTTCTATTCTGCTAGATTGTTAACATTAGATAGGTAGGTTTCATTATTTATAGTAAAATTAAGGCTATCATTTGACTGATTTTTCTAAAAGAAACCCTTTCATTTTATTTCATGATAATGTAGTAGAACTATAAAAACAGATGTGCATGTGGATTGAGTGATCCTTGCTTCAATCTTAACAAAAATCGAGGAAGTTTTACTTAAAATATGTTAAAACATTGTGATGAAGTTTAAAAATTTGTTAAACCTAAGATAAAAATGTTATGGCCAATAAATAGGAGCACTCATACCGCACGCTTTAAGAAAACGTCAAAATGTTTATTTCAGAAAATAAAGCCTTTCCACTTCTTTTTATAGTATTGAAAAATTGTTAAGAATATGTTAAAACTATTAACAAATTCCGAAATCCCTTGCACGTCCCGTTCCAAAGTTATGACGATTATTTAGGATCACTCACACCGCACACGGGCCGTATGAGTGCTCTTCAAAATCATGACTATTTATTAATAAATACGTTTTATTTCTGTTGGGAAATGTGTGCAAACTGACGAGCGAATTTGTTAAAGAATAAGTGTGACAAAACTTAAAAGCTGAAGGAAGAAATTAACCTTTATTCTTTCCTCCAATATGCCGTGTGAGTGATCCTTACTTTTACCTCTATCTACTCATATGTAGTTCGTAGGCAGACTGAGTTAGTATCTAAAATTGTTAATCGTTTTTAACAATTACTTGGCATATATTTTGCTTTTATTACGGCCATAATTTAAGAAATATCAGGCTTAGATGATTCCTAAAGGAAAATGTTGATTAGGGTACATATGATTTTTTATTTTGTGAGACTGTTTCGATTCATCAGAAGTTTTCCTAAGGACGTGTACGAGCCAATTGAAAGCTCTTGCTGGACGTCGATACCAGTCAAATGACGATTTCATAGAGAGGTTGACATGAAAAAACGGTCATTCCTCTGCGATGTGTATGGATCAACGTGTGAAAGCAAAAATCCGAAAACACGTGCTTTCATAGGGGTAAATAGGCCGCAACTCGCGACGTATCAAAACCCGCGTGAAATTTTGTTTGTCATATATCGCCATAAATTACCTATAGCCTACATGTTATTCTGGGTTATAACGTCCTTAGGAAAACTTCTGATGAATCGAAACAGTCTCACAAAATAAAAAATCATATGTACCCTAATCAACATTTTCCTTTAGGAATCATCTAAGCCTGATAATTATTTCTTAAATTATGGCCTTAATAAAAGCAAAATATATGCCAAGTAATTGTTAAAAACGATTAACAATTTTAGATACTAACTCAGTCTGCCAACGAACTACATAATATGAGCAGATAGAGGTAAAAGTAAGGATCACTCACACGGCATATTGGAGGAAAGAATAAAGGTTAATTTCTTCCTTCAGCTTTTAAGTTTTATCACACTTATTCTTTAACAAATTCGCTCGTCAGTTTGCACACATTTCCCAACAGAAATAAAACGTTTTTATTAATAAATAGTCATGATTTTGAAGAGCACTCATACGGCCCGTGTGCGGTGTGAGTGATCCTAAATAATCGTCATAACTTTGTAACGGGACGTGCAAGGGATTTCGGAATTTGTTAATAGTTTTAACATATTCTTAACAATTTTTCAATACTATAAAAAGAAGTGGAAAGGCTTTATTTTCTGAAATAAACATTTTGACGTTTTCTTAAAGCGTGCGGTATGAGTGCTCCTATTTATTGGCCATAACATTTTTATCTTAGGTTTAACAAATTTTTAAACTTCATCGCAATGTTTTAACATATTTTAAGTAAAACTTCCTCGATTTTTGTTAAGATTGAAGCAAGGATCACTCAATCCACATGCACATTAAAAACAGGTGGTTTATTTGGATCGAAGTTAGTCCAAATTCATTTATTTTTAATTAATTGCACTCATAAATATTTCCCAAGGAATTCATGAGTCGCCGGAGATCTTCCGCGCATTCTCCACTTGCATTTCAAAACCTTTATTTTATGTTGTGAAAAAAGTATTAAGTTTATTTTTATAAAGGGATTTCTAATCGCACCACCTATTGCCGTTTCGTGTCATTAGGAATGTTTTATTGTTCCGCCTTTCAGGAACTGCGAGTTAAGGTGAGTATAGACTAGAGCATTTCTATGTAATGTAACGTTCTCACGAATTGTACAATAGAGGTAAAATGTATGACGTTTGGTTCGTGACAGGGTGATACACTAGACATTTCATAGATCGGCTCGTTATGTTGCAAGCAAATGTTCAGTCTATACTCACCTTTATAGAGTTCCAGTTTGAATTGAGTCATCATCTACTATGAATATAAAACGCCGTTTGTGCGCTTTATAGCTAAAAACTTTTTATGTAAGGGAATGTCACAGCTAGGTGGGCGATATATTCGCCGCTTACACAAAAAAGGGATCTCAATTTTATTGTTCTACTCTTTCTATGTAATATTTCCTACTAAGAATTAGTACCCTGATTCTTATCTTAAATGTACGGACAACAAATCGGAACACTTGTTTTTTTTTTTGTTAATAAAATCATAATTTAAATATGTTTCTCTTTTCATTTATTTACTTATGATCCCAATTTCTCGTGTTCTCAATCCCCCGGCATACGCTATGACGACATTGTCATAAAATGACCGTTATAAATGATGACTTCAATCGAAACTGGAGATATTGTAATAAATATGTATTTCTTAAACTTGGCAT
This sequence comes from Ostrinia nubilalis, assembly GCF_963855985.1. Classification (NCBI taxonomy): domain Eukaryota; kingdom Metazoa; phylum Arthropoda; class Insecta; order Lepidoptera; family Crambidae; genus Ostrinia; species Ostrinia nubilalis. The sequence continues at coordinate 7,478,030 of NC_087100.1, forward strand.
TATTTTATTAATTCTAAAACAAAGTACATAACAAACATTTCAGTATAGCTTCAACTCAGCTTCAGAATTCGATTAGTTTGTGTATTTGTAAAACAAGAGTAATCTCATACATCAAATGTTTTAAACTTCTTGCGAAACTATTTGTTTGATTGAAACTTGCATTCAACCAAACAATGTCATTTCTGAAAGAACTTGTCCTCGTAGCCCAAGTTGTGTAAATATTTATTTGTTAAAATATATCAGGATATGCCACAATAATGAAGTTTTATTGCACACTAACCAATTTAATTTTTTAAACAAACATCTGACCCTACACTATATCCTATCTGGAGTGATAATTAAAAAATAACTAGGATTATCAATTAAATTTGAATGTGAGCTTACTCAATTCGCTTTAAAGTCTGCTGCCCTCGCTTTATAGTCTGCTGCCCCACCATCATAATGAGAATACTACCAATACTACTCTTGTCAGTCTGGCTATTGATCGAAGCTGGCTTAGGTTTCTAATAAATTGTATCACCGACGATTTCTTTTATGTAGGTTTCTTGCTGACCAAAAATCTGAGAATTAGGAAAAAGTTAAAATAAAACCAGTACTGTTGTATATTGCATGTATTTTAAACGATTATCACAACGCTCTATACATAAATTGCACCATAAATAAAAGTACCGTAAAATCAGTCTGGTACCAAAGAGCTAGATAAAACCAACTAAATGGAATGAATATAAAAATACTATGAAATAATTTAGCAATATACTATACATCTACTTATGATAATTAGTTAATTTACATAAGAAACGCCAATAAAAGATAGCTTAATGTATTCAATAGACAGATGAATGTAATCGTTTTACAAATATTATTTTACTCTAGTGAACACTTAAAATGTATGGGGCGTTCTCTACATATTTTATCGAACTACCGTAAAATTGAACCTCACATCACTGCAAGTTGGTACTATTCTAATTTTCACCTTACGTTTGAACTTCATTTAAAAATCACACTTCATTATTTTCCACATATTGGTAAATATTTTACAATTTAGGAATGTATAGGATGGAAGATATCGGTCATTAAAATTGATTAAAAACGAATTACATACATTCATTCTCACAAAAGACTTAACTGAGATAGATTGTGCGTGTAATAGGCCTTTTAAAGCATGACTAGGTAAGACCAATCCGTTGACGCCTCAAATTATTCTGTCAAATTGATTTTGTAAGAGCGAGGAAATATAGCAAAAGTTTTTAGCACCCATTTCATCATTGCTCGATAAGGCTAATAAAAATATAACTCAATAATAACAAATAGTACAAGATGTTTACGTTTTTAAATAAATAGTGACTAAATCCATAAAGAACATTGATGAAGCGGGCATTGCGAAATAAACCAGTTAGTAATTAAAAGTTCATATCACATTATAGTTTTCAGCAAACATAGGTTCTGCAAATAAAATAATATTCCACGAACAACATTTACATAATACTAACTCAATCACAGTAAATAAAAATGTCATTAGTATGTATAGACCTTAATATCCTAAGTTACTTGGAATTTTATTATTATGACCGTTTATTTTATAATAAGTAATGAAAACCATTATTCAAATGGATAATAACTAAATGGCGAATCAATTACGATATCAGAATACTAATCAGTAGGTAGCTATTTTACCATCTAAAAAGTTAAAATTCTAACTGGCACAATTGTGAGCATCCGATAATAAAATCCGTTCTAATGTAATATCTGGATGAACCCTGCTCAACGTATCACGTACTGCATTCGCCGTCCTACGCTCCCGACTATAGCTCGTTTAGGCTTCGGCTCCCTCTGAAAATAAAATAGAAGATTTTATTGACGTGATATAGTATAAGACGGTTTCTTCTGATTAATATCTATAGAAATTCAACAAACTGCGCGATCTTATCATGTTAACTTACTTAGAAAGAAGATGCTCAAAAAACTTGCTTTAAAAATTATTGGTATAGGGCAAGGCTGCTCAACCTTTTAAAGAGTCGGGCCAAACGGTGGATTTAGTCGTTAACGATGGGCCACTTGCATTTATGACAGCTAACTTCAGAGAGGTCTTAGGCTGAGTTGCACCACCTAACTTTGACCGTAACTATGACGTTAATCGGTGTTTTTGTATGTAGTTTGACAGATTAAGTTAAAGTAAGATGGTGCAACCCAGCCTTAGTGCCTTTTCACACGTTCCGGTTGCCGGCTATCCGGCGCCGGGTACCCGGTGGTGAAGAGTATGGGCATGGTACGTAGCTTTCACATGTTCCGGCGTAATTAATCCGGCATGCCCATACATTCACGACCGGGTACCCGGCGCCGGATAGCCGGCAACCGGAACGTGTGAAAAGGCACTTAAAGTTTGTATTGTGCGCGGCGGGACTTTTTAATTTGGTGCGTTTTTTTTTCATACTGTACATGCGCGGGCCACTTAAAATTCTTATGCGGGCCACACTGCGGCCCGCGGGCCTTGGGTTGAGCAGCCTTGGTATAGGGTAATGTAGGCACTTGAATATTGTTTCAAAATCTTAACTACGATTTTTATTGTCTACACAATTAAAATAAAACACAAACTAACCTGGAGTTAAAGGATGATCTCGTAGCATAGAGCCTGAAAAATTATAAAGTTTCATAAATATTTAGTTTCAAAAATTTATAATAAATGTTCGAGAAGAGATGAGGAAAAAGCGTGGCTTATCATTGGTATCAGAATAATATTGATTTTGGCCACGGAATTTGCCACTCTGTTCTCCTTAGTAGGTACAAATAAACTACGTTGACTACGCACGCACTAAGTAAATTACCATTCTCCTGGGTTACATTTTTATTTAATTTTATATAAGTAGGTATGTAATACTTATAATATTGTGGGCATGCTTTACATGATAATACCTACTTTTTGGTGTTGCTACGTATGAAAATAAATAATTGATACTATGGTTTAAATGTGGAAAATGGAACAAATAAAGAAACATGCAGAAAATGAAAGAATAATGTGCATGTGAATACGGTACACAAAGCTCTGATATGGGCTTGCTTTGATGGATTCGAATACCACTATGTATATTCGCTTCTTATGCATTCAAGCTGTTTGCGCAAATTAAATTATATCCTAATGCTATTGACAATGCGCACAACAACTATCTAACTAAACTACAGAAATAAAAGAAGAACCAGTTTCTCTCTCACTTTGGTTGCTGCTGAAACAGTTGTTTCACTGGACATAAATCGATCACAGTTTAGAAAGAGATCCGCTAAAAGTGACTCAAGTTGATAAAACAGGGTAAACATTCCATTTACAAATATGAAAAAAAAAAACAAAGGTGCCAGGGACAACATTGAAAAAAAAAAACAAGAATAGCACACAAAAAGCAGCGCACGCGCGTTTACCTATACAGCCTTGACATTGACTAGCGCTCAGTACAGAATAGCGTCTGAAAGTTGGTTACTGGTTAGTGCCGCGCCCGGCGTGATGCCCACGATGCTGCCGCCCACGCAGGCCTCCACGCCTTCTGTAGACCACCACCACACGGATCTTACACCACTCACACTGGCGCGGTTACAACACTAGGCTCAAGTTCACCAGAATAACAAGTAGTGCTGATAGTATCGCCGTATGTGTAATAGTATCGATAGGGCATTTTGAGCGATCTGCGATACTATTGTTCTTATTGTGATTTTTGACAGTTTTTGCAAAAATACTATCGAGTATCGACTAAAGTTACTATTACATAATGGCGATAGTATCGATAGCACTATCGATATCTCAAATATTTTTAGATGTTCCGCAACAGTAATAACAAGTGGTTAGTGACCAGTAAAATAATTTAGTAAAACCTCTATTAGTATCTGTTGGTAATCTCAAGCCTTAAACTCGTTATACAATACTACTTTTAGCTTCACACACAGCCGTTGATAGCGTAATATTTGTATACTGATGTTGAGTATCAGTTACAAAGCCTTTGCTTACGTCAAGTGTTACTGATCATTTGCGAACAAATTGATAAAACAAAAATTTGATATGTTCTACATAACAATTTACAAGATTTACTGTACATTATATTTTGAAGTGTTTTCAAACACACCTGAGCCAGTAAAATGAGTGTGTAAGAATCCAAAAAACATGCCAGTTAAAAATCATAACCGGTACCGGTATACCAAGTTTTTTAGGTGTCTCTTAACATGCCTGTTTATTCTGAAATAATTAGTAATTGTATAAGAAAATTAATAACATGTATTACTTGTTTGATAAATCCAATACCTGCCTAACGTTAATTAATAAGTCATCACAGTTGAACAAACACCGACTCTATGAAATTAAAAACATCGTGCATCACAGTTGAACAAACACCGACTCTATGAAATTAAAAACATCGTGCATGTTAAGATTTTAATTAAGAAAACTAAAAAAACAGACGGAATACTTCGAAAAAACAATTAAATTATTATTAACCTTTAACCGACGACGTGCGGTCTCACAGACCGCTCCAGTTTTTGAAATTTCTGGATTGCAATGTTCTACTTACTTCCGTGTCCCGAGCATCTCAGTACCTTCGAGTTTAGTTGCCCAAACGCCATTAAAGGTAGTGGTTACATTGATGAGGGCAGATTTAATAAGATAATTCGATTTAAAGTTCAACAGCGGTCTGTGGGACCGCACGTCGCAGACTACGTGACATTTTTGTACCAATCTAAGACTTGCATTTTTGTTTTAGACGACTCATTTTTCGTCAAAATGATGGATCCTGGGCCACCAAAACCTAGGAAAAGACATTTCCTAATGTTATATTGATATTAGGACATACAATTTTGTAAAAGATGGCAGTCTGTAAAAAAATACCGCGAAACGGGTGGTAAAGCAAACAGTGACCTGTATTCTAGGCTCTGATATTCCAAATTAGCCTGATTTCATTGCACCAGCTGCAAAAAAGACGCACATTTTAGTCCACCTAAATTGAAAACGAAATTATCTTACAGGTGTTACCTATGCATACCGAAAATGCTTGACATGCGGTAAAAAAAATGTCCTGATTTTGCCTAATGTTTACCCTACGTCAAAATATTTTTTGTGCATGTAATGTACGTGTCATTTATTTTTATTTTATTCATTACGTTCACTATATTTAGGAAGGAGTATAGTTTTTCTTCCTTTGATTAAAATTTACAAGTTATACAGGTATTATTGAACTCTAGTGTAATTTCAATGAAAATAAGGGTCAAAAAAGTTTTAACCATATTTAAATAAATAATGTACATTGATTCTTCACAAATTATACGTATCTTTATTTGTAATACTATAATGTTCTCAAAAAATATAAAATCAGTATACTTTTATACAAGAGATGATTACTTTTTGAGTAAACGGTATAGCGGTCCCACAGACCGCACGTCGCAGACGGCGTGACAAAAAAATCACGTCGTCGGTTAAAGGTTAAATATTTAAAGTAAAAATGAAACGTTTTCTTTCATCTGTAAAATTAAAGACAATTGTTAGAACACAAGAACTGATTGTGGTTTTATTAAAGAAATATAAAATAAAGAAACTAACTTTGATTTGTCTTGACTAGAAATATGAGCATATTTTGATTTAAAAATATAAATTGTAAGTAAGAACGCTTACACATTAAGCTCAATAGCTGCCCGCCAATCGTGTGAAACTAGCGTTACTGCGTTAATTGACAATATTCATAAAATATATCATTTCATCATGAATACAAAAACTGATTAAAAAAAATATTTTGAAATATCCCAAAATGTACTAGACGTGGAAATTAAAACCGTGATACCGCTATTTCACATAGTGTAAAAGCGTTCTCCACTCTACTAGACTTGGAGTAATCCCTAACGCTGTTTTCGATCGGATATGTTGTCACTACAGCTAAGTTCAGACAGCAGTTTGTTCTCGTTTACCTTTTCAATCAGGGACTTGTACAACCGTAAACGAGATTTTTCATAAAAATAGTAACAATAGAAAGAAATTAATTTGTGCTCAAGTAAAATAGGTATTCTATCAAAGAATTTATTTTTTCTTGTATCCCGTAGGAATTTGCCGTAAGATAGTATCTAATATAACACGCAGTGGCGCTTAAATGTTCATGTCGCATCACACACAAATGTAACATCCAATCGAATGAAAATGGTTGTCGTTTAAAAGACTATCCCACGTAAAAAATCTCATCCGTAATTTGTAAATGTAATCTGTATACTTGAAAAATTTAGTCGTATATTCGCCGTTTGAACATAGCCATAGTGACTATGGCGGCGTCTATTTGAGTGATTTTCACACTGAGGGCTGAGTGTGTTTTTTCAGTCAGTTTGAGTCAAAAAATGACATTAAATGTATGACGGATTGTACAGCGCTCCTAGCGGGAAACTATCAAAGACTAGTATTTTCATACATTTTTTAGTGAGCGCGTTTGATGTAAACTCACACTCAGCCCACTGATCCAAAACGGCGTTTGAGTTTAGTAGCCCCATAAACACAACACAGCTCACATCCATCAGCTACAAGCACAGCGTTAGTTTACCTGTGGTGCAGGCGGCGGCGCTGGCGTCGGGGTTGCCGGCCACGGACCACGGCCGCGCCTTGCCCGGCGTGCGCGCGCAGCCGTTCCCTGAACACACGCACGCTCACGACTCACGCCACGCCCACGCAACGCGTATGCCACGCCCACACAACTCACATTTTCCGAAGCTATGCTTATAGTTCCAAAATACTGAACTGTCCTATCTATGACATTGACAGTGGGGCGCCACCGTCAATACCGGATCGCTGGTTCCGATTTTTGCCATATTGGAAACCATATAGTTGAATGATGGTAGCGCCCCCCTGTCATTGAGTTTGGTGGGACAGTTCAGCGTGGGTCATCTATGTATAAGCATTGGCTTGATTGACGTGGAACAGTTACGAGACTCGATGTTGCATTTCATCTTGAGTTCTACGATATTTTTAATTGTAAACAAAAAACAGACTAAACTCCAACTTTAACAGTTCCAGTGCAATGAGTTTAAAATATTATGAAGTTATTTCGTAATTTGTAATTTATGACTGAATCATAATATTCATGGTTTTGATTAATGTGTAAAAATTATGATATGTATTGTCATTATTAACGTAGTATGAGTAACGGTTGATTTGATAATTAGATTGATGAGTGATCCAAACATTCTGAATTCCATATCCATATCCGTTTTAATAAGCGTCGAAAAATGTGATGGTTGTGTGCATACATATAACGATATTAGCGGCGACAGGCGTAATTCTGTAGGCCAGCAGTAGCTTCACTCTAAGCCGACTGGACAGCACAGAAGCCGTGTAGCTCATACCCACACAGTGAATGGACGATCACAGTGTACAAAGGACAAATTAAGCTTTGAAGCTGACATTTGTCGATGCTAGTAGAATATTGGTATATAACTGCGCATTTTAGGTGCTCCCTATGAAATTGTCGTTTGGTATGAGATTTTGAAGAATTACAAATGAATTTCTTTTAATTGTTTCTGTATAATAAATGAGACAACATTGAAGTTAACTGGTATTCCACACAGCATTAAGTTCGCCTTTTTACCTCAATTTTTGGTAGGTATATGAATATGATATTACACGGCAATTCCATAATAATCGCTTAAAAGAGAAGAAAATCTTATAATAAAAATAGAAAAGTGCGCCGTGCCAGCATTTTAAAAAGTAAATATGATCTAAAAGGTAACTTGTGTGGTTTGTGCCTTTTGTGATCAACAAGAAAAGAGAAATATATTGTTTGCTTTGACGTGGTCCATTTTTTTGCAGTCAATTAGCATTATAATCAAGATACTGTTGTGTTACACTTATAAGATTCTATTAGCATCGAGTTCCACGAGTATAAAACATTATTGGTGACCTTACCCATGGTGTTGACGTTGTCTGAGGAGCGCGATGGCGGCGGCGTGGTGGGCGCTTTGGCTCCTACGTTGTCGGAAGACTTGCAGCGGGACACCTCTGTAATTGGTGGTCAGAATAAATCTTATTCTTTTATCGACGGATCGCATTCATTTATACGCAATTTCAAAATGTAATGGACACATGAATGATTTTCATGGGTTCAGATCACATCTTAAATGGGTTCATCTTTAATAAAAACAGTCATGTAATATGTTAAGATTACTCATGTGATTCCAACATGTAATGATACTCACCACATTCTAATAACACGGGCGTGCTCTCTCCAGATGTAACGCTGTACCTGCAAAAATAAAATATGATGTTAGGAATACAAATTATATCGTCGGGTAAGTACCTGGTTGACAAACAGAAGTGGAAGTGGGCAGGGCATATGGGTTGTAAATCTGATACGCGTTGGGGCAGAAAAGTATGTTATTGAGTGGCGTGGCGACCACGGACTGGAAAACGTAATGTAGGCAGTCCTCTCACTCAGTGGATGGAAGATCTAGGTGAAGGTCACGGGAAGCACCTGGATGCGGTTAACGCAGGACCGAGCGTTAGAAATCTGTGGAGAAGATGTTTGTTCAGCAGTGGACGACTGGACGTCATTTGGCTGAAATGGACAAGCATCAAACTGTCGTCCTTCCAAAAATCTCAAATCGGCAGTTCCATGCCTAAATCGTTGGGGTATTGTTGGCTCTAATATTGTCCCTTGTGACGTCACACATGTCGTTTAAAATACTTTTACACCAGCTCGTCTTCGCTTACATGGTGTCGTCGCGCTGCAGCGTGGGCGAGTGGCGCAGCGGCGAGGGCGAGGCCAGCGACGACAGCGAGTGCAGCGAGCGTGACGTCAGCGGCGTGCGCGCCGACAGCGACGCCTCCTCGCTGCGGCGGCGGGCGGCACTTACATGGTGTCGTCGCGCTGCAGCGTGGGCGAGTGGCGCAGCGGCGAGGGCGAGGCCAGCGACGACAGCGAGTGCAGCGAGCGTGACGTCAGCGGCGTGCGCGTCGACAGCGACGCCTCCTCGCTGCCCGGCGGTGTGCGGCAAGTGCGCCAAAACTCGTCCAGACCTGCCAACGCACAACACTAGTTATTTACGATACCAGAGTGTTACACGGCAAGCGAACAGATAACTTTTTTTTATGCATAACAAGGCAGGTATTTGACCACAATCGCACCTGATGTGAACATACATACATATTGGCTTTACGCGACAATTTTGTTATTGTTATTGTGATTCGTTCGTTCGTTCGTTTCAGCCGAAAGACGTCCACTGCTGGACAAAGGCCTCCCCCAAGGATTTCCACAAAGACCGGTCCTGCGCCGCTTGCATCCAGGTACTTCCCGCGACCTTCACCAGATCGTCGGTCCACCTAGTGGGAGGCCTGCCCACGCTACGTCTTCCAGCTCGTGGTCGCCACTCAAGAACTTTCCTGCCCCAGCGGCCATCAGCTCTTCGAGCTATGTGCCCCGCCCACTGCCACTTGATTTTAGCGATTCTGCGGGCTATGTCAGTCACTCTGGTTCTCCTACGGATCTCCTCATTTCTGATTCGATCACGCAGGGAAACTCCGAGCATAGCACGCTCCATCGCTCTTTGGGTGACCTTGAGCCTTCTTATGAGGCCCATAGTAAGCGACCACGTCTCAGAGCCATACACCATCACTGGCAACACACACTGGTCAAATACTTTTGACTTGAGACACTGCGGTATTTCGGACGTGAGAATTTCGCGAAGCTTCCCGAACGCTGCCCAGCCGAGTTGGATTCGACGAGTGAGTTATTGTGATTGTATTGTCTTAATCTAGGATACAATAACAAGTTTTAGAACAATAGATACCTTCATCGATGTCTTGTGACTGATCGGTAATAGGGCGTGACGGCGCTCGTGTTTTTGCTCGTCTGGGTCGACCTGTTAACAGAAATTTTTGTTCATATAAACATGATTACAAAAGGATAGGAAGGGAAGGAACGTGGGAAAAATCAGAACTAATAATCCAGTATAGACAGCAGCGCCCTCCTGACGATGTCATAGCTGGGACGGTTCATTTTTGGACATCTCGCGCCGATGTGACGTCACGGCCGCCAGGCGTGCTAACTCGACCGGGTTGTGCGTCATACCAGAGTAAATACAAATGAGTAGACAGGTCACCTTCATAGAAACGCACCGTGTGCGGTTTGTATGTGAGCGCGCGCCAATACGTATGCGGCGCGCACGCACACACTGATCAGCGCACCTCACCGCTAATCCACGCTAAATTTTGTCAGTGTGTGCGTGCCCGCATTGTATTTACTCTGGTCATACGCACGTATACAGTTCGCGGCAGAGAGTGGGTACTGGGTACCTTTGACGAGGTGCCGCAGCGTGTGCGCGGGCAGGTCGGCGAGCGCGTCGGCGGCCTCGGCGTGCAGCGGCGGTAGCGACAGCATCTCGTTGCTGCTGCACTGCTGCTCCGCCACCGACTTGGGCCGCACGCGCCGCTGTGACGTCACGTGGGTACCTTTGACGAGGTGCCGCAGCGTGTGCGCGGGCAGGTCGGCGAGCGCGTCGGCGGCCTCGGCGTGCAGCGGCGGCAGCGACAGCATCTCGTTGCTGCTGCACTGCTGCTCCGCCACCGACTTGGGCCGCACGCGCCGCCCGCCGCGCTCGCGCCGCCGGCAGCCGAGCGGCGTGGCCTGAAAAACCAGTTAAGAAAATTAATAAAGCGAAATTAACCTTTACTCTTTAGGTGTCGGATTGGCTGACTCGAGATCCGTTGCCTAGATCCTGTTGGTTCAAACCCATACGTAACAAAAGCATATTATTTTAGCTTAGCACGAGGGGACCATCTATCTATATCGTCACCGTCGTGGCAGAATTAAATAACTGACAAAACCAAAGTTGCGAGATATTCACGTTTTTGTGATTTTTTTCGTTAAAAATGGCGATAACTTTTAAGGGTAAAAATATTTTACTGTCGGTCTTTTGATATTTTATACAGCAAATTTACCTTTATTAAATCAATATTCTTCGATGATGTTATTTTGTATTATTTCAAATAAAAAAAATAAAAATGTAATTATTTAGTTTTGCCACAACCGTATTTTACAACTAAGTTGCAGTTATTTAGTTTTTGCATGTCACTTATTTAGTTTTGCCACAACCAAGGTATTACAAAAACGAATATTTCCATCGAATAAGTACACTTGTTTAATTTTGCCACACTTTTATTGACCTAAATGTTGATTTATTCATTTTATTTTATTTGTTTTGTTAATGCGATTTTAGTCAAAATCTGTAAAATTGTTAAATAATACTAGAATATACCTGCTTATTACATACTTATAAATGTTTAACAAATTGGTATGGTAACCATCAACATCAGATTCCTATAACATTAAAATTAAATTGAGAGAACCAACATCAAAATGAATATCAAAATTAAAATAATCCAAAAACAATAAAACTGTAATAGGGATATCTTACCATCAACGTCATGGCAGAACGAAGTTCAATGTCACTGCAGATCTCCGTTGACGCTAAGGCACATCGGCAGCTCAATAGACAGATATGGAAGTCCTTGCGACATGATGTTCGCAACTTTAATACAAATAGTATTAAAGAGGCGATAGAGCGGAACCAAGGCTCGAAAATGTTCGCTAGAGACAGCTCTATTGGGCGAAGCTAGCTGACGAAGCTGAAGACTGCGGAAGGTGGTGTAACGCCAATAAAAGCCGAGGTTCTGGGTGAGATTGAAAAGTTTTATGGACAGCTATATACCTCGACGAAGATATTGTGGATATCAGCATTATCAGCCTATACGAGATTAGGATGGCTCTCAAACACCTAAAGAACAACAAGGCACCGGGTCATGACGGGATAACCTCGGTCCTTCAGAGACTATTTAACTTCGTCTTACTCCAGGGAACAACGCCAGAGGCATGGAACAGAAGCGTGGTGGTACTCTTTTTCAAGAAAGGGGATAAAACCTTGCTGAAGAATTACTGACCCATCTCGCTTCTGAGTCATGTCTACAAGCTGTTTGCGAAAGTTATCACGAATGATCTCGCGCGTAGGTTCTATGACTTCTAGCCTCCCGAACAAGCCGGTTTCTGAAAAGTGTCGGTACATATCGAGGTGCTGAAGTGCTTGTACAGAAACGCCACCATGTTGGTCCGAGTACAGGAGTGGAGTACGAGGGCGATTCCTCTGCAGCGAGGCATGAGGGAGATGTTATATCTCCGGATCTCCGAAACTATTCACCGCTGCATTGGAAGACGCTTTCAAACTCCTTGAATAGAAAGGATTCGGCACAAACATCAACGACGAGTACATCATTCAGCTTCGGTTTGCCAAAGATATTGTGTGGTCATGGCAAAATCACTGGAAGACCTCGGCACAATGCTCGAAGACCTTAGTCTCCCAAAAAACGAAGCTTTTGTCGAAAGCTTTTGTTGGTTAGGAGCTCGAATCTTGAGATTGTTGACAAGTATGTCTACCTCGGACAAACGTTTCAGCTAGGTAGAGAAAGAGGTCGAATCCAACTCGGCTGGGAAGCATTCGGGAAACTACACAACATCCTTTCGTCCAAAATATCTCAGTGCCTAAAGACAAAAATCTACAATCTGTATGTGTTACCACTGATGACGGCTCGGGAACGCGGCCTCTTACTCAAGTTGCCCAGCGTGCTTTGAAGAGGGCTATGCTCAGTTTTTCTGTACAAGAGACAGGGCACATAGTACGCAGAACTGACGAGACGATGGGGCAGCAAGGTTCTGGAGTGGAGGGCACCTACCGAAAATCACAACGTGGACTTCATAAAGGTAGCAGGAAAGCACTGGATGCAGACCGCTACCAGCCGGTCATATTGGAAATCATTGGGGGAGGCCTATGTTCGGCAGTGGACGTCCTATATGGCTGAAATGATGATGATGATGAAGGTTTAACATCTGAGTAATGAACATTGAAATTAAAAGTAACATTTAAAGTAATGTTACAAAAATGAAATAAATCAAAAACACAATTGTACGAGTATTTTGAAGCAATGTTTCGAATTGAGTTGTGGCAGAATTAAATAAAGTCACTTATTGACTTTCTTAGTACAAGTATTTTGAAGCAATGTTTTGCAGTGAGTTGTGCCAGAATTAAATAAAGTCACTTATTCAGTTTTGCCAGGTAAATTTTACAACAAACAGAGTTGTAATTTATGGTCAATAGTTTCACTAAACTGAAGATATCTTTTTGGAAATATCATAGATATTGCCACGAGAGTAAGACCAAAATATAGGTAACACTTTCTACTATACAAAAAGTCAAAAAAGTGATTTTTGCCAAAAGTGTCAGTTATTTAATTCTGCCACGACGGTGACGATATAAATAAAAATGAATTGATGTTCGTTAGTCTGATTAAAACTCGAGAACGGCTGGGCCGATTGAGCTGATTTTGGTTTTAAAATGTTTGTCGTAGTCCAGGGTAGGTCTAAACGGTGAGCAAATACGCGCGCGATATTGTTTTTCTGTGACAGACAAAATTCCACGCGGGCGAAGCCGCGGGCGGAAAGCTAGTCTACTATATAAAAATAAGTCGGGTTTTCCTTTCTGACGCTATAACTCCAGAACGCACGAACCGATTTCCACGGTTTTGCATTCGTTGGAAAGATCTCGGGCTCCGTGAGGTTTATAGCAAAGAAAATTCAGGAAAATTTATGTGCAAGACAACATACTAATATTCCTAAAAAATTAAACATGTACACTATAGTAGAAAATACTATAGTGAACGGAACATCACAAACAATTTTTAGAGAACGATACGATGCGCAAAAATAAACTAATCTCGTACAATGAGCGCTATATTTGGTTCGTATACCGCGAGAATTTATTTCGAAAATAACAGATTCACTGGCTTTTACATAATAAATTTCTACTTACCAAATTCAAATAGTCCAACTTCTGTGATAGCGTGAAATTATAGACGCATGAATACATTGTATATTTTGCAGTAAAACAAAAGTACGACAAAAATACTTATGGGTACCATAAAACTATAAATAAAACTGTAAATAAGAAAACATTTTTTACCCCAGAATGCGAAATGGGTGTAAGTAGATCAGGAATATCTGGGTCCACGCTTTGGATGGGCTCGCTGTCCCCACCGTCCACGCTCTCACACGCAGATAGAGCTAGACTCTCTACGGCTTCACTGTAAAAAAAAACATATATTACACATTGATAAGTAAGAAATATTATTAATTTATTTATTTAATTAACAATCATATCTATAACATTATTGTTAAGTTGACAACCGGCCGTTATCCCTAAAATAAGTTTTGCATTGTGTTACCATCATTACTTATTAGAAAACCACTATTGGCAACTACTTCAAGTGGGTATTAAATGTAGAGAAATATTAACCACGCCACCGCCAGTTGCCACCTGGCTCTAAGTCAAAAGACGTAGTTCGGCGGCAGTAAGAGACTGATGATAAAGAGAATATCTTTCGTACGTTGTATAGTGGTCTCCACGACACAGGCTTGCCTAGTGTGGAGCCCAATGTTATACGAAAATGTAATTGTTTTATATTGAAAATAAATGATGATAATTATTAGTAAAGTTTCACATTTTGGAATACCAAACAATGTTTCCTTACTTGAGTAGATCCTGCAGCGTGGTGGAGCAGGGCGCCATGGCGTCGCGGACGGCCTGCAGCGTCACCAGCTCGCCGCTGCTGCCGCCGCCTCCCATCGCGGCGAACACTTCGCCGCATCTCTAATGACGGGAAATATGATTGCGTGAATATAGGCGTCATGAGATTTTGACAAGTAGCAGTTGACATTTGACTCAATGCTTTCGAGTAAAGGCTGCTTGTATACTGGAGAGGATAGCCTAACAGGAGCATGGGAGCGAAGATTTCAAGCAATCCTATTCTCTCATCTCCGCTCCAGTTGCAGTGGATAGGCAGCCTATGTATGTAATCTTAAAAAAAAGTTGAAGAGCCGCGATTCTCCCCCGAACCACGCAGATTGGCTAAAACTTAAAGCTTGAGCAGGAGTGGCTTTATCTTGTTTCGTAGCTACTTTGCTAGCGTACTATACCCACTAACCTGCAAGTACTGATGCAGCAAGTGATGGGCAGCGGCGGCGGCTCTCTCCAAAGCCGCCGGCAGCGGTGGAGGGGGCAAGGCGGCTGCAGCTTGGGCTGCTAAAGCGGCCGCGGCTTCGCCCCCCGCCCACGCGCGTTCTAAGGCCAACGCTCGGAGTCGGTGGGATTGAGCGCCGGTGGCGTTGCCTGCTAATCTGTTTTAGCAGAAAAAATAAAAATTATTACAGTAAATTGCATCGTTAATTTAAATCATTGTTGTTATTCAAAATAACAAAGAATTTTTGATCAATTGTATAAATAACTTTTTAATACAAAGAAAAATGATTTTCACGTCACATTAGTAGTGGCGTTGCAGTAGTAGTTTATGTAATGTATGTAGGTACGTGCTGTCTGACGATCATAGCAAATGTTGTGATGGGGATAGAGACATGCGATTTTTGGTTTTACAAAGATAATATGATGGAGAATAATACAAAGTAATAAAAACCACCTGTTATAGGGGCATTTTTTGGAGAAATTTATCAAATAACCAAAAAAACACGAATTTAAAAGCAGATTTTTTTCAAAAAGTATCATTTTGTATTATTTGTTGGCATTTTTTGTGTATTTTATGTATTTTTTTAGTATCGCCTGTTATTTAGCATTATTACTGTTTTTATTTTATCAGGATGTACCGCTTAGTTTAAAAGTTATAACGTTTTCTTTACAATAAGTAATTGGAAGAAAAAAAATTCTATAAAAAATTAAAAAAAAATCTCAAAAAAAATTTGCCCTCTTTTTTGTCGATAAAAATAGGTCTAATTTCATCTATTTTCATATGTACACTTTAACGTGACTCACACTGTATATCTTGTCAATGTCATACCTCTCGTGTAGCTCCCGCCACAGCGTAGCGACACGTTCGCTGGCAGCACGGCCGCCGGCCGCCGCGTCGCAGCCGGGGAATTCTACGCGCCGCACGCTCACCGAGCGACGCAGCGCCATCGCGATGTCCGTCAAACCTAAACAATAAACATACTCGTTGATTGTCATTTGTTCAAATTCGGATCATGTACTGTAAAATCCTTGAGGAATCAAAACCAAATAAATGTTATATTATCTCTATTTTTTTTCTATTTTTATTATGTCTTATAATTAACACATCTAATAATATGTAAGATCTTTGAAGAAAAACCTGTTTCTAGGTTACATGAGATTATATCTTTACTAATAGTGTTCTTATCAATATGCATTATTGGTTTATAAAATAAATAAACAACGAATAATTAAAGGCGTTCAAATACTACGCTAACTCAATATATTTATGTCTAAACAGAATACCTACACATCTATAAATAATTTTGAACCATTAAATGTAAATCGTACAGTACGGTAGCCTTACCTTGCAAGCTGAACGCATTGCGGTCGATATACAGGGTGTGCAGAGTGCAGTTGCACTGGAGAGCCTTCGCTAGCAGCCGCGCCCCGGCGTCGCCCGCCAGGTTGCCTCCCACGTCGAGCGAGCGCAGGCGGCGAGCCCCGCCCAAGGCGTTCAACAACCCGTATAGGTCTCCCTACAAGTTAAAATAAGATGGATCAGCAGTGTGCTTACGGCCGGTTCACACATGTCTCCGTTTTACTGTTCCGTTTTATCGTGTACGTTTTTTTTCGTCGATGGCGTATGTAGTTGTATGAGCGACTTCACACATGACACAGTATTCTGTATACAGTAATACATACATTGCCGAAAAAAAAACGTACACGATAAAACGGAACAGTAAAAACGGAGACATGTGTGAACCGGCCGTGTTAGTGTAAGTTTACATTAATAAACGTCATCGCTAACGACTGCGTAAAAAAAATATATAAAACGTATGTACAGCGTCCCTAGCGGAAAGTCGGAAAAGATTTTTTTGACGTACTCGCTAACGATGACGTTTAGTATAAACTCGCACTAAGCACAGAGGGCTATTCGAAATGTTGTTTACGTAGTTTCGGGTCTATCTGTCACCGTCGCTCATAATGGCATCTCGTTTTGCATGAGAGGGATGGCAACATTCGAAACTTCGGATAACGTTTTTTGAGAGTAACCCCACAGTTTGTCTGTTACATAACAATTATGGTCAAGAAGAAGAAAGTTTAAATAAGTTTAATTTTGGTTATTTTACCACTGAGGCCAAATGTTTTTGCAATGACTCATAGAAGTTTAAATTGATACTGAATAATGTTTTACTTTTCTGTTTATCCGTTTTATCTACTTGCGATAATAAAAATTGTTTAGCTTGGCGTAAGGTGATTAGTAGTGGTAGATGGTTGTTTATTAATTTATATTCCAATGTTTTAGGTAAATAGTTATTTTATTCGATGTTTAAACAATACATTAATATAGTATAGTATAATAATATAATAGGAATGTTTCTACAATAATTATAATTTGGACTATAAATTGGCAGGCTCAAACCTATATCACTTCCTTAATACGAAATAGCACCTGTTTTAGAATTTAATAATTCACATATAATATCCTATATTTGGCACAGATAAAGAGGTGTGTTTAATTCTAATAATACACGATTTTACCTTCTTGTATTATCGATGTTTCGTCTGACCGTGTGCATTACTCATCTTTTTTTAACAATACGATATCTGTGATAAAGTGAGACACTATCATCTATCATTGATGAATTATGTGCTATTATTTTATTTTATTTTATTTTTAAGGTCGAGTTCAACGCATAGTCTCGTTGTTACATTCAATTTTATTGAGGAAAATATCTTACCTTAAGTTTACAATCACTGAGATCTAATGAAGTCAAGGCGGTATCTGGTTCTTGAAGAACGTGGACTAGAGCCTGAAATAAATAGAACAATTATTGACATGTCCAAACTAATATTTGATATTGAAAATTGAACTTTACTTACTTGTATTAGAGGCGGCGCATACGATCTTTTCCCCGTCAATTTGCTTAGTGATAAATGTGTGATGGAATGATTCTTTCCTATAGCTCTCACGATGCCAGACAATTCAAACTCCATACCTAGAAACAGAAAAATTCAATGTTTTGTAGGTATAATGTATAGGAGATAGGACCATCAGTTCATTAGAATACATTTTATGCACTTTCAATCTACTAGTCTTTTCCCGTAGTTTTATTCTATACGTGTAGGTAGTATTCTATTTGTATTATGTTTGTATTCACTATTGTCATTCAAAGAACCGAAATTGAGTCAGCTTTTCATACACAATTTAACATTAAGGTGGGCAGTAAATAATTATAGCTACATAGGGGCATAGCGCCGTATAAGGCGTCCCCCACATTAGCGTCTTTCAAACATCATCATCTCGCCAGTCTGCGCAGCGCGATGCGACGCAAGCACGTAGAAAGATGGTACAGTGGGAAGTATCAATGATACGGTGGCCCTCAGGGCTCACGTCATATTTAGAATCGTGCTGGTTGCTCGCTGATCGTCGGAAACGTTCCTGAGTGACGCTGATCGCTCGGCGCTGAAGCTTCGCTACATTTCCGCTGTCAGCGCGATTCTAAAACCAGCCTAAGACTAGAGGTGAGGCTCACTGTTGTCGGAGAGGTCAAGCGAGGTGAGGCAGCGCACGCCGTGGATCCGCCCGCGGCTACGCGTGGATCGTTTTACCCCCTAAGGGGTTGAATTTTGCAAAATCCCGTTTTAGTGAGCACCTACGCAGCTACGTTCTAAAAGGAATGCAATATTTAAGACTCCTAGCACTTATAGCAGGCCTGTTCATCTCCGCGAGTTTACATCGAAAACAAAACACGCACGATGGCCCACCTACAGGATACTATTCGACAAGGCCTCACATACGAGCGAACATTGACTCACGCACGCATGTGTATGTGCATTGTGTATGATGGGAGAAAATAAAGAAAATGGTGTACTAAATACTGTGCAGTATTTAACTGCCTAAATAATAATAAAAACACAGAATGTACTTTTTTGAGTTGCCTCAAGACACTGAGAGGTAAATAAGTAGTTAATATTATTCATGATAATTCATGCTAAATCATGTATTTCCTCCGCCATTTTCCGCAGTTTGGCACCTCACGTCACATCATTTTACCGAAGTTAGCCCTATAGCTTCGGCGCAGTGCCGATCACTGACGTTTGTCAACAAAATGGTGCTTGACTCTTGAGACAGGCTAAATTACACCATATTGTTAATGACATTGAGCATAATTTTTTTTAAATACTTTCGCGATGTAAAACTTCTGTACGTAGTACTTATTATTATTCTGTGGTATAAGCAGCACTGCGCTGCACGTCTTCTTATTATAAAAATGGCTGCAGCATCGTTCTAATGCGACACCCCATATAAAAGTAGCTCGGGCTCCAGTGGCCTCCTGAGCCCACATAATATCGTCTAATTTTCAAACTAGGTACGTAACTCCAAAAAATACGAAAAATTACTTTTAATGCCATCTAGTGTAAAATTTCGAGATCTATCGATTGGAATACCTTTCAAGTCCCTTATTTTACTATTTCAATAAGTACATTATTATGTTTCGATTAGTACCTTGGCTATGAAAAAATAAACAGTTTTTATTTCCTCGTTTGCACAAATGGACATAAGTAGTTTGATAATTATTATTAAGCTGACGATATTGGCTGAAACAACAAGCTGACGATATGACGCTCACTGTTGTCGGAGAGCACGAGCGAGGTGAGGCAGCGCACGCCGTGGATCCGCCCGCGGCAACGCGTGGATCGTTTTACCCCCTAAGGGGTTGAATTTTGCAAAATCCCGTTTTAGTGAGCACCTACGTTCTAAGCCTAGGTGCAGACACCGATAGTTGGCTGATAGTTGGGCCCGGTTCTAATTTATATAAAGAATCAGCCAATATCATATAGGTGCTGTAATGTCGCGCACTTTCATACATCTCCATACCCAACTATCGGCCAGCTAAAAATCGGTGGTCTGCGCCTAGGCTAAAAGGAATGCAATATTTAAGACTCCTAGCACTTAAAGTAGGCGCACACCGTTGATTTTTCGTCGGTCGATAGTTTAGTCGGGCATTTGATCAGTATGGGCATTTATGGAAGTGCGCACACTACGCCGATTCGATTTGGCCGATTCTTCATACAAATTAAAATCGGGCACAACTATCGGCCAACTAAAAATCAACGGTGTGCGCCTACTCTTATAGTTTCTGAGATATCGTGAGGCTCACTGTTGTCGGAGAGGTCGAGCGAGGTGAGGCAGCGCACGCCGTGGATGCAGGACTCGAGCACGTGCGCCGCCTGCGCCGACGCCAGCACGCCCGCCAGGTTCAGCGCCACGCCCGTCGCGCTCTCGTTGCACGCCAGCCCCAGCAGCAGGCTCCTGCGGCAACCATCATACAAATATAAACTTTATTGACACATATAAACTTCAACAACACAACAACAACAAAAATAATCACTGAGCCACTGCGCCAGTAGACTCCCGCTCAGCATTTCTCAGTCTTCCGCGGACGCATCGCGCATTCTTTCGAGGAGACACCGACTCGAGTTCGATATTCCTTAAAATAATGCGCCAGGCTCCTGCGGCAACCATCATACAAATATAAACTTTATTGACACATATAAACTTCAACAACACAACAAGAACAAAAATAATCACTGAGCCACTGCGCCAGTAGACTCCCGCTCAGCATTTCTCAGTCTTCCGCGGACGCATCGCGCATTCTTTCGAGGAGACACCGACTCGAGTTCGATATTCCTTAAAATAATGCGCCAGGCTCCTGCGGCAACCATCATACAAATATAAACTTTATTGACACATATAAACTTCAACAACACAACAAGAACAAAAATAATCACTGAGCCACTGCGCCAGTAGACTCCCGCTCAGCATTTCTCAGTCTTCCGCGGACGCATCGCGCATTCTTTCGAGGAGACACCGACTCGAGTTCGATATTCCTTAAAATAATGCGCAGGGAAATACCGTGATACCTATCTTACGTTAAGCATTTTTACAAATACAGAACACGGGCAAGTGATAATCAATTATCGCTCATAATAATCATCATCAGGTTATTGGGCGTCTTCACACGGGCGATTTGCGCGCTGCTAACTCGTGGGGTATACTCCGCGATATTACTGCAAAGCAAACTGCTGTGCGAGTTCTCCCCGCTGAAAAATCGCTCGTGAGAAGGCGCCTATTCCTATTCATCGTCTTTATTGGCATAAGCTTGCTAAATGATCGCGCGACGAAATCACGTGACCATTTATCAATCACAATGGCGTCTAATCCTGTATAAATACCTATACCTTAGTTCTTTAGAAATTTCCCTAAATGTAAACAAATATGGCCAACTGACATTGACGAATTTTTAGTCTATGTCAGTTGATCTACTAGTGATGCGACAAAATCTCTCGTTAATCGCATCTGTAAATGTCATTTACGGACTGCGACAGACGATTATTAGATTTTTAAAGATCGTTTGTATAGTTAAGATCAATCCCTCTTCTAATTGATGTTGTGAATAGTTGTGATCAGTAATGTGATCGTCAAAATAGGATCTTCTTAATCAAAGAAAATTTAAATTTCCCTTTTTTATTTGTTTAGGAAATATAATTTAAATTATACTGTCGGTCTAGACAAAGTGCACAATAAAATCGTAAACCAGTCGAAAAGTGGTCGAAATGCCTTATTTATGTGACACTCGTCTGTATAATAAAGCTGAGCCCCGATTACGGTAACTTTTAACGTTTCCAATCCAGACACGCTTCTCGATTCTGCGATACGATTGGTCGTTCAACAGCGTACGTCAGCTGTTTTGACCAATCGTATTGCAGAATCAGAAACGCGTCTGGATTCGAGACGTTAAAAATTACCGTAACCGGGGCTCTGAATTCAAAGACTTCTTCGCAAAGTGTGTTGTTGCATTCAATGAAGAAAAAATAGATTGTTGAATATAACCTCGTTTATATTTTATTTTAAATTAATATTATCAAAGTAATTAATGGTCATTGAAATAATTGAATACTTGAAATAAAATCGATAAAATTTACAGATTATTATCTATGAATATTGTCTATGACTTACAGATTTTCCAGAGATAGGACCTAAAGGACAATGTTCATTTCTGGCCTGGCGTGGACAAGATGCTAATGAAAATATGAATTTGCCAAAAATTTTTAATTAATTTTTAAAGTATTCACTTAGTGTAACTTTGTATCAATTTGCCTTTATAAAAATCCAATTTAAATAGTACTTTATGTGATAATTACAACTTCCTGTCTTTAACACTCATTTCAGTGTTGCCAAAATGAATCTTATCGGTAAGAATCGATTCATATCGATTGTTGTTCGACTATGACAATTATTATTTTTTTAAATACGTATTCATTAAAATGACATTTATAAAACCTTTTTAATATTCTAATAACACTACCAAAAATATTTAAATAACTAAATGAAACCTTATTTAACACACACCTCATTATACACCTTATTTCGTGTCATCAAAAATACAATCGATTTTTATATCGATTATTTTTATTCATCACCACATTATTAGCATGGCAACACTGAAAATATTGTCACAGCTGTTATCTGTCATTCGCTTTGTTTTGTATTTTTCATCGTGAGTGTTGTTTAGTTCTCAAAACCAAGTTTTTGCCAAAATAAAAGCAGAAGAGTGTTGTATAAGTTTCCCTTTTGACGTCTTTATTTTTTTGACCATGGTCCTCGATGCTTCCCTTCCCGATGACCCTGGCATACTCTCGAACTACGAATCTCACTCAACCAATGACCAATGGCTCACTTTCGGACATCGAACCTTGCCTAAACGCCGACCACGGCTTACGTATGGACTCCGACCCGAGCCCCATGAATGTTAACCCCAGCCCGATTTTGGATAATGCAACTAGCAATTCCTCAACCTCATGAGGAACCTATGATATGTATCAATTGTATAGCTGACATGATGCAGAGGAGGCGACATAGCCTAGAGCTTATTAAGTTCAGTTGGTTATAATGTCAGTGGATGACTCCTCAGCTGGTAAGTTATTGAATGAGCGTGTGGACTTGTTGAATACCTTTTACAATGTATTTGATCAACTACCTTTACCGTAGATTACCTTAATCCTAATAAAACTTTTTTTTTAGATTGATAACAGCAGTGTATGTTGTCACTCATGTTGGACTGTGGCCACGATGTGGCTATGCACCAATCAAGGACAAATAATATTTCAAATGAAGAACTGGTCACTGTTAACGTGGATTGTCTTTGTTACAAATACGTTCCATAGACTGCATATTAACACGGAAAGAGAATCACATAATATTCGAAAATAATGTAATAATGGAACAGATTTCACCTCGTCAAGTAAGTTTTTTTATAATTATTTTCATTATATTTTATTAAAGACATTGGCTTGATATATTTGAAAAAAGTGTATATTTTTTTCTATACAAATACTTCTTACTGATAGATAAAAATTGACATCACATCTCAATATCTTAAAGAATGAATTTTGAATGATACCATAATTAATTTCTTTGTTTCAGCTGCGGGGATCTGACCAAATATGTCATCCTTAAGTGGCAGTGAGCTGATCGAGTTGCTACACATGCTGTGGAGCCCCAACAAACACATGATGGGACGAGGATTCATTTGCCCTGATATTGGCCGAATAACAGTAGGTTGCTGTGCTCATGTTATGACAATTTTGTGGTTTTTGAGCTGGGCAAGGTATCAGGAACATGTATTTCCACCTGCCTAGTTCCTAGACAATATTTTATTGACCCATGAGTCAGATTAAAATAATAATAATAAAAAAAAGGTGTTTTATTTTGCTTCTAACCTTTATAGTCTTAATAAAAAAAAATTTTTTTTAAGGACTTGGGTACAAAATGATATTTATATTCTGTTTCTTACTGGTATAGACTATTTATTAAATAACAAATTACATGCTGTAATGTCTGTCCACCTCAGGCCAAAGGTCCCATACTAAGTGGGCATAACCCTTTCAACGTCAATGTCGATTTGACATTTTAACGTGAAGCACAAATTTTCACCATCCAAATATTTTGTTAAAATATTTTGTTTTCAATGTTAGATTTCATATTTGTTTCATCATGAGAATAAAGTTGGTTTCATGAGCTTGTGAAATAATGTGTATGATATTAAGAAAACGTGAGTATTATAGTGTAATTGTGTGCACAAGTGTTTGTTTACATCGATGGAAATTTCTAAAAAATTAAGGTTTAGAGAGAAGTTTATCATTCCCCGCAATATCTGTGATATGAGAATCTATATGAACTCCATTGAAACCCCGCCAGTAGGGATTTATTAGTGTTGATAATACAAGGAACAGGAATAAAAGGAATTATTACACTGCACAACAAAATTGCAACTTTTGGCTGATGATTGACTTTCATTACATGATGTTTACTAATTTGACGTCGCTGATTCTGAATCTTCCGTTCATTTTTTCGTAGCAGCTCTTGTTTACGTGTTATAGCTTTCACTCAAAAATTGCTAAATTTCAGTCTTAATTCGCCGACAGTTCAAAAAATACTATGTTTTCTTTTTATAATTTAATATGGTAGCATTAAGAAGTGTTTGTGTGAATGATCTAAATCAATTTTGTTTCATTTGCGGAGAGAATATGTTTAAATAATCCGTTTAAATGTGACAAAGTTCGTAAAATTGGCTTACAAAAATTAGTTTGGGGACCCAGTGGAAATGAAAGATAAGCCTTGAATTCCGCAAAAGGCGTGGAAAAGATGCGTTGAGTTTTTACGTTTATAAACAAATAAGAATATGTGTAGATTTAGATACGAAACCGCTATGATCTGAAAGGAACCCTTGAACCATCGCGATGACTGTTATTTTTATTTTTGAACAAAAATGGTATTAACCAAAAAATATTGAACTAAATGGTAATTCCTTGCATACTTTTGGCATGTAGACGTCTTTTCAACCCTAAGAAGTCACCTGAACCTCATGTTGATACTTCACATGAGGATTTTGAGGCGAAAACTGTCAGTGTGGTAGAGACTTTGAATGTGACCCGAAATTTTCAAAACCATGTAGCCAAGATGGTTTAAACGATCGTTTTAGAGATTTAGGATCTTCGAGTCTTCCGAAAATACATAGATGAGTTATTTTGGCATTTCAATTTTTTTTTTGGAAAATCCGAAAAAATCTTACTATTCTTACATATCGAACAACGTATGAGTCACTTACAAACATGTTTTTTTGGTTGGAAGTAATATAAACATCGAATTACACTCTCTTCGTAATCACCTGAACAATTTTATCACAACTCTTAAGGATCTAAGTGAAGAACATGGCGATCAAATCCACCAGGGCCTTCGTACGATAGAGGGACGCTATCAGGGCCACTGGAATGCACACATGATGGCTGACTGCTGTTGAATCATTCAGAAGAGCTGTCTGCCTTCAGCATCAGCAAGGAAGTCAAATAAAAGAAAGTTTTTTCAACTTAATAACTTCATAAAATAGGATCATCTCTAAAAAAAGAGTGTTTTTTTACAAAAAGACCCAAGTGTCATATTTTTTTAACCAGAGCTGATACAGATATTTCAATCACAGATTTGAAATCGTCATTAAAAATTGGACTAATAGGATCATGTAACATAACCCAATCATCAGAAATGCTGTTGTGCAGTGTTATCCTTTAATTTACACACGTCAGTTAATAACATAGTTCTTGGACACAAAATTCGGTGCAAAAACTGTATGAATGCGTCGTAAAAACATCATTAAACATTTAGGACATCATTTCCTGATTTATTCTAATCTCGGCCACACACATTCCTAAGATAAATAAACCAAAAGTGAGTGACTAAATGCGACGGGAGTTATTTTATTATCATCACTGATTGTAACCTGACCTTTGACCAATAACACTAATAAGATGTGGTGGAAGACGACTAAACTACTATAATTTATTGCTGTCACGAGCGAGGCAACGATTGTAAAGGGGAAAGTGATTTGTATGACTCAACGTTTGTAATCATTTATACGACATATACAGTATTATAAAATCGAATTTGTTTTCCTACAGGTCCCAGCGTTCATAATTATACGGAAAAACGTTCAAATATCATTATCGACTTGATTATTGCATAAACATATAGGCTAGCCTACTTTTCCTCATACTACATAAAGGTGCACGTAAGCTGTGCGACGAAGCAGTTTAGGCATTCGTCATAAAGAGTTCATCGACTCGGGTTAAGTTCATAAACTAGGCACTGAATGAAACTACCTAGAGCCAACGAACTGTGACCCTATGTCTATGGCATTCGTATCTGATTGGCTACTTGAATATTCTGTTGTCCTCTGCATCTTAGCATACGCGCACCCTAAACCTCCGAGGGCAAAACGTTGGTGATGAATAAGCGCGTGGTTATTCTCAACCACAAGTACGAGCATGGAATACGTAATGCCATTCACAATAACAAACACACATGAGTCATGAACTTACTTGAGTGCATCGGGCGGCATCTTGCAGTATGAGAAGTCTAAGTCGGTGAGGGCCAGACAGGCTGTGAAGAACTGTCTGAAGGAAGGTGGGGGGTCCTTAGGTCTCCTGGCGGAGGACCAAGGGTTCCGTCCCACGAGGAGCGAGGACAGCCGCGCCGCGCATCCTCGGAGCAAGGCACCCCACATCTGAACGTCATGTTGGTGATTGTTATTACGCTTAGTAATCACAGTCTGGTGAATGATGAAAAAATGGTTTCAGGTGATGGTTTAATGAGCTTTAATTTGGGCATGTTTCAGTGTGAATATGAGATGACTTAGAGCGATAGCTTTTTGTTATGGATATTGCACTAGATAAATATTTCAATGATTCGAGTGATGTTTGATTGAAAGGAGAGCAGCGGTTTTAATTTTCTAATAATATTCGATAAATCTAGTTTAAGTAGTCGGCTCTAAGATTCATAAAAATTAGCTGCAACTGGTGTATGACTAAAATCCCGTGTGACATAGAAAACCGCTAACCATAACGTCATAACTCCAATACACGCAAGTTCATTAGTAGATAAAACTTGGGTGATTTGCGCACGCGCACAAGTGTATTTTAGTTAAATTCTTATCGGGCTATTGATAAGAAACAATGTGCAACTTAAAATAACAGAATGAGATAATTAGGTCACATAACGTTTTTTACTTACATTTTCTAACGTTGTTTCTGTGTTAGTCAAGTTTAAATGCGTCAATACATTGGGTTGTGCGAGGAAGTTGTATAAATTCTGGAATAGAAACGATTCAGATTAAATTATGGTCATTAGATCAGAATATTAAGAGTTGTTACTATGTAATTACTTAGAATAGGCAAGTTTAATTTGATTTACAAGAAAATCTGAAAGGATGTTTACAACCATTAGATAACTATCTGATTCTATTGAGATCATTCATTCATTATTATAGTATGACAGCTGATTTAGTGCAATGATTTAAATCGCCTCTCCTCTACATTATATGCGTAATCAATCACATGAACATGGGAAAACCCTGCCTATTCTCTTAAGTTGACGACACATTGTTGGTTAAAAGCGACTTACATGGACATCGTCCTTCAGGTTATTGTGCGACAGATCCAGGTGGGATAGCGTGGAGAGATGGCACGGGTTATCGTTCAGCATCGTCGCGAGGTAGGTAACAGTCTTGCCTGTCAGGCCGCATTGCGACAGCGCGATGTACTTGAGACCATCCGGGTTGCTCGCCAGCCCGGTCAGAACGCTGATCGCACCTGCCGAAGACATCAATGAACAATTGCTGTGCGACAGGAAATCATTCTTAAATTGCCTCACGAAAACAAGCATTGTAAACAACAACAATTTTGAAAGCAGTCGCTTTGTAAACTATTGGTCTCGATACAATGCAATGCACGTCATCGGTCACCGCAATTGATATTGGGTTGGTCATACCTACATTATTAAATTGATTAGATTGAATTTAATATGTACAGTACAGTATTCAGTTAAATAATAAATAACTGAATGATGATCTTAGATTAAGGTATAATCCGCTAGACTTCTTTTTGTGTGTTCAACTGTTTACGTTAGGTGTAGATATTATAA
Source organism: Ostrinia nubilalis (assembly GCF_963855985.1). Taxonomy (NCBI): domain Eukaryota; kingdom Metazoa; phylum Arthropoda; class Insecta; order Lepidoptera; family Crambidae; genus Ostrinia; species Ostrinia nubilalis. The sequence continues at coordinate 7,506,108 of NC_087100.1, forward strand.
TACTATTTGTATTTAAAATAGGTCACGGTCATTGATTTTATTGAATAAAAGTAGGATAAGGCTGTCGGCTCACTAACAATGCGCATCCGTTGACGTAACTGAACGGCCAGCGTGTCCTTATTTAGACGACATTCGCCGATTTTAAATTGACTGCAAATCTCAAGCTCCAATTGTATTTATGTGCATATTTTTGTATTTATTTATTCTAGTAATATTTGTAACATATAGTCTTAGCATTAACGACAGAAATATACAAATAGAACTTTAGAAACCATTTGGATTTTATATAACTGCATATCCTTGTTACAAAAATAATCACGTTTCTACAATGGCACGTAACCAGTCATGTAAGCGTGAACAGGCGTCGGTGATATAAGCATAGAAATCACAACACAAAATATCTGGTGTGGAATTCCAAATAAGTGAAATTAATTGCCAGACACTGTTAATTTATTATCATCTTTGCATTCATAACGCAATGATTTTTTTTTATATCCGCAATAAAAGTATTTTTTTGGAAACTCATTATGTAGGTATCTGGTATACTTGTATAATTGTAATGCTACGACTGTTAAGCAATGTAGTTTTAGGTCTTGTTGCTTAATGTGTCTCTCATAATACTGTGCAGAATTTGTGCAACATTTGAGACTTAGGCATAATGAGTCTCTTATGTAGTGTACAGAATTTCAACTATTAGGCCAAAAATAAAACACTTAAAATGTTTGTGTCCTTCGATGACCAACCAAACAGATCAACAGTACCTACTTAATCATGTAAAATTTTCATTAATCATACAGTGTCCACTTTTCTACTACCTACGTAATTATGACACAAGTAACTAATTGATACACACACTGTGAGTACAGTTAATAGGATATCTGCTTTTATTAATAGACAAGAAAACAATACAACTTTTAATGAAAGGTCAATCAACGGCTAGGGTTAGTCACTGCCTGCCCCCGTTAGTCACCGCTCCCAAAGCTATTTTAGCCTACGCAAAAGATCATACCAGTCTACATATAACGGGCCCTTTCATTTTTTCCTGTTAGTCGAATCACTCAAGAATCGCGCGTGATCACTGGAAAGACACTGTAATTTTCAATACAGCAGTTTGCCAATCAGTGCACAAGGGCAGAGGAAATGGGAGACACAAACTATCGTAATGGATTTCGCAATTAGGCCCGTGTCCATCATACTCAACAAGACGAGCTCTAGTTCACTCAATTGTTTTCAGTTTTATTTTGCAGGCTTAATCAACGTGATTATCCGTCGAGAAAGATGATTCACGTCAAACGGTCTTGGTGTCTCGTTAAGTCTAACCAACTTGAAAAATATGTTTTACTTATTGGACAGGAATGTTGATAAATATGTGAGTAATTTGCGAGATCTTCAAGATCGTCTTGCAGTGTGGTCTGACTGATCAAACAAATCCTAGATGGACACGGCTTCTGCTAACGGTTCTGCGAAAAGTATGAGTAGTAGACGTCTGACAGCCGCAGCGTATTCTACATAAATCATGTTTACACTTTACAGAAACGCATAGGTTTCACAACATACCCTTATCCTTAATGTGTTTCTTCGAGAAGACGAAAAACAAGCAGGTTTAAACTTATCCTCAATGTTGTTCCATGAGAAGACCATCGTACGCGGTCATTTCAAAGCGTGGTCTACTCAATGTCTAGACGAACGCGTAGATTCTAGATTATCCTTATCTTAATCTTAGTCTTGCGAGAAGACAATCGTAAAGCTATATGTGAACGTCTCACAGCGTGGTCTACTCGACTCTAACATTGCCTAGATTTCAGAATTCCCTTTTCCGTGGGCCTGCGAGAAGTTGAAAGTAATACGCGGACGTCTTGCAGTGATCTACTCAAAAAACCCTAGCTAGACGAACACGTAGATTGTAACTACGCCGTTGTCCTCAATGTGGTTCTGCGAAAAACTATTGTAACGTGAACGGGTCGCAGCGTGGTCTACTCAAACAATGCCTAGACGAATACGTAGCTTATCTTCAATGCAGGTCTGCGAGAAGACGATCGTATTATGGTGGTCTATTCAAACAATATGGGAAACAAGGAAGCCCTAGACCAGTGGTTCTTAACCGGTGGTCCGCGGACCACTGGTGGTCCCTGGAGGCATTCCAAGTGGTCCACGAAGTGCACTTGCACACCTTGGTCAAAACCACTTTTAACTGATTTTTGCAGTCAAACTGGTTTTGACCGATTATGAGGTGGTCCGTGACAAGACAGAAATTTGGTAAAATGGTCCCTCATGACTTAAAGGTTAAGAAACTGCCCTAGACGAAGGACGAGGTTCTAGCTTACCCTTATCCTCAATATGGTTCTGCGAGAAGTCGATAGTGTGCATTGCCGGAGGGCGCTTAGCACGAGCGAGCGCGTGGCCCAGACGCGCGGCGTGGTCGTGGCGCAGCGCCGCGGCGCGCCAGCTGAGGCGCTGCGGCGGCGGGCACGCGCAGCGCGCCAGGCGGCACACGCTCTCCCACGCCTCGCCCCCCGCGCGGACGCCGTCCCCGCAAACGCCCGTGAACCAAGTGTTGTGCTGCAGCGCTATCACCAGCGGGATCAGATCCCTGCGACAAACGACAAGGTCGATCTGGGAACCTCAACAACTTTCAGCGACAAGTTTCGAGGATGTTAAAGTCAAAGTCAACATTTCTTTATTTGTTTAGACTAATAAATAGTTCTTACACTCAGATCATAGAAGGAAATAGATGTGAAACGGGGGCGTGGTGCGTGTCTCCGCGATATGCCCAGAAACGAACATCGCCCGCGACGCCAGGTTAGTCGCGATTCAGTCGTACTGAGGAAATGTTCTCCGATATTGTTGGATAATGCGTCGTAACGTGCAATAACATAAGTGAAACGAAGAACTACAGGAACAATGAAGTCATTTACCACATGTAAGTATTGCAAATCCATTGGTATTTTGCTTATAAATAAAAAAAACTAAACATTTTTACGAACGAATTCAGTGCCGTGACATTTACTGCGATATCGAAATTAGTGGTGATAAAAATTCAAACACGTTGTACATTGACGATTTAGTTAGCAACCATTTTATGTCATGCGTAACTACTGCGCAATGTATTTTATTTCTTCCGATATCCACTGACGCGTGAAAATACACAGTACGGCCGCATGTGCCGGTCGTAACATAGTGCAGGGCTCGTGTTCCAATACGGTTTCCTATTATCGATAAATAGAAGTAAATTATTATTTTCTATTTTATAATTTTGAATGAAAAAATCATGAGTTGCTTGCGATTTTTAAGTTTTTACAAAAACAATAACAATCCCATCAAAAACAATACTTGTCAAAAAAACCAAGTCTCGCAACTCAGTTGTTCTACGGTAAAAAGTTGTGAGATCCATGTAATACCAAGTCCAGGCCAGGAAATCTTTAACGTTTTACATAAATATATTGACTTGGCCATCGCACTAAATAATTTAATTTACACGTGTTTTCATGCGATGGACGATCTCATTTCTTTTTGTATTTTGTAGACAGCAGTTATGTATCTAGAAAACTGGACCGAAATTGAAAAATTTTACTCGACTTGGCGGTTGCACTACCGTGCCCCCAAATATCATTTCTTTTTGTATTTTGTAGACAGCAGTTATGTATCTAGAAAACTGGACCGAAATTGAAAAATTTTACTCGACTTGGCGGTTGCACTACCGTGCCCCCAAATATTTTAGTTTTTCCTTGGTTCATACACCAAACACTACTTATATTCCAAATTTGAAGCTTCTAGGTCTGCTAGAAGTGCCTTAGAGTTTTGATGATCGGTGAGTCAGTGAGTCAGTGAGTCAGTCAGTGAGTGACAAAATTAAGTAACTTTGACCCGTTATAATTCTTAAACTACTGGTTCAAATTGAATGAAATTTTAAATATACCGTGTCTTTACAATGCCTGCATAGCTAATGAAAATTCAGCCTTCTAGTTTTATCCACAACGAAGTTACAGGCGGTCGAAAATGGCCTGAATTGCTTCGAGAAAAGGATGGTACGGCCGTGCCGCTTTTTTGCTCGACTTGGTGGGGGCACTGCCGTGCCCCCAGATAGTAGAAGGGATTAGTAACTGTCAACTATGTAATTACTATAAGAGCTAGTTGAAAGCCTAATATAGGCATTATTTTTGATAAACATAGGCGGTACGAATTTCGCCATAATTAAAAAGTTAATGCGCGATAGTAGTTAATAATAATTACAGTGATCCTGTTATTATTATTAAAGTAAATAATAATATATTACCAATATTGTAAATACTGGTAAAAATCGCAAGTACCTACTTAACCCATGACTTTTCATACAAACTTTGTCAGTCTATAACTTCTATACTCCATCGATAACGACATTGAGCTTTGGTTGGGGTAAATTAATATAAGGTAACTTCATTTAGTCCCAATAATTGATTCTGAGTTTTTCGTCCATACAAAATGGAACTGACTCCTTTATGCAAAAATCGTTAAAGAACATAATAATAACGTATAATAATAAAAAGGTTGTCATACAAGCATTTTTTAAACCAATTTCGAGCCTTGCCCCCAGGATTTAAAGTATCGATATCTTATCGACTCCATTTTATCTTTCTTCTCTCTAATTGCTTTTTTCAAAGTGTGCGTCACGTCACGCGGCCATTGATTGGCCATAAGGCACGCCTTCTGGCCAATCACAGCACTTTTAAGCCGGTTGCACATGTTGTCGTAGACTCTCAGTCGCTTTGTTTTTACACAGTTGAATGTGTGTGTGGGAGCTGTGGTGGGGGAAATGTGGGGACACTGGTTCTCGTTGTAGTTACGCGCGACTTCATATCTATTCTCTTTCTATGATCTGAGTTCTTACAAATCGTCATTTTGCTCTTAAGGAGCCTCTACATGTCTCATAATCTTTTTACCCTACCAGCGCTTCGAGACCAACATTTGGCAAGTGCTGAGAAGAAGCGCCGCAACAAACTCAGTCACCACTGTCTGCCGGTTAATATAAATAAAAAGAAAAAGCAGTAGTAGGTAGATATTTACCTTTGATCTAGGTGGTCGAAATCCTTCAAATGCAACATTCTTATATCGTGAGCTAGGTAAATTGTGTCTATATCCCACGCTACTTCCGCCCTAAAAAGTAAATAAATATATATTTATTAGTTCCTGTTCTTTAGCTGTTCAATTTTTAATGATAAAAATTTGGGTAGTGTTACCTAAAAGGCGTTTGGCAAAGATCACACATTGCAGCATATTGATTCGAGAAATCCCCGCAGGTGGAATGTTTTCGTGTTCCAGTTACAGATGGAAGTTGGAAAGGCAAATTGACCTGTACAATGTAATGTTTGTTAGTATGAAATGCAAAGTACCTACACACATTAAAGCGAATTGCTTTCAGACACAAAAAAACGTAATACCATTTAGCACCAATTATAATTTCACCACACCACTTTACACTCTTGATTAATTAAGCAAATTATTAGTGTCCTTTTTCAAAAGCTAAATTGGATGACTAAGCAGAGTAAATTAAAATAAAAAAGTTAGCAGAATTAGCACACTGACCTTGGATATGACATCCTCCATGGATACATTTGGGAATAGGTCATCAAATGCTGCTACTAGGGCATGTATCACATTTAGGACACCATCAGAGGTTCCTTCTTCACCTTAAATAAAATTGTTATTTACGAAAATCATATTCTATGGTGCAAGTGGAAAACACTACAAAATTTTGATTCATGAATTATTTTGAAGTATGATTATCAAAAAAAAAACTAATGAGAAAAATATATTTTTTAAGCTTGTTTTCACACTGGTTTAACTTCCTACACATTTACCTGATGTTAATTGACTTTATAAACAGTTAATTAACCATCTAACAATGAGTTAATTATAATCTGTTAACAACCTATTACATGACAATAAGATTTGATGTCAAGGCAGTGTTAACGGGAATGATAGTGGCAATTAAGCACTTACCTATGAGAATCGACACTGGTTTGTGTTCATGGATTAATGTTATTGATAGATGATTTGCCTTTTTGCTTTCTAAGGCCTCTATTTCCATCAGGTGAAATCCATTATCAACCTATGGACAATTTTTATCAATTATTTTTTTATCAGTATGAAACTAAATAAATATGACAGTGATCCATTTATTAATAATTATGATCAGGGAAGAGATGTACATGTAACTTACCCGTGTGGGTACTTTTGTTGTTGTGATAAATATTCTGAAAGAAGTAACAACCTGAAAAATAAATAAAAATTACTGACATAATGTGAGTTGCTAAAAAGTTGTTTAGAACACCAGTTTATTTAAAGTTAATAGTCTAATTAGGTTTTAATAGGATTATTTTTTACTATTGAAAAATTACACCTGATAATATTGTTGTTATGTTATAAACCAATTTAAATGTTTTACTTATTACATAATAATGTTTATGCAATAAGGAAATGAAAGAATTTCTGAGGAATTTTAAATTAAGATACAGATTTAACATAAAACCTTATTGTAAAAGGTTGATCCATATTTATTAGAATGATAAAGATCTTAAAATGTATATGTAAATCAAAACAATAAACTTTTTGAATGTAGGTAATTTACCAATCTACATTTTAACTGGAAAATATGAAGCCAGTTTTTATTGTTGTTATAAATTCACATACAATTTGATTGTACACACTACATTAAAAAATATCAAGCATGGACACACCTAGTGACTCATTGGTATTGTCCAGAAGTTAACATTCATAGCAATGGGAATAAATTTAGTTGAACCTGATGGTCTTATTAGTACCATACTGGATACTTAAGTGTTTATAAGCAATAATTATAATAAAATAATAATTATGTAAGTACTTCAGTTAAATGTGAAATATCATACATTTTAAAATTTATAAAATAGTACACAAAAGGTAAGTACTGTCTATTATAATTTATTTTATGAATTAGGAATTAATTTTAAGTTGAAGCTGCACCTAAAAGAAGCACTATCTAAATAAATAGTAGATAACTTAATATCATACAATGTTAAAGAATACTCACTAAAACTCTGTTATCTACTTTATCACCTCTTGATTCCATGCGGATAAGGGATTTATAGAGTATCTTAACATTTTTTCCCAGTACATTACTGATGCTTTCTGTAAATAAAATAATGAATGGTTTCACCAAAGTGTTACGTTTTATATTTTAGGTGAGCTAGTGATTTTTTAAAATATGTTTAATTAGAGAAAAACAAACCGCTCAGCTCTGTAGATATTTGTGATTTTGTTGACATTTTTGCAATTTTTTTCAGAGTCATAACTTCTGAAATTTGATTATTTTACCACACACATTATATTCACATTCACTATTTTTATGTAGGTATCAATAACAAATATTTTTCCATATGTACACACGAAGAAACAAACTGAGCACTTCTAAGTTATTGAAAATTATTGACCTAAAATTTCCCGAAATCACCACAACACACCTACACAAATGTCTACAAATGTCAATCAGACAGACAGTCATAGAGCAAAAATGTAATTGAGTGGGCGTGTTCTACGTTTTTTTAATTGCTTGATCTAACCAATCAACAGTGTCATTGTCGCTATGGTGCTTACGGATTGGTCGTATATTTCATAGACAAGACAGTAGGTATTTTGAGCTCAAGCAAGACAAGTTTTATCACCCGTATTTGTACATCACTAGTTTCGTATACTCTGTGGTTCGTAGGTCTGGCTTAAAAAGCTTTGACCCTATGCCGTAAATTTTAATTTAAAAAAAAATCGTATGTCATTGGTGGGTAGACACTTCTCATACAAAAACTAGTCTCTATATGCAGCAATTGATATACAACCTTATACCTTAAGCAATAAAGTGCATTTTGGATTGATTTCAATATAGCAGGGGAACCCGCGGATCAATACCACCATACTAAAAATAATTGTTAGTGTCCTTAATGTTGGTAGTATTGTTAGTTTGACAATAATGAAAAAAAATGTCTGTCAATTGAGTTTGAGTTTTTAACCGGCGAATTGATTCGTGCGAAGTTATTTTCTCAGATTTGGTGCAATATTACTGTAAATAAACTTTTCTGTCGTTTACGTTGAGTTGATTAAGTTCCTCCGTATCGGGCGTGATAAAGTTTGCTGTTCAGTGTTTTGTTTTTTGTGAGATAGAGACTCTTTTAAATAAGCTGTGTTTCAACTTCTACAGAAGTTTAAACTCTTATTTACTTTTCTGTTTAATGGGTATGTTATCTACTTACTTGAAATATTAGATCTATTACAAATCTATTTTTCATTAAAAACAACCCTATGTGATGAAAATGTAAATGTACTTTCAAAACTGGTAAATGCATGAACCAGGGCATTGACACTGGTTGGAGAGAAATTATAGGCTTTGTTTAATTAATACCTATTTCATTTTAGGCTTCTACTGATAATGGAGAGTAGAAACAACAAGAAGTGCGTTATTTGTAATAAGAGGCGAAGTCGTGGTGGATCACCCTTACTTTTGAGTAGGTTTCCTCTGGATTCTGACCGGTAAGTTTCTAATAACACTCATTTATTACAAGATAATTTTAATGATTGTGTAAACTTAAAGGCTGGGATTAATATTTTTAATCATACAGTAAATAACCATAACCAATTTTTAATTTCAGTATTTTGTTTCGTACTCTGTAAATGCATTGCATAACAATACTAAAAGAAATTAGTTGATGAATAAATTTCAGTTTGTTATCCTTTTTCTTTTCTAATAGGTATTTCTTATTTCAGTTGTCGAATGTGGGTTAAAAATGCTGGCATAGAAGACTTAGCATATGTACCTATTGAAAAGTTACACCAACTTAAGTTTGTTTGTGGTGGGCACTTCATCCTTCAATGCCAAAGGAACTCGGCTGAAGAACTCAGCTATTCCAACACTGGAATTGAGCAATCCCATCTTGCCAGATGAAGTTTTGACAGAGTTTCCTCTTCATGTAAAAGACTCCAATAAAGAAAACCTCAAGACAGGTATGATGATGACTTCAATTATTTTTTTTAAATGTAATTTACTATCTATCAATTTTTCTGAATTATTTAGATGTCTTCATTAATTTTCTTTGGTTTCCAAAACAAACCAACCGAATGCAATTTAACAAGGTTCTTTCTTTGTAAACACAAACATGTGTGTTGTATGCTTATCAATAAATAATATATAATTTTAATTATTAATTATATCTATACTTTGTTACAGTTCTTTATGATCATTCATATTGCATTCCAAAGAAGTCAAATCCAGTTGAACGAGGTATGTTTATCTAAAATTATACTAATAATATAAAAAGGAAATATTTAATTGTTTGTTTGTATTTGATCGGCTCCGTAACTCGAAGCCAAGATAGCCTAAAGTGCGGGTTAGAACCCCACAGCTTGAATATTGTAGTAAACCCACTCGTAACACAATTTAGCTTAGAATGAGGTGTTGAGTTAGAGGGACTTTAGTAATTTGTGTAATACAAATTCTTCAAAAAAACTACCGGACCAATTTGAAAAATTTTAGGCAATCTACATTAATTAGCCAGGTCAGCTAGTTTAATAATATTTTTAAGCTAGTAATTTTTAATGTGAGCAAGACATGTACTAGACTGATTGTACCCTAGTTGGGTTAGAACATGACATTTTATTACCCAATTCACATTTCATTTTCTGCTTTCAGTACCCCTTACAACTACAACCAAACAACTAAATTCAACATGTTTGGGAGCTGTGGATATACCAGATTCTGGTATTTCTGCGAAAACAACTTTTGAACCTCTTCCTTCTACTTCCAATGCACCAGAACATATGAGCTATAAACCAATTACTCATGGTAAGTGTACAAACTAATTATTTACCTTCTAAAATATGCCTTCCCTCAAACTAAAGAATGCCACCCTGGATGCGTTCTGCAGTCTGCAGTCAGGTCAAAATGAACTTATACTATGTACAACATTCTAGGTCTCTGTACATTTTATATTAATGCGATTTGACCGTGCGGATACGAACAAAGAACGCAAAGCACACGTGACTGATTGCCTTATCACGACCACTTACAGATTGTCTTGACATACCCGCAGACCGCATCCAGAATGCAGAACATTAAAACCTCTAAATTCCTTTAATTTAATATTATGTCATTGTTATTGAAGGTGGGCCCACGCTTCATATTTTATGAGAAGAGCTATCATTATCCTGTCTTTGAATTTTTTTAAAACTTGATAATGATTGATTGATTTGGAAATAATATGTTTCATAAAACAACTAAATAAATTTTAAACTAATTAGCATATTTATAATATTTCAGATGATAAAAACATTTGCCATCAAGATGCACAGGCAGAAATATTAGTCCACAGTTATAAAAGACCTAAGAAAAACATTGAAATGAAAGGTAAGATAAAACATACCTAATTTAAAAAACTAAGTAAAATTGCTGATTAATTAACCAATATTCAATTCAATTTGCTTTAATGTTGTTTTTTTACTAATGGAAATGTTTTTATTACAGACACTTCATCAACATTTACAATTAAAGAGAAGAGGCTTTGGCGACAGTTACAAAATGCAAAAAAAACAATAAGGAATATAGCGAAGTCAAGAGTGAATTTAGACAAGTTAGATTCGGAAGTGCTGACATCGTTAGTAAAGGATGTAGTGCAGAATAACAAAAAAAAGTCACAAGGAAAAAGGTGGACTATAGCCAACAAAATATATGCTTTGGCTATATTTAAACGGTCCCCTAAAGCATACCGCTATATGCAAAAGCTGTTTACGCTACCAAGCACTAAAACGCTCCAAAGGATTTTAAAAAATATACCAATGGAGCCTGGTATAAATAAAAATATAATTGATATGTTAGAGGCAAAAGCATCAAGTATGCCAAAGGAAAATAAATATTGCTCGTTAATATTTGACGAGATGGCGTTAAAGAAACTGATAATTTATAACGAAATTGCTGATAAAGTGGATGGCTACGTGGATTATGGAGAGGGCGAGAACATGGGACGAGAAAATAAAATTGCAGACCATGCGTTAGTGTTTATGATACAGGGTGCTAAACATAAATACAAACAATATATTGCGCACTATTTTGTGGAAGGCACAATATCAACAGCAAAACTGGCAAAAATTATATCGGACATCATCAAAAAATTAAAAGAAATCGGATTTGTGGTTCTAACAACAGTTTGTGATCAGGGATCTACAAATATAGGAGCTCTTAACATGTTAAAAAGAAACTGTGGACAAGGCATAGATAGCAACTTTTTCTCTGTAAATAATGACAAAATTTTTATAATCTATGACATCCCTCACTTGTTCAAATCATTACGAAACAATTTCTTTAAAAGTGGAAATATGTCTTTCGATGGAAAAATTGCACAATGGAGGCATTTGGTAGTTGCAGAAGAACACAACAGAAATTTTTTAAATTTTAAAAAACTGAATAGTACCATTGTAAATCCAACATTCAAAACTAAGATGAGGGTGAAGTATGCTGCGCATGCTCTGAGTAATACCGTGGCAGCTATTTTAAAAATGATGGCATGGAAAGAAGTTTCTGATTGCAATGATACAGCATTTGTGATTGAACAGTTAGATAAACTATTTGATTGTACAAATGGTCCATCATCTTTAAATGACGTAAAGAAAGGGATCCGGGAAAATGTTTCCACATCAAGTAATCACATTGAGTCTTGGACCTTTTATACTGATAAGTTAAAAACCATAAAATTTATAACAGCAGAAAACACGATACTAAAAAATGTTAAATGCGTAAAGGGATATCAAATATCTATCAAATCCTTAAACGATATTTGGGAAAAGTTAAAGAATGAAGGGTTTAAATATATGAACCTTAGACAGTTTAACCAAGACTCTCTGGAAAACTTATTTGGAATCATTAGGCAACACAGTGTAACCAATAGAAATCCCACTATCACGCACTTTACTGCAGCGCTTAAAACAAGCATGGTTACTGGGCTGAAAGTGCCTCATAGCAGAAGTGCTAATTGTGAAGCAGACAACAATAAACATATGCTGGAATATAAAGACATTTTAAAAACTAATTTAAAAGCAACAGAAATAAAAATTAATGTTCAAGATTCCACAGACACTGAATTTTATCCTGTGTTGTCTATCCCGGACCCTGAAAACTTAGAACAGCCCATTGAAAATTTGTGTAGCCTTGAAAACCAACCAGTAGTATATGTAAGCGGGTATTTAGCTGCCAAACTATTACAGAACAGTTCTTGTTTAATTTGTGAAGAGTGTTTGAGCGTGAAAACTCCTGTTGACAATGATTTGTATGCATATTTATATCTCTTCGCGAATGGTGGCATGATAAAAAAAGTCTCGTTTATCCAACAATTCAATTATGTACCACCGTAAATGAAGCTAAACAATTTTATCATGACCATATTGCCGACCAGATATATATGGAAAATGTTGGAAAATTCATTTTCTTAATGTTGAGTACAAATTGTAATTTTAGTTGGTTTAAATGTCAACAACATAATAAAGAAATTTATGATAAGATGTTTAAAATATTAAGTTATCTTTTTCTAAGAAAAAGTTGTAAAATTATTAATGACAGCTTCATAAAAAGTGAAAACAATTTTGCTGACAAAAGTAAAAAAGCACAGCAACAAAGCATTGAAAAGTAATCTTGAGGCTGAGGTTCGATCAGCTGATAAGAAAATTAAAGATGTTAATAAATAAAAATCCTATTTTTTCTTAGAAAAAGTTGTGAAAATAAAAGTTTACAAAATTATCATTTCTGTACTTTGTTATAATATTCAATAATTCCTCATGCCTATAACTGCTATGTCATGTTCAATACTTATTGTAATATACCTATTTTATTTCGAAATAAATAATTTACGTTACAAAACTTCGTTTTACTTACACATAGTATAAAATAAAAATAGCATTAAAATATTGAAAGTTCCTATACTAGATATCGATATGCAATTACAACCCTAGCAAAGTATCGATAATCGATAAGTTATTACGAACGTCACTAATACTGTCAGAAAATAATGCATTATGTTGGTAGCTCCGCCTGTAGTTTGTGCGGTTGGTAAAGATTTGCGGGTCGTTCTCTAAAATGCATATGTGTGCGTGAGCTCAAAAAATATCTATGGAGTGCCGTCTCTTACTCTTTTATGCTCTTTGGTCATTGTGCTCTTTGGTCATTGGCACTGCTGTCAATGTCAAATCACAATATTTTTTTGTCTGCTGGTTTGCGTGTGAAAAAATGTTTTTGTGTGTTCTTCTTGTGCAAATTCCAATAAATTAATATTATTTTTATTGCGAATTAATAAGAGAGTTCATATTACTAGGAAAGTATATTAATGTTGATTACCCAAGATGAACAAAAATTACGAAAGATGCACTCATTGTAATCGACGAAAATGGCTCACTTCTGGCTGCCTTCGCAAATGGTTGAAACCATTGGAATGTAAACATTTGCAACGAACCATTGATAACAAGAGAGATTTTAGTAATGCAGATATAGTAAATTGTGTCTTTTTGTCAGAGAGGAAGCCCCCAGTTAACACAAACAAATTTGTTAAATTCTGGAAAAACAAATTGTTTATCACTGGTAGTGTTAGATCTTTGCAGCGTTATTTTGGGACTAAAAGCAATGGTGGCGAATATATATGCAGTTTGGCTAAGCGGAACCATCCCTCAACATCATCAGAGAAATGTTTCATTGCCAGGTCTGATTATGATTTCAAAGATCTATTGGAGCCGAAAAAAGAAATGGTAAAATGTCAGCATTCAGAAGGACATTTAGTTCTCAGAGGTCATCAGCATCACACATCGCTTGAAACATGTTCAATATATTGTCAGTTGTCAAAGTAAGTCTTCATTTTAGTGGACTATTTATAGTGTGTTATATAGTCAAATGATCATAGAATATAAATGTTGTATTATTGACAGGCATGGCTGGTATTGGGGTGGCATAACTTCCAGTGAGGCTGAAGAACTGTTGGCAGGCCAACATGACAATGTATTTCTTGTCAGAGACTCGTATGACTCCAGGCACATTCTGTGTGTCTCATTCCGGTGTGTTGGCCGAACACTGCACGCCCGCCTCAGGCATGCCAATGGTCTTTTTTCATTAAATAATGAAACATTTGTGCCAGTTAACAGGATATCAGAACACTGCGCTACAGTGGATGTCAAGTCAAATCTTTTAGAAATGCCTTTTAAATTAGCCAGGCCATTAAACAGGTATGTACATTAGCAAATAGTTTTGTAATGTAAACATTATTGTTACTTATAATTAATTAATGACCTCTTGTTTGACATTATTAACATTTTTTGTTTACTACACAAAATTGATTGAATTAGTATAATTTAATTACTTGTCATCATCATTATTATCCATTAACATTCTAGAATAGGCTTTTTACATTTTAAAACCTATTTTCAGCAAGCTTGAGTATGGATGTAGGAATTATGTTTACTTTTTAGTATCGTATTAATAGCATCATAGAAACAATTTAACACAAATGTTTTTTGTTTTCAGATTTGCAACCCTGGATTCTTTACAAATGATATGCAGATTTGTGATAAGGGTAACAGTTGCACCAAACAATTGGGACAAGTTACCCTTACCACCTAACTTGATTAGCTATGTATCTGGAGGCAGTGACTACATAACACCATCATAGCCACATAAACATGTTACTGTGCCTTCAAAATAACTATTCACACCATATTGTAATCCTATTTACAAATAATGGACTGTATCATTTAATATGAGTAATGTGTAGTGTTTATAAAATTTATACAAAATGAATATTTTAATAAAACTGATAATTGTACTGTGATGCATGTTTTGTTTTTGTGCTCTAAATAAAATATTTAGATAATACCTTTATCGACTTATAAACGAAATATATGAATAAAACCATTGGCAACTTTCATATCAATTATTTATTCAACAACAAAATAGTGTAGCATCCATTAGAATTCTAAATAAAATACTGTCCTAAAGCCTGTAAATGCTGCTAGGTTACTTCAGTGTGTTTATTCCCAGTATATTCTTAGCCTAAAACAAAAATACATTATGGTTAGTTATGGCACTTCATACAATTTAATATTACCTACTTATAAGTTTCTAGCTATTGCTGCAGTGGCAGCAAAAATATGGTTTTCTTGAAATGTTTAATTACAAAAGTTGTTACATAGTATGATCTTTTCAACTTTAACATAATCAATTGTCATCATCATCATCATCATCATCAATCAATTGTCATCATGTCTAAGATCATGTCATTGTAAAATTAAATTATTTTGAGATCACTTAAAATCTCTCAGTAGATTGTGTAGCCATGATTTACTAAATCTATTAGCGCAGCATATACATGTTTAGTTACTGCAAATGTCTTACCGTTACAAACGCTGCAGTTAACGTTTGGGGAGCAGCTGAGACGGGATTCAAGTTGAGCGCGGTTTGTATCAACTGGGCGTCTCTAATCCGAGATGATACGAAACTTCTCGTCGCGTTGTGGTTCGCGCTTTTGTCTGTTAGATAAAATAATTCCGTAGCCTTATAAATGCCGGCTAGCCCCACTCGTCGGATATACCAGTTGAACTGAAATAACAAAAGATCTTATATCAATCGCAAGCTTTTATAGGTAGGCTTAAGTGTAATTTACGGCGCGCGCGCACGGGTGACCTTTGTGACAGTATGTCTCTCTTTTTCTCTTTATAAAGGTGTAAAAGAAACAGATATTATAATAATTATACTATCACGAATAATACTGCGCCACGGCGATAAAAGTCACCCGTGAGTGCGCGCCTTTACCCGTTTGCGAATCATTCTCTTTATCAAGCTACCGTCATATAAAAATAGACATGACATGGATGGAAAATCCTGTAACTACCTACCTGTTGCAGTTGCTTGACACGTGGTATAGAATGATAAATAAAATTGATTAGCATACAATGTTATTGTTTTAAATGTAACTTACATCAACACTTCTATCACCAGAATGATAGCAAATATCGTCCACTAAGGACAGCAGTGTAGCAAGACAGTTTGGTACATTGTTTGGGAGTGCTTGAATCGCCATCGCCTTGGGCCATGTACTCCTGTAAATAAATATTATACGAAATGTTTAGTATATTATTGTTTTATATTTTACTAATAAATATTATTCTTATTACATATTATTAATTATACATCCAAAGCTAAATCAATGTCTATGTATAATTTATGTATATTTAGATACTTATTCATATTTTACACACTTACTTATATGGTTCTATCATAGAAAGTCTTGTAATAATTGCATTTTCTATGAATTTGGTTGGAACTTTGTGTTCTTTCAAGTCTTCTTTCGGCCACTGAAAATGATAGGGAATGAATGAGTATAAATAAGTGTAATTTTTCCTGAAATAACTGTATATTTATGTATGATCAATAAAATGACTTACGTTTTTCATTTGTTCCACTAAACTTTCATTGCATTTAACATTGAAATAATGAACTAGATCACCTCCTCCATTGGGGAACAAGCCATGAGTGATACCAGGGTAACCAGCAGCCTCTGCTCCTGCACTCAGTGACTCCACAGACCAGCCAGTCTTCGGAACGTACTCTAGAGCACACTGCAATATGTGATTCTTTACATTCTCTTCATATTGGTGCTCTTCTTGCTCATTCACTACTGGTGTTGGTAATTTCGACTCATGCTGAGGAGGATTTTTACAATAGTGTCTAATTATTCTTTGGCTTTTGTTGACTGGGACAGTTGTTAGTGGTAAAATATATTTATGGCCATTCCTTATTGCTGTCAACAAATGAAACAGTTTAGTAATTAATAAATTAACTTGATGAACATTATAAAATATTATTTTGTGATATTATGTAAGGTAATAAATAAAATTTTAAACATGTAAAGCAAAAATAAATTTATTAATAAAAAGATTAAGCTATTCACAATCCATAGTAAGAGCCTGCATTTTGTTAATATTTATGCATTCAGACAATCTAGCCACTAAACCCTCAATCAGATGAAAAGCATTCAATGCAGAATTTATAATTTCTTTCTTGTTTTCAACAGGTATATTATCCAAGACATTTCCTCCAACATTTACAGATATATTTGTATCATTCCCAAGTCCTTTTCCTTCTTCAATTTCTTTCATCTTCTCCTCATAGTGAGCTTTAGACATGTTCAGCCCAGTTCTTAATTTCTCCAAGTAATCGGATTCTATCATTTGGAAGCAATCTCTTATTCCAGTTTTATTTTCTGAATCTCTTAAAGCCAAGTATCGGAGGAAATTAAGTGATGTAATTATTTGATCAGCCAACTCGACTATGTCTGATTCTGCTCCATGTGGTAGATTACAAATTTTCTTAATCATATTCATAAATTGTGCTCCTGTAAAACATTTGTCTAAGGTAGCATCCTTCAGTGACAAATCTATAGAGTTCTTATACAATGTAATAGCATATCCAATCATGCCTGAATGATTTGCTGTCTCTATCAAATATTTAATGAGCATAATCCTCCCACTGTACACAAACTTATTAATATGAAGACCTATCAATTTTACTGCCTCTTTGCGTAGTGGCTCATACTGTGAATAAATTGCCACATTCATTAAATTCTTGCACAAGTCAAAATGTACTGAACAAGCTAACAAAGTTTGTGGTGCATTATCTGGCAGATGCTTTAAAATTGCATTGCACAGTGCAATCCCTTTGGCAAGTAGCCCATATTCAGTGAAACTCAACAGATGTACCACTGACAACATTACAGTGTGGACTGTGTACTCTGCGCTGTAGACTTGAGGAATATTAGCATCAGGAACTTCAAAGTGACCAGAAAATAGGGTGTATGCTAATCCAGCCAAAGTGGTCATGTTTATTTTCTCTCTGTGCTCATAAGGGGCAATCTCATCATCATTACTGGCATTTGCTTTTTTAACAGATTTCTGGTTTTCTTTATGACAGATGTTAATGTATTCTATCACTCTGAATATGTTCTTCTCCAGTGTGCATATATCTTGAATGATCATGCTGCAACATTGCCTTGCTTCACTCATTGCATTGTTATCAGGGTCCAGATCGATGTTAATCAATGGTTTTCCAAGAAGACTTACAAGAAATGCATTTATAATTTGTTTTGCTTTCATATTAAAATGAGACTGTTCTAGCTCTTTAATAAAAGGACGGTAGAAAGGTGGGAGCATTGAATAAACCTTAGCAATTCTCCTAATGTTTGTGTCACAGTCCATGAGCAAGCGTTCTTTATCTTCCAAATGGTGTTCAGGGATTGGAATGTTCTCAATATATGTGCTTATTGAGTTCAAACACCATTCCAAAGATCTTCCTCGTTTCACTGATAACTTCTTCAATAATTGCTGAAGTGGAACTAAGATTACACCAAACTGGGCATCATTTTTGGCTACTTCTACTTGTTCAATTAACTCCAGCAGCGCTTCTTCGGGTGTTGAGGCTTCAACTATAAGTGCTAATAGTTGTTCACAGGCACCATGAAGTGATGGCTTCACTATGATAGTATCATCTTGGAGTTTGCCTACTATTACAGAAATTAAGTCCCAACAGTTGTCCTTAAAACTATCTTTATGTTTCTGTTCATTAGGTACACTAAGAGCTTCCTTGTATTTGCCCGTGTCCAATAAATTGGATATTAGTTCAACAACGTCTACACTTGGTTCCATGTTGCCAAAATAAGAGTTCGTATATCCAAAGAACTCTGAAATTAAGTGTGCCTAAACTGTATTAACTCATTCGTGCTTTATATATGAATTAACTGTTCTATACGCATTAAATTAGACGTATTATACGAAGATTTATACAACACAAAGTAGCAGACAAACTACTTACAACGGAAAACTCGCTGCAAATTACTCATTCTTAAGCTGCGGTTATCTTTTAGAACGAGTCAAGTATTTTCCAACTTCTTGTTTCAGTTCAAATTAATATCGTTTAACTCGCAATACATGCCAGGGGAAAGTTGTAAAAAACTGCGATTTTTGTGAAAACCACCAGCGAATGAAATGTCAAAATCGATCAAAGTGACATTCAGGTTTTTTTTAAATCGTTCTTCATCATAGAGGTAAAGGAGGCAAAATTAAAGTGGATTTGCAATGGAGAGGTCATAGATTAAATTGGTCATAACATTTTTTTAATCACTTATCATGATGAATGATAGATATCCGTCCTTATGGCCGTGCTTTACAGTATGAATTTGGTTTAAAACGACATTGATTGCTTGTGGCTAACCTTATGGCCAACGCAGGTTAGTACATACCAGTGGGTAGACACTTCTCATTCAAAAACTAGTCTCTATATGTAGCAATTGATATACAACCTTATCCCTTAAGCAATAAAGTGCATTTTGGATTGATTTCACTACAGCAGGGGAACCCGCGGATCAATACCACCATACTAAAAATAATTGTTAGTGTCCTTATGTTGGTAGTATTGTTAGTTTGACAAATGAAAAAAAATGTCTGTCAATTGAGTTTGAGTTTTTAACCGGCGAATTGATTCGTGTGAAGTTATTTTCTCAGATTTGGTGCAATATTACTGTAAATAAACTTTTCTGTCGTTTACGTTGAGTTGATTAAGTTCCTCCGTATCGGGCGTGATAAAGTTTGCTGTTCAGTGTTATGTTTTTTGTGAGATAGAGACTCTTTTAAATAAGCTGTGTTTCAACTTCTACAGAAGTTTAAACTCTTATTTACTTTTCTGTTTAATGGGTATGTTATCTACTTACTTGAAATATTAGATCTATTACAAATCTATTATTCATTAAAAACAACCCTATGTGATGAAAATGTAAATGTACTTTCAAAACTGGTAAATGCATGAACCAGGGCATTGACACTGGTTGGAGAGAAATTATAGGCTTTGTTTAATTAATACCTATTTCATTTTAGGCTTCTACTGATAATGGAGAGTAGAAACAACAAGAAGTGCGTTATTTGTAATAAGAGGCGAAGTCGTGGTGGATCACCCTTACTTTTGAGTAGGTTTCCTCTGGATTCTGACCGGTAAGTTTCTAATAACACTCATTTATTACAAGATAATTTTACTGATTGTGTAAACTTAAAGGCTGGGATTAATATTTTTAATCATACAGTAAATAACCATAACCAATTTTTAATTTCAGTATTTTGTTTCGTACTCTGTAAATGAATTGCATAACAATACTAAAAGAAATTAGTTGATGAATAAATTTCAGTTTGTTATTCTTTTTCTTTTCTAATAGGTATTTCTTATTTCAGTTGTCGAATGTGGGTTAAAAATGCTGGCATAGAAGACTTAGCATATGTACCTATTGAAAAGTTACACCAACTGAAGTTTGTTTGTGGTGGGCACTTCACTCCTGAATCCTTCAATGCCAAAGGAACTCGGCTGAAGAACTCAGCTATTCCAACACTGGAATTGAGCAATCCCATCTTGCCAGATGAAGTTTTGACAGAGTTTCCTCTTCATGTAAAAGACTCCAATAAAGAAAACCTCAAGACAGGTATGATGATGACTTCAATTATTTTTTTAAAATTTAATTTACTATCAATTTTTCTGAATTATTTAGATGTCTTAATTAATTTTCTTTGGTTTCCAAAACAAACCAACCGAATGCAATTTAACAAGGTTCTTTCTTTGTAACCACAAACATGTGTTGTATGCTTATCAATAAATAATATATAATTTCAATTATTAATTATATCTATACTTTGTTACAGTTCTTTATGATCATTCATATTGCATTCCAAAGAAGTCAAATCCAGTTGAACGAGGTATGTTTATCTAAAATTATACTAATAATATAAAAAGGAAATATTTAATTGTTTGTTTGTATTTGATCGGCTCCGTAACTCGAAGCCAAGATAGCCTAAAGTGCGGGTTAGAACCCCACAGCTTGAATATTGTAGTAAACCCACTCGTAACACAATTTAGCTTAGAATGTGTGTTGAGTTAGAGGGACTTTAGTAATTTGTGTAATACAAATTCTTCAAAAAAAGTACCGGACCAATTTGAAAAATTTTAGGCAATCTACATTAATTAGCCAGGTCAGCTAGTTTAATAATATTTATAAGCTAGTAATTTTTAATGTGAGCAAGACATGTACTAGACTGATTGTACCCTAAAGTTGGGTAAGAACATGACATTTTATTACCCAATTCACATTTCATTATCTGCTTTCAGTTCCCCTTACAACTACAACCAAACAACTAAATTCAACATGTTTGGGAGCTGTGGATATACCAGATTCTGGTATTTCTGCGAAAACAACTTTTGAACCTCTTCCTTCTACTTCCAATGCACCAGAACATATGACCTATAAACCCATTACTCATGGTAAGTGTACAAACTAATTATTTACCTTCTAAAATATGCCTTCCCTCAAACTAAAGAATGCCACCCTGGATGCGTTCTGCAGTCTGCAGTCAGGTCAAAATGAACTTATATGTACAACATTCTAGGTTTCTGTACATTTTATATTAATGCTATTTGACCGTGCGGATACGAACAAAGAACGCAAAGCACACGTGACTGATTGCCTTATCACGACCACTTACAGATTGTCTTGACATACCCGCAGACCGCATCCAGAATGCAGAACATTAAAACCTCTAAATGCCTTTAATTTAATATTATGTCATTGTTATTGAAGGTGGGCCCACGCTTCATATTTTATGAGAAGAGCTATCATTATCCTGTCTTTGCATTTTTTTAAAACTTGATAATGATTGATTGATTTGGAAATAATATGTTTCATAAAACAACAAAATAAATTTTAAACTAATTTGCATATTTATAATATTTCAGATGATAAAAACATTTGCCATCAAGATGCACAGGCAGAAATATTAGTCCACAGTTATAAAAGACCTAAGAAAAACATTGAAATGAAAGGTAAGATAAAACATCCTAATTTAAAAAACTAAGTAAAATTGCTGATTAATTAACCAATATTCAATTCAATTTGCTTTAATGTTGTTTTTTTTACTAATGGAAATGTTTTTATTACAGACACTTCATCAACATTTACAATTAAAGAGAAGAGGCTTTGGCGACAGTTACAAAATGCAAAAAAAACAATAAGGAATATAGCGAAGTCAAGAGTGAATTTAGACAAGTTAGATTCGGAAGTGCTGACATCGTTAGTAAAGGATGTAGTGCAGAATAACAAAAAAAAGTCACAAGGAGAAAGGTGGACTTTAGCCAACAAAATATATGCTTTGGCTATATTTAAACGGTCCCCTAAAGCATACCGCTATATGCAAAAGCTGTTTACGCTACCAAGCACTAAAACGCTCCAAAGGATTTTAAAAAATATACCAATGGAGCCTGGTATAAATAAAAATATAATTGATATGTTAGAGGCAAAAGCATCAAGTATGCCAAAGGAAAATAAATATTGCTCGTTAATATTTGACGAGATGGCGTTAAAGAAACGGATAATTTATAACGAAATTGCTGATAAAGTGGATGGCTACGTGGATTATGGAGAGGGCGAGAACATGGGACGAGAAAAGAAAATTGCAGACCATGCGTTAGTGTTTATGATACAGGGTGCTAAACATAAATACAAACAATATATTGCGCACTATTTTGTGGAAGGCACAATATCAACAGCAAAACTGGCAAAAATTATATCGGACATCATCAAAAAATTAAAAGAAATCGGATTTATGGTTCTAACAACAGTTTGTGATCAGGGATCTACAAATATAGGAGCTCTTAACATGTTAAAAAGAAACTGTGGACAAGGCATAGATAGCAACTTTTTCTCTGTAAATAATGACAAAATTTTTATAATCTATGACATCCCTCACTTGTTCAAATCATTACGAAACAATTTCTTTAAAAGTGGAAATATGTCTTTCGATGGAAAAATTGCACAATGGAGGCATTTGGTAGTTGCAGAAGAACACAACAGAAATTTTTTAAATTTTAAAAAACTGAATAGTACCATTGTAAATCCAACATTCAAAACTAAGATGAGGGTGAAGTATGCTGCGCATGCTCTGAGTAATACCGTGGCAGCTATTTTAAAAATGATGGCATGGAAAGAAGTTTCTGATTGCAATGATACAGCATTTGTGATTGAACAGTTAGATAAACTATTTGATTGTACAAATGGTCCATCATCTTTAAATGACGTAAAGAAAGGGATCCGGGAAAATGTTTCCACATCAAGTAATCACATTGAGTCTTGGACCTTTTATACTGATAAGTTAAAAACCATAAAATTTATAACAGCAGAAAACACGATACTAAAAAATGTTAAATGCGTAAAGGGATATCAAATATCTATCAAATCCTTAAACGATATTTGGGAAAAGTTAAAGAATGAAGGGTTTAAATATATGAACCTTAGACAGTTTAACCAAGACTCTCTGGAAAACTTATTTGGAATCATTAGGCAACACAGTGTAACCAATAGAAATCCCACTATCACGCACTTTACTGCAGCGCTTAAAACAAGCATGGTTACTGGGCTGAAAGTGCCTCATAGCAGAAGTGCTAATTGTGAAGCAGACAACAATAAACATATGCTGGAATATAAAGACATTTTAAAAACTAATTTAAAAACAACAGAAATAAAAATTAATGTTCAAGATTCCACAGACACTGAATTTTATCCTGTGTTGTCTATCCCGGACCCTGAAAACTTAGAACAGCCCATTGAAAATTTGTGTAGCCTTCAAAACCAACCAGTAGTATATGTAAGCGGGTATTTAGCTGCCAAACTATTACAGAACAGTTCTTGTTTAATTTGTGAAGAGTGTTTGAGCGTGAAAACTCCTGTTGACAATGATTTGTATGCATATATATCTCTTCGCGAATGGTGGCATGATAAAAAAAGTCTCGTTTATCCAACAATTCAATTATGTACCACCGTAAATGAAGCTAAACAATTTTATCATGACCATATTGCCGACCAGATATATATGGAAAATGTAGGAAAATTCATTTTCTTAATGTTGAGTACAAATTGTAATTTTAGTTGGTTTGAATGTCAACAACATAATAAAGAAATTTATGATAAGATGTTTAAAATATTAAGTTACCTTTTTCTAAGAAAAAGTTGTAAAATCATTAATGACAGCTTCATAAAAAGTGAAAACAATTTTGCTGACAAAAGTAAAAAAGCACAGCAACAAAGCATTGAAAAGTAATCTTGAGGCTGAGGTTCGATCAGCTGATAAGAAAATTAAAGATGTTTATAAATAAAAATCCTATTTTTTCTTAGAAAAAGTTGTGAAAATAAAAGTTTACAAAATTATCATTTCTGTACTTTGTTATAATATTCAATAATTCCTCATGCCTACAACTGCTATGTCATGTTCAATACTTATTGTAATATACCTATTTTATTTCGAAATAAATAATTTACGTTACAAAACTTCGTTTTACTTACACATAGTATAAAATAAAAATAGTAATCATTAAAATATTGAAGGTTCCTATACTAGATATCGATATGCAATTACAACCCTAGCAAAGTATCGATAATCGATAAGTTATTACGAACGTCACTAATACTGTCAGAAAATAAGGCATTATGTTGGTAGCTCCGCCTGTAGTTTGTGCGGTTGGTAAAGATTTGCGGGTCGTTCTCTAAAATGCATATGTGTGCGTGAGCTCAAAAAATATCTATGGAGTGCCGTCTCTTACTCTTTTATGCTCTTTGGTACATACCAACATCTTGTCTCCTTCCTTACAAACTCCAAGTTTTATCGCCCTTTCAGAGTGAGCTCATTATTAAAAGTGAGAATTGTTTTTGCATTTGACCTTGCTCCATCTTTTAAAAAATACAAAAAACTGTCACTGTCAGAAAAACTGTCAGCTGACTGATGGAAGATGATGGATTTGCCAGCAAATTGAAACAAATCAAGAAATCCGAAAAGTTCTAAATTAGATAAACTAATAATTTTTAAGGATATGTACATACTCATTTTAAAGTGATAAGTGTTTTATTGAGAGCTTAGCATATTTTGTTTTCCGCAATGGCAGCAAAGCAAAAGAATATATTTACGAGAAGTAAACCATTGATGAACATCTACAGCACAGTAGATCACGAAGGCAAAGAGGTATTTAAGATAAAATATCACTTATTGAATAATCTTAGTGCCTGTAATTAGGTTTAAACGGGTTTTTGTATTAGGTTGAAGTTCGTGAAGACGCTGAACAGTTAGTGAAATGGCATGAAATATCCGACGCGCTCGTGGCGGCCGGCTACTACCGCGCTCAGCTGCAGGGCCTCTCGGCGTTCGATAAAATAGTGGGCGGTTTGAGCTGGTGCATAGAGTTGTGCGACATTGATGTAGACATCAGCCTGCTGTTTGAAGAAAATCTTACCATTGGCAAAAAGATGTAAGTTCCTAAAGTAATGAACATTTACTAGTAATTAACAATTGTTATTTTTATTTATTGATCACCAACAAGTTATAATTAAGTTTTCTTATAATTACATCAACTTTTTATAATTTCAGTGCATTGACAGAGAAAATAGTTAAAATTCTGCCTAGTATGAAATGTCCGTACATAATTGAACCACATCAGATACAGGGCCTAGATTTTATTAATATTTTCCCACTGATTCAGTGGCTTATTAAGTACTCAAGTGAATTTAGAGAAGCAAAGGAGGATGAACTGAGAAAGTTTGCTGTTATGCAATATGAAAAGAGCCACATATTTGAATCTGACAGAGCCTTATTTCTACAAAAAGAGAAAATGTTAAGAAATCTGGCAAATATTCAGGTAAACATAAAATCAAATCCCTAATATACAAATCCTTCTGTTTAAAGTCATGAATACTTAGTATTTAATTTATTAAACTGAATAAAATGGTTTTTCCAGAATATGTACAAACCATGTAGAGTCCGTAAACGAAAAGGAGGCATGCCAGTCAATGAGCTGGAGCAAGTCAACGCTACATTATCGGAGTACGACCAGCGGATGTTGATGCATGTTACCACCAATAAAGAGGACACGAAAAAAGATGAAGGACTTGATTTCTTGGTGAGTACCACCATATTAGTATTACCTTAAACGTTGTGTTTACTATGACAAATAAACATGATCGTTAAATTGTTATTTTATATTTTTAGTATGATTATGAAAAGACACTGGCTGATCCATCTGCCATTACAACAGAGGTAAGTTGAATAGATTTAATTAATTGCCCCTTTTTAATATTTTTGAAGATTTCATAAGTATAATTTTATTCTTGACTCAACCTTTTTATCATTGAGATACAGATTTTATCATGGTACAGATCAAATACTCAGCAATTAAGTTCTTGAAAGTTAACAAGCTATTATTTCCAGACTGACCGATTTGACAAAGATCTTGATAACAATCAAGATACAGCAGACACTAAAAAACATTATGCAGTGCTTCAATCGGAACTAACTGGCGAGGTTTCAAAAGAGCTGGAGAGGAGTGAAAAGGTCAAGTATTCTGAAGATGCTGATAGACTCACCAAAGCTATCAATGCAATGGAAAAGGAGATAGATGTGTATAAAAGAGACCATGAGAACAGAATGGATGCTGCAAGGAAGCAATATTCAGACATGGTTAGCAAATTGAAAAAGATTACTTGCAAATTGATGAATGCAGATGATTCCAGGTATTACAGCAAAATATGTAGCTGTATACATTTTAATTTTCTTCTATAACAAGCTCTGTAATAAAATGCATTGTTTTTACAGTGACAAGAATGTGAAAGAGTTTTACAAATCATTGAAAGAACTTGCACATGAAAGGATTGAACTTTTACAAATAATTCAGCACAGAGAAAAAGAACACAAACGACTTCAAGAAGAATTGAGGTTGGTTATTTTATTATTGTGAATTCAATTCAGCATAGGTATTTTAATTTCTACTATATTATTATGCTAAAAATGCTCAATTTGCTTTTAGAGGTAATAAAAAAACAGTTTATTTGTTTTAAAGCTCTACACTTTGCTGCCTTCAGCACTACTCATTTTAGCCAATTGGGAAAATCATTTTTTATTTAATCAACATTCTTATTCCATGTCAACAGAGCTGCTCAAGATCCTGCGAATATTCCAGAAGACCAGCCTCTAACACCAGAAGAGCTGAAAGAGTTCAAACAAAGAGAAGACAAGTTGAAATCCTTCATGGCCAGTATGAGACTAGAGTTGGCCAAGTTGAACCGTGAAGTGCTCAGGTACAACACTGCTGTGGATGAGGTACCAGGCACTGCTGAACTCTTGCAGTATGAGAAAAGATTCATGGAACTGTATAACCAAGGTGAGATTTTATTTTCTAGTAAGTCACTAAACTATATAGTAGATTTGTTTATTGTAATTTACTGTGTTGAGCTTAGAACATCACTACATTTCTAGCTAAGGGTCTGTTCTGGAAAAACAGTACAACATGGCCACACAAAAATCTCGAAAATTTATAGAATATTTTTATTTATTTGGTATTAGAATTTCAACGGCGGCGTATTGCCTCTATTGAACTCTGGTTATTTCACCAGGACAACAGCTGCCTAATTACTTATAGGCGGATGAAAATCTTGCTAGACCCATTGAGAAGTTACCTGGTTCGATTACTGGTCCAGCCTTTAAAAATACTTGTAACTTATATTGGTTAGCATCTAGGCTAGGTGTACTAACTAGGTGGAATACACTACCACCGGCAAGAAACCTTTGCCCAGTTGCTCATAAAAATGTTAACTTTTGTTTTCAGTTGCTTCAAAACACAGAGAAACAAAGCAGTATTACATATTTTACAATACACTCTATGAAGTCAAGTTGTATACTTCAAAAGAATTAAGTTTGCTGAATTCCATTCTGGATAACTATGATGAGTAAGCATGATTTTACAAAGCACTTTCCTGTAATCCAAAGGTGTTTGGTGTTTATAATATCAGTGTTCTAAATGAATATTTGGCTATTAACGAAATAACTAAAAAAAAAAAGTTCATAACACTAATTCTTATATGAAAATTGCAGAGCAATGTCTTCAGCTAGAAAAAGGGAAGAATTTATGACCCAATTCGAATCCATTGTTGACTGGGTCAACCAAACGGTCAAAAAGGTCGAAGAGAAGTACAGAATCGAAAAGGAACGCAAAACAAACCTTCACAGCGAATATTCGCGATTGCTTGAAATACAGCGACAGTATGCAGCCGCGCTGAAAAAGCTCGCTGAAGAGAGGCAGAAAATAAACAGGGAGAGACACAGTTGACCTGTGTCAATAATCATAGTGCAATAACGTAATTGTATGTTTTTATTATCCACACACAATACATATAATATCTAGTCCCGGAAGACAGTAGACGATTTTATACTTTTATATTTATTGCACCAACTATGAGGTAAACAATAATTTTATCTATTGCTAAGACTGATATAGCTTTTTATATTGTTTCAAATTTTCATTTTATGTGTAAGCATAGTAATATAATTCGTTTATAATAATTATAACATGGTGTTTTAATTACATTAATTTTATTAGATTAATTTAAACTATCAATGCATAGAAATACATCATTATAATGATAAAATAGAGCATCTTCAATAAGTAGACATTTTATAAAACTATCGATAAGCTGCCGGCAGGATTGTTAGATTATCATCATTATTATAGCTATCTTGAATGCTCCACATCGTTACCAACATACTCTGTCTAATCTGTGTTGTTTTCGTTTTCTCACGAACATGCCACATCGTTTGTTCAATGTTAGGGCCTTTAATATGTTTCGTGAATGGTAATGCTGCTCAGCCGTCGCGCGTCATCAAAGCGTGACCACGCTGCCGTGAGTGTGACTCTTGCGCTCGCTGTGTCCGTGGCCATGGCTATGACTCTGTCCATGGCCGTGGCTCGGGCCGTGGCTGTGACTCTGACCGTGGCTATGGCTCTGTCCGTGGCTATGGCTCTGTCCGTGGCTATGGCTCTGTCCGTGGCTATGGCTTTGTCCGTGCCCATGAGACCCAGTGCTAGTCTTCTTGTACAAGGTGAAGGAAACCAGCTCTCTGTTAGCGTTCGTCATCGCCATGGCATGCGACACTACGTCGTACCCCAATAAACCGTGAAGCCGATTCACCACCACCAAAGTTAGACCTTTCTGAGTCACTTTGACAGTTCTTTCCATGTCTGATGATGTTGCTATCGCCATCCCAAAGGCCGAGTTTAGCTCCTGAAATAATAGATAAAGTAGTTTAGTGCTAGAACCGAGACTAAAACCCGTATCATTGCAACTCTGCATAGGTACATAACTATGTAAGCAATGATACGGGCCTGGCGCATCGTAATACTATTACGATTGTAAGGGTATGCTAATCGACTGATCTATGAAGCTTATAGTTAATCATTTGGCATACTTGTCGATTTACTAAACGATTTTAACTTATTGCTGATAATGTGTTATTTAAAAAAAAAATTGTATGACTCAGTGTTATTATTTCCAATATGTACCTTCCTATTGGAAATAGGTATGAATGATGTACTTAGTTGCTAAAAACGTGAACGTGTTACAAATGTTATGTAGCAACCTATGATTTTATCAATGAAATACCTGTGCATTGTATTGGTGTGCGTTACACTCGTATAGAGCTAACATTATTTATCCCTAAATACTTGATAAATGGTTGTTAGTACCCGCACTAAAGCCGCCCGCTCCTCGCTTTTGAGTCCGTACACGGTGGCGCCTTCATCCTTCGACAAGTGCGGCGCGCTGAGGCTGCCCATCACCATAACGTACGGCATGGTGGTATCGTTCGCACAAAACTATCACCGACAACTGACCGGGCACATCGTAACGTCAACGACACACGCGTCGGATGTGATCGAGCGGAATGGAAGCGACACGCGGCGTCGCGGCAGGTTGTGGCGGCACTGCAGTGTGAGTGAACTCAGGTAACGAGAGGCTGGCATACGTGGTTCACAATGGCGCGCGTGTGTGCGTGCGGCCTTCACGCGGCCTGCGCCAGCGCCGCGGCTCCTCCATCAAATGACATGCACCGATACGAGAAAAAACAACAAACCTGTTTATTTTGTTCATGCGATGAGGATAATTGTGGGTATATTTTTTGTTAGGTGAATTCTAATTATCGAAACTTGTCAAGTTTCAAGTAAGTAGTTGCGTCTACTTACCCGCCGTACCTAAATTATTTATAACATGTTTCCATCGTACACGTAACGCCTGCTAGCAATAGAAAAGAATATTAACATTCAGGCCCTGTTTCCTTGCATAACAAAAGACCGGCGACCGTAAAATTAAAGAATTAAGTGGCTTTGGTGCACGTAGTACAAATTATAGTTATTAGTCGCTATAATTGTATGTGGACAATTATATCACCTGAGGTTCCATTAAGTAATTATTTTAGTACAACCGATTGCGTCTAGATTGCGCTTTTATAATAATAATACATAGCCAAAAATTATAAATATGTAACTATTTACTTTCGATCTGTGTAGAGGAAAACTTTTTGGTTTACCAAAAAACAATAGAATGTAGCACTGTCGAAATAGACACGTGACAAATTTGTAAACTTTAAAAACACTCGTCGAGAAATACGTAAACAAATATTTTTTGTACCCTGTTTACTGAGAGCACATCACCATGAGTCATTCCATGAGCAGTCCTAGGAACATTCAGCTGGGTAAATATTTATCTTGATTGTTAGCTCGTTATTTGCTGACATCATGGTCAATCTAAGTCTGAAGGCAGGCTGATCTGATTCTAATCTGATATGCCGATTCTACTCAACCTACTACTTTTTATGTAGATTTTTTAATCGTATTACCATTGCACAGCTTTAGTGTGACAGAATCCTGATCCCCAATCATTCAGTAAAAAATTAGAAGCTGGTCTTAATACGTTTATTTTTTGTGAACCCAGGACTGAGCGAGACACAACCACTAAACTAACATGTACGGACGACGGCACATAAGCTAAACACTACGACATCTTATGTGTTGTATCTAATAACTACGATCTGGCAACAAAAAATATGTGCTGACGACTGTACCAAGCCTTTAATCCAGTATTAGCTATGAATATTATATTAATTTCAGTATTCGAAACATACCAGAAAGCCCGATTAGTGTTTGTTCAAACAATGGCGGAGCTGGCAACGAGGGCTACCAATGTGAAATGTTTGCAGAGTGCCGGAGTGTTAGGCAAGTTAATTAAATAATGTTTCTAAATCCGGAGGGGTGCTACGGTAGATCGTACATAGATGCGTATTAAACAAAACGAGTTTGATTCGATGATGCTTAGTATCGCCCCCTGCGGAAATCCGTTACACAGGTACCAAATACCGAGGCTTCCGGCGACTGGGACCGCAATTAACTGGGACCGCGGTCCCAGTCGCCGGATCCGTAAAAAATAAATAATTTTCTTCCGGCAACTGGGACCACTCGTAGATAACTTAGAAAAATATATTATTCAAGCCAAAATCGGTACAGTCATACGAAAAAAAATTCTAAATTATTTATATGAATATCATTGACTCGTTCTAGACATGATTTTATACTATGCGCTTAGCAATAAGTAGATTAAGCTGGGCCATTTTTACATACAAATACTAATATTGGACTGAATACTGTAAAGCATTTTCTACCAGTAAATTATTATTTACTAAATTTCATTTATGTAGTACAACATATTTTAATGCTTATTATTTTTCCCCTTAGAATCTACTATAAATCCACTATAAATCTACTATAAGTACTATAAATCAAACGACAGATTTTTTTATTAAATCAGTATAACCAAGCTATGGCGTATAATTTTTTCCCCAGACACTTTTATTCATGAATGTACAAATATTTCAAATAATACAATGTATTTTATCTTTTCTTTCAAGCGGTATGAGATGACAAAAGAAAATCAATAAAAGTATTCATGTGGACAATTAATCCCGCGGTATACGTTTTGAGCAGTGTGAGTTGACTAAAGCCTCGTCGATTTAAAGGTCAGGTAGCCCTTTTTAAATAAATATTTTATATAAATAAATGATGTTTTTAAATTAAAAAGGATTTTTCTTCAATTATTACACCTAAAAAAATTTCGTTTGACTGTACATTTTTGATTTTAATTATCATTTACGAGTGGTCCCAGTTGCCGGTAGAAAATTATTTATTTTTTACGGATCCGGCGACTGGGACCGCGGTCCCAGTTAATTGCGGTCCCAGTCGCCGGAAGCCTCCAAATACCAATCTTCAAGACAATATTATGAATGTATATTTTCTAGAAAGAAAGCTATTTACTTTCGATACATAGCTGAACTGCTTGCTGACCGTAGACTGCAACAACTGCTATGGGTCACATGACATGGTGCGGCAGTTCGCTGTGGTGGCGTAGGGCGGCGCGCCAATCTGCCTTTGGCACACCATATTATTGCTATTTCGTCGGGGGTCGTTAACTCTGTTTTTAAAGGATCTATTTCCTCTCATTCTCACTGTTGCAACTCCTGTCTGGGTAGCCAGCATCTACCAAGTTAACTTCAATTAGTAGCTGAACTGCATGCTAACCCCAGAGCTGCTGCGGCCGCTGCTATCAGACGCGTGCAGCACAGTGCGGCAGTGTGCGGTGGTGGCGGCAGCGCGGCTGGCAGAACACGACGAGGCCGTGGCCCGCCAGATCCTCAACGGCGGAATGCTCACCATCACGCTGGAGAACCTCAACAAGTACAATGTTAGCATTAGCCGGGAGTTATTACTGCTGATGAAGGGGCATAGATAGAGCGTAGCTATGGTTAGTTACCTATTAGGTATTTACTACACGGACTAGTTTCACTCGTGTAATTAGCGCTATACTTACTTAGGTAGATACTCTGGTAATTCTACATTCCAGCGGCAGTAAACTTCATTTTCTAAAATTAACACTATTTTCCACAGGTTTACTACAAACGGTCAGCATTGTACCTTATGAGAGCGGTTGCAAAGTAAGAAAAGTTTGGTTTCCGCTTATGATTTTCACGCGAAGTTAACTTACCTATTTAATTTACAACTGGTTAAAATTTTTAGGCACAATGAAGAGTTAGCATCAGCAATCGTTCGTCTTGGAGCTTTAGAGCATATTGTATCGTGTCTTGAAGATTTTGATACCCAGGTAAGACGAGGTCGCAGTTATTTCAAAAACAGTCATTAAGTAATTTTCTATATTACCTACTATGATACAAATACTTAGGTGAAAGAAAATGCCGCCTGGGCCCTGGGCTATATCGGCAAGCATAGCGAGCAACTGGCTGGACTAGTGGTGGATGCGGGCACGCTGCCGTTGCTCGTGTTGGCTTTTCAAGAACCAGAAATGAGTCTAAAACAGATCTCATCTGGAGCGCTGGTCGACTTGGCGCAACACAAACCTGAAGCTGTGGTGGACGCGGGCGCTATATGCCATTTAGTACGTGGATTGGAAAACCAAGATCCTAAACTGAAGGTAGAATTTAATGTAACAGAATATTTTCTAGGTAGACTAGACAGGTGACGTACCTACTTACTCACCCTGATAAACCACTTTTATAAAGCCATATTTTATCATCACAGCTTTAGAAACGTATCTAAAATCCTTACCTACCTACATTTTCTTTTCGATGAAAGTTTTTCATGATTTCAAACTACCCTCTACAGGCCGCGCCAATCGAAACTGGCAATTTAGTAAGTACTTACATAAGATATTGATGAACTACCTACAGATTAAAAATCTGAAAAAGTTACATAAGTAAGATATCTTAGTACCATTATCACTTTAGCGCAGCACACTATGCGCACTTGGCGCCGTGGCGGGCGCGCGCTCGGAGCTGGCGGAGGCGGTGGTGGCGGGCGGCGCGCTGCCACCGGCGCTGCTGCACGCCGGGCACGACGCTGCTCCTGTGCGCCGTGCCGCCGCATTTCTGCTGCGCGACATTGTCAAACACTCTGTTGATGTAAGACTTGGAATTACATAATCAGCGCAGCATGTTCACTCGGTGATAAGATGCTGGCTCGTCGTATCAATGTACCTATTCTGTCTTTAGAACATGCGACAAAATATTGTAAACTTTTGTAATTTTTTGGCTGGCAGAGGTTCTTGCTTACGCCGAAAAGCGTTAATAAGCGAAAAAACATACTATTAAATACCTATTACTACGAGTAGGTATACAATATACTATTCCTTATTTATTTTCCCATCATCATAGCTAGCACAACTTGTGGTAAACACCGGGGGCTGCGGTCCCCTTGTGGAGCTGTTGTCGGAGGCCACGGGCGGCGCACGGGTGCCTGCGTGCATGGCACTTGGCTTCATCGCCGGCCAGTCGGACCAGCTCGCCATGGCTGTCATTGAAGCTAAGGTTTGTGCACAACCGCACATATTTAAGTAAATCAAAAATTATTTATTCACATAAACTTACGAAAATCTGAACCCTGAGCAAGTGGGTCGGTTGAATGAACGCTTCTGCTGTCGTCATCACCAATTAATCTATCTTCACTCACAGTCAGCCAAATTGACAACCCAAATTGTACCCAATTGCCAGATGTAGTTAACTCAGTGACGAGCTCATCCCCTCACCTGCCAGTAATATCTTATAGCTAAGTATATCCCATAGGTACTCTAACAAGTTAAATGTACTCAGGCGATTCCACCTCTGGTAGAGATACTGCAAAACGTGGAAGCCGAAGACGCGGAGCTGTGTGCGGCCGCGTGGACGCTGGGCCACATCGCCAAGCACTCGCCGCAGCACAGCCTGGCCATAGCCGTGGCCAACGCCCTGCCCAGGCTGCTACAGGTACAAGTCATGCAGACGGTGCCATCTTGCAAGCTAGTTTGGCGCCATATTGCTAGGTAGTTAGCGCCACCTTGCAAGGTACATATTTGGCGCCATCTTGCTAGATACATAGTTGGCGCCATCTTGCAAGGTACATAGTTGGCGCCATCTTGCAAGCGGAGCGGAGCCACTAGCCACTAGCGGACTTTAGTCTACAGTGGCGCCAGCTGGTGAGCGCTAATAAAAAGATAGCCATTGAATAATGCACTGTTTGTAGTGATTTGAGTAAACATATTTGATTGCAAATCTAAATAATGTTGAGGATTCTCTACTACTTTACTGTCCTAATTGCCGAAGACTATTGGCGCGGACAATACATTCTGTCATGAGTACTGTCCTGTCA
The DNA here is from genome assembly GCF_963855985.1 of Ostrinia nubilalis. NCBI lineage: Eukaryota > Metazoa > Arthropoda > Insecta > Lepidoptera > Crambidae > Ostrinia > Ostrinia nubilalis. Next base: position 7,541,263 of record NC_087100.1, read on the forward strand.
ACTTGTAAGGAGTATCAATTTTGCTAAAAATGCTATTGCGCATGTTAGGATAAATTACCTACTATACTATTTTATAGCTAACGTAAAAATTAAGTTGAAGCAGCTTTATTAGACACTGGATTCAAATTTTAGAAAACTGTTTTTTTTTTCCGAATAGCACATATTATGCAGTATATTAACGTGCTTGTTGCTTAGTTAGATTATAACTTTGTTACGTATTTTACAGCTATACACAAATCCAAAGTCATCTGGAGAGGTGCGTGCACGGACGTCCTGTGCCCTCAAGCAGGCGCTGCAGTGCTGCCTGCACAGGCCTGCCCTGGAGCCACTGCTCCACGCTGCCCCAGCATGCATACTAAAATATGTTCTAGCACAATACGCAAAGGTAATTATGATCATAATTAAATAAAACAAAGTATTTTGGTAAATATAAAAACAAATACTTTATACTATAATATTATCAGCTGATAAAAACTAACTTTTTACATTATATCAAGATAAATACCACAGTCTAGCTCATAAAGTGGGATTTTTAAAATAGTCACCAATTAATAAACTGGACCATCATCAAGATTGTCATCTTCCTCATCATACTCTTCACCATTGTCAAAGTAGTTGTTAGCATAATCTGTGCCATCATCTATTTCTTCGTCTTGTTCCTCTTCATCTTCTAATTCCTCATCATCATTTACAACCTCCTTTTTAGCTTTATCTTTATTTTCATTATTCTCTGTAGTTTCTTCCGATTCTTCCATTGATTCTTTACTCTCTAGTGTCTGTAATCTTTTTGCTATTTCTTCTGGGTCTTCAAGTTTTCTCTTTCGTGCCACTCGTGTCCTGCTGGCCTGAGGTCGGAGTTCCGCTGGCAAATTATTCCATACACAATTCAAAACTTTGTCCTGTTTAGCATCTAATGCAACTTTGTATTTATCCGAGTACCTTTCTATTCCATCGGTGCGTGTTTTGACCTTAACATACGCTGGTGAATCGTGCAAATATTCTATGAATTGATCCTTCACGATTAGCATGTAGTCTGTCGTCGCATCACTCACTAGTGGCAGAGGTTTAGCTTCTAATTTAGGGAATAAAGGTGGCGGTGCAAGATTTTGAGCAGTGGTTTCCCCTCGAGCTATACCCAAGGCCTGAAGTTGTTCGTGAGTAAGTGATAGAGTGCTTCCGCGTCCACGTCCTCTGCCTGCCATTATAGATAAGATTTATCCGAGTAACTGTATTTCAGCTCGTTTTGTTTATAGATGAAACTGAATGATGATAAAAGAAATATACCATCAAATTCAACAATCACATCACAAACACCAAGTTTGTTTTTATTTGCTCGGCATGTTTTTGACATTGACAGAACTTGCCAAATTTATAGGTTATATTTTTGTTTTTAATTAGGTATTAACCTTTTGAAGCAATGGAATAAACATTAAACATGTTCGTTGGTGGAAACCTAAAATGAAATGTATAAAATATTAATTTATTGTTATAAATTCTGTCTTAAATATTTTCCAGATTTTGCCAAATGATGCCAGAGCTAGAAGATTATTCGTTACAACTGGGGCACTAAAAAGAGTGCAAGAAATAGATACCGTTCCAGGAACATCTCTCAAAGAATACATCAACATTATCAACAGTTGTTTCCCTGAAGAAATTGTTAGGTAAAACAATTCATACTGTTTACTTTTCTTTGGCTTATTTTCTCTGGACGCCAAATAGGAAGCCCTTGAAGGAATCAACTTACTACAAGTATAGGTCTACCAGAATCTCATGGCAAACAAAAATATTGGAAAAGTGTGTTTTTCATATGGCAATTGTCTATGGTTTAATTGTCACCTGTCAAAGAAAATTATGACATCTGTCAGCCGCTGCAAAAATTTTGTAATCTCTTCTTGACTATTTGTTATTTTTGTGAAAAAGTCGAAAAAGCTCAAGCAAGTCATATTGTTTTCAATGTGAATTGTAAAATAAGGCATAATTCAAAGTCAATCTTTGATTATAAGCGAGTCGTCGAGTTGACAGTAAGTTGGACTGAAATGTTTTGATACATTTAGTTTATTACCCAACTACGTCACACACAAGGAGGGTTATGTTTTTTATATTATTCTTAATAGCTGCTTTATCGGGGTTTTCAGGTATATCTCACAAATTGGTGCAGAGGAATGGTCAAAATGTTATGACCATGTAAAGAAAATTGAAAAAGATTTCATCTCTTTATCTTGATCATCTATTGAAGAACAAGAAATTGCAAGTGGAGTTCTTAGAATCGTTTTCTAGTTCTGAATGAAGTGATAAGTTAAAAGTATGATGCATAATAAAATTAGTTACTTAAAGTAATAATACGATTAATTTTTTTTCAAGACATTTTCCTATGTTAAAAACCCGATGTATAACAACATTCTTCATACACATACCTACCTAAAATGTATATTCTTACTTCATGTTCATTAATACTAAAGTCATAAAAGTAAAAAATTAAACAGTATCAAGATCGTTTATTCCAATTTCCCCAGTATTGCTCTCAACAAAGTTTATTTTCCCTATTTGCCATGAGATTCTGGTACACCTATAGCATCAAATTGACCATAAAGACCAATAATTTACCAGTGGTGAATGGCGTCTATTGAAGGTGCGAGAACGCTGAGAGAGAATCAATGAATTTTCTTTTGTATTTTTCAGATATTACACTCCAGGTTATTCGGATTCTTTACTTGACCGAGTCGAAGCTTATACTCCACAGGTAAAGATTTGGGAGAAGCAATCCAATCAGAGATTGAAGCAAAAATGATATGATTTAACTAAACCCTATCTCTTTACAGATTCCAGAGCTTTTTACGGATCGAGTACCTAGCGACTGTCAAAGCGAATTAACGATTGATAACGCAAATTAGCTTGTTTTGGACAATGTAAATTTATTAATAAACATTTATTGCATATTAATCCGATAATTTCACTTCTTCCCGAGAGTCCACATTGTTTTTTGCACTTTGTCTGTTCGTCCACCAATGTTGGACACTTCAATAACGGTAGACTGGCATATTACTCTGTAACTGAAATAATAAAATTTATCATTTGGACTAACGAAATACACTTTACCAGCTATTACATAGGTAATATAAAAAAACAAAGCAAACAAACAAAAAAGGGAGGGCACAAATAAATATCAATACTTACTTGTAGAAAGAGTTGCACAACAGGTTCAAGACATCCACACCTTGGGTGTCCATCTCGAAGAAAGCTTTGTGCTCGTGTTCACTACTGTAAATAATATTTTTTGTTGCGAGATGATTAACCAGCTCTCTAGAAGTTTCTGCACGTAGACCCTTAAAACCAAAAATATTTTGGGAATTATGATAAAATTATTTCATTAAGTGTTGACACACGGAGGTAGTAGCTACCCAATAACACTACTACAATTTTACTAATTTAGCATTATTCGAGGGAAAATTCAAGAATGATACGAACAACGTAGTGCGTGCCAACACTAACAAAAATAAACTTTACAAAACGTGAACCGTTTGGTGTTGCCATTAACAAAAAAAGTAAAAGAAATTCCATAAATTCAAAGTATTTTCTACCAGTCGTTATATTATACGATAGTTTTTAGCCTAGGCGCAGATCACAGACTTTTAGTTGGGTCGAGCAATCAATATGGATATTATGTATGAAAGTGCGCACTTTATACTAATTAGAATCGGGCCCAACTAAAAGACTGTGTTCTGCGCCTAGGCTTAGGGTACCTGTATTTTGCAAGTTACTGTTCCAGGAGATTCGTATTCCGCAACCGTTATGTAATGCATATTGATGGACACGAAAATACACAATACGATACAATGCATGCTAGGATCATTCTAAATTTATTTTATACTCAATTTTATCTATGCTTGTGGTAGTGTGGTCTAGTTGTGGGAGTGATAAACTGATAACAAACGAAAAAAATAATTAATATTAATTTATTTCAAAAGATAAATTATAACATAACATTTCAATAAACAAAATCAGGTTGTATCGGTGTCTGCCAAGAGCTATCAGGTTTATGATGATGATGTAACCTGTAAAAGAAAAGTTAACATTAATAAAAAGTTCCCAGATGATGCACAAAGATTTACAGAAGTATAATATCAGATTAAATTTATCTTCAAAGAATTCTAGATATATGCTTGTCTTATGATAATCATCATTATAAATTAACGAACTATGAAGGGTTCAAGTTTTAAAATTAAAGTTTACCTGTAATGAATGATGAGATTCCTGGAAGAATATGGCAATGATCTCGCCCATGCGTAGGATCTCGCAGCTCTGAAAAAAAAAAAGATTTTTGGTATCCCTTTTTTGGTTCATAAATTTTTTGAGATGCTATTGATGTATCAGTAGTTACTATACCATAATATCCCCACGATTTTGTCAGCCAGGGATAACTTAGTATTCATCATTGTAGTTTTTTGAATATTGATTTACTATCTACTTTTTACTACACAAAATGCGTATCTTGGTATCCAGAAAAAAAACTTACCTAAATATGGCTGTTCTGTTCCTTTCTTCTGTTGTGATTTCTGTATCATGTCACACCACGAATCTGCAAAAATATGATTTACTTGTATAAATGTCTGTTTGTTTACACACATTTTTTTTTATAGATATCTACTTTTACAATAAACAATCAGTTAATAAAATTTCATCAAACTACATAATAGTAATATGATATATGCTTGTAAATACCATCATTTCGAAGTTTTACTTTTCACATTATGAATAATATACATATTCTGTAAGTTTTTTTTAAACTAGTTTTGTAATAGTATACAAATTCCACTTACATTTTGTAGTCTGCTTGATGTAGGATTTATTGATCTCCAGAAGTAAACTGAAACAATATACAAACATTAGATTAGTCATCAATAGATTAAGCATTCTCTTTGCATTCAGTGGAACAGTCATTGTACTCAGAAACTATCGATCAACAGGATTTCAGATAGGGGCGATACTTTGATCATCATTAGCTTGGTTGAAAATGGCATTATACAATTTCAACTAGATTTCTTTTAGTAGAAAAAAAAAAATTGTATCGAAAATCAAAACATACCTTGTGTGGGTAATTATGGTGCCTTGATGTATCATTGATCCATTTTTTATATTTTTCTAAGCTTGATCTGTAAGAAAAAATATAGCTCATTGTAATTTCTTATGCATATAAATTGGTAGTCACTTTATAAGTATCAAATCAGAAACGATCGATCATCAATATTTCAGTTAGGGGCGATACATTACGTCATCATTTAAAAAATCTTCAAACTTGGCAAACTGGTGAAAATAACTAAATAAATGATTGAATTTGAATATGGTAAAAACACCACATAATCTGAAAATACATCATTAATAATCCTTATTTCATGTGGACCTTACCTTAAAAATATATCTGCTTCGCCTTTTCTTCCGCGATTTCTGTAAAATAAACAATTTATTAAGCATTTTGTGAATTTATAAATAGTTGTCGTAAATATTGTTATATTTAACTTCAGTTGTTACCATACCATAATATCCCCACGATTTTGTCAGCCAGGGATAACTTAGTATTCATCATTGTAGTTTTTTGAATATTGATTTACTATCTACTTTTTACTATCCAAAATGCGTATCTTAGTATCCAGAAAAAAAAACTTACCTAAGTATGGCTGTTCCTTTCTTCTGTTGTGATTTCTGTATCGTCCCACCACGAATCTGCAAAAATATGATTTACTTGTATAAATGACTGTTTGTTTACACACATTTTTTTTATAGATATCTACTTTTACAATAAACAATCAGTTAATAAAATTTCATCAAACTACATAATAATGATATGATATATGCTTGTAAATACCATCATTTCGAAGTTTTAACATTATGAATAATATACATATTCTGTAAGTTTTTTTTTAAACTAGTTTTGTAATAGTACAAATTCCACTTACATTTTGTAGTCTGCTTGATGTAGGATTTATTGATCTCCAGAAGTAAACTGAAACAATATACAAACATTAAATTAGTCATCAATAGATTATCTCTTTGCATCAGTGGAACAGTCATTGCACTCAGAAACTATCGATCAACAGGATTTCAGATAGGGGCGATACTTTGATCATCATTAGCTTGGTTGAAAATGGCATTACACAATTTCGACTAGATAGCTTTTAGTAAAAAAAAATCAGTATCAAAAATCAAAACATACCTTATGTGGGTAATTATGGTGCCTTGATGTATCATTGATCCATTTTTTCTTTTTTCCTAAGCTTGATCTGTAAGAAAAAAAGTAGCTCATTGTAATTTCTTATGCATATAAATTAGTAGTCACTTTATAAGTATCAAATCAGAAACAATCGATCATCAATATTTCAGTTAGGGGCGATACATTACGTCATCATTTAAAATAATAAAATCTTCAAACTTTGCAAATTGACGATAATAATCTAAATACATTATTGAATTTGAATATGGCAAAAGCACCACATAATCTGAAAATACATAATTAATAATCCGTATTTCATGTGGACCTTACCCTAAAGATATAATATCTGCTTCGCCTTTTCTTCCGCGATTTCTGTAAAATAAACAATTTATTAAGCATTTTGTGAATTTATAAAAATAGTAATCGTAAATATTGTTGCATTTAACTTCAGTTGTTACCATACCATAATTTTCCCCATGGTTTTGTGAGACAGGGATAACTAATTTTATCATCATTAATGTAAAGATATGACATAATAAAATTTTTGATTTTGTCTTATAAACTGACCTTTTTATTTTGTATTGAGTTTTGTGTCATGCATGCTCTAAAAAATGGTCCTCCAATAACAAGAAATATTATCTGAAAATAAAAATACTATGTTAAAGACAATAAAAAATCTATTAACTTACTCAATGAGTTTTAATTTGCTTCAGTTGTTACCATACCATATTTTTCCCCATGGTTTTGTGAGACAGGGATAACTAATTTTATCATCATAAAATAACTACGAAATTATGTTAATTGAAAAATCAGAAAAGGATAAAATAATAATTATCACTTACCATTTGTATTTCTGAAAATTGCTATAACTGTTGGAATCTTTTGGCAGATAGTATCTCATCATATTCCTTCTGAACAACCTATAATCAAAAGCCTAAGTTATAAAAAGTTATTTAATTTGTAGATGTTATAAAAATATTTGATTGACTCAGTAAATATCGGATCAACAGGACTTCAGATAGGGGCGATACTTCTTAACATCATGAGTAAACAAAAAATGATGAAATATAAATTAAAGATAAGAACTTACCTAAATAATATCCCAGCATAGCCACATTACATTCGCCCTGAAGACTAGAGGTCCTGAAAAAAAAAATTAAGCAAATTGAGTACAATTATCTCAAAAAAAGTAGAATGTGATGATTGGTTTTAAAAATAATCAGGAATGATCAAACATCATGCATCAGACAGGGGCGATACTTTTTGACATCATTTAAAAAACCCTTTAACTCTTTTTATAATGTAACTGTTGGTGATAAAACTTACCTCGACTTTGGGAAACCATCCATCAATTTGCTGGTGTAATTTTAAAATCTTGTTATTAACCCTGTAAATAAAAAAAGAATTATAATTCCATGTTTATAAATAGCAAGTGTGAACTTGTGCAGCAATGATTTTTTGTCAAACTCTAACCCTTGGAAATTTGGCTATACAAACAAAATTTCCTACACAGAGTTTGATAATGTTCCTATCCAGAGTCACGCATGCCAGTCTTGTCTGAGCACACATCGGCTTTGGTAGGGTACGTATGTAAATTAACAGCTTTAATTTTAAATAATTTATCATTTGCTGGTGTAAATGAGACATGATAGGATATGGTTAACTATAGTCCAGAAGCTGCAAGTGTAAAGAACTTACTTTCAGTAATTGTTGTTTCAGTCAAATGCCTTCCACTGCTGAATAAAGACCTCTCACAAGGATTCCACAACCTTCAGTAATATTTTCTTATAATATTGGCCTGTTTACCTAAAACAAAATAAATCTGTTGAATAAGGGATATAGGTAAATTTGTCTTATGATAAATGAATAATATCATCAGTCAAGCGGTAATTTTTTAATCATAGGATCATACGAACGAGACTAAATTTAAATTCATCATTTTATTGCAATGTAAGTCTGTGAATGGTAAATTACATTCATTGGATGAGTTAAAGTTTTGTATTCTACTTACCAAATTCATTTTAACTGCTGAAACACGTTGGGTTCTGCAAATGTATGTAAAACTGTGTAACCTGAAACAAACAAAGGAAACTTTTAAGTCACCTTTGAAATAAAGGTCATAATGTTGTAAATATACCAATAATACTTGTACAACTCTTAACCCTTGGAAGTGCAACTATATGAGCCACATTTCCTACACAGAGTATTCTAATGTTCCTATCCAGAGTCACGCATGCCAGTTGTAATCTAGGCACACATCGGCTTTGGTAGGGTATTTGTAGATGTTGAAATTGTGCTTTGATGAAGAATAATCTAAAAACACATGTAACTCTAAACCTGATATGAAGTAAATAAAAGACTCACCGTTCTAGTTGTGGCATTTGCTATCAATTCAGCCCTATTACATCAAATTATCGTATCTGTAGACAAAAGAGAGAAACCATTAGAAAAGTTTCACTACAATGAGTATAGTAATAATGTAGAAAGAACATCAGTGAAGTGGTAAGTTTGAAATCATTGATTTTCATACGAACGAGACTATAAAATTAAATTCATCATTTTGAGGTTAACCAATAAAGGACAAAGAAGTGTACAACTACACACACCTGCCAGGATGAACATGCCGCCGTCTGCTCTGAAAAGGAAAACAAATTGAGTAAAGAAAACACAATTAAAAAGAAACAAATTTCATGAAACTCACCTATAGCCAAATCAATGGATTTAGATATTTTAAAACAATAACAACACACTAATTAGTAGCTAAAAGTAATTCTTTATTTTATCTGTCCTTACACTGTAACTTTCAGACACAAAGAATTACTTCTTAGCCGGCTTCTTCTGGGCGGGCTTCTTGGTGCGCTGCTTCTTAGCAGGAGTCTTGGGGATCTTCTTCTTGCCGAAGGTTCCGGCGCGCGCCGCTTTAACCTTCATGCTCTTGAACACCGCTGTTCTCGCGCGATTCCTCTTCACGCGGGCTGCTGTGAGCTTAAATCTGTCGTAGTCTGTCATCTGTGCGCGCCTTTCCTTGTTGGCGAGCTTCTGTGCCCACTGGCTTTCAGCCCATTTCTCATTCAGTTTGGCGTCTGTCCACGCTTTCCTTACAACACGTGTGGGGGCTGTGAATGGGTAGCTGAGACGGAACTTTGTAAGGTGCAGTTGGTTCAGGCGGATCTGCTGGCGGGCGACACCGCTGCCGGGACCGTCAACAAGCGCGCGGGTCTGGTCAATGACGTCGACCACACTGACAAGCTTTCCCTTCAAGGGACCGTCGGCCACCAGGGCAACACGCCCTGGTTCTACAAACCTTGCGAATGGCATGACGTCCTGCAAAAGAAATAAATAGGTCACTTCACTATTTCACACAATTCACGACAGCTAGCACGAGTAGAGCTTGTAAATAACACGATTTGCCGATCACCAACAATTGACAACTAAACTTGGTAAAGTAAAAATATGGGCAAGTTATTAAAGTAGAGCTGTATGCTCTTGTATGTTTACATAAAATACGTCGAAATATAAAGCTTTTACTTGTGATTTTTATAGATTTAAACTATGCTAACCTCAAAACGTCTTCACTGTGGAAAAGACCTACGAAAAGAATCGTTTCCGCAAGATTGACAATTGTGACACCTGTCAAGAAAAATGTTGCCAGTTTATAAATAGGCACATCACTATTCTATTCACCCCAGTAGCTCAGTTTTGAGCTAATTTAAAAGCGATCTTCGAGTAGGAAGCGTTGTAAAAAAAGGAGAACCCATAGTCCGGTTACCTCGTTCGTCAAAAGGTGACCATAATGTAATAAGGTTATGGTTATGGTGATCGTGCGTGCTCGGCGGCAAATCGGTGGCTAAATGAAAATCTCCCAAGCCGTATTATTTATTAAAAAAAAAAAATCTTTCGCGGAGTGCGCGGTTTTAATTTGAAAGCTTGATCGTTGCTAAGTAACTGAAAGTCAAAACAAACATCGTGATTAGTATTTTTAATAGGAATATTTTGTGTTTTTGTATAGTAATAATGCGGCTTAAATATTCCAAAACATTATTGGAAGCTCAGGTAGATAAATATTAGACTGAATATGTATTCCTTCTGCTACAGTTCCAAGTTTAGTCACTGTAGTATTATAGCAATATAAGTTTACAATAAATTACAGGAAAATGAGAGTCCAATCGCGGATATAACATGGTCCCCAAATAACGTAAAGCTGGCTGTTGCCACCTGTGAGCGGGTCGTACTGCTGTTTGACCGCGAGGGCGTGCGGCGCGACAAATTCAGCACGAAGCCCGCCGACCCGCAGGCCGGGAAGAAGTCCTACGTCATCACTGGTAAGACGTTACAATGCAATAAATGGGGCATTTACTATGCAGTTATGTATACCTTTATTTATGAGTGCGTAGATGAAGATAGGTCTTTAACAACGAAGATCAACTTATGTAGATTTACGGCACGGAAGACGGTACATCCAGCTAAACCTACAGCATTTTATTTAGTATGAAAGAGGTGTTGTTTGGCTTCCTCAGTATTATATAGTGGGTCTGATATTGTGCTGTTGAATTTTTAACCGACTTCAAAAATAGGAGGAGGCTCTCAATGAGGGCTATCTTTTGCGCTCACCAGTTGACGCCACTGTTGAGTAAGGTCTTGTCACTTGCTAGTGGCGAAGACAGTGGCACCAACTTGTGAGCGCTAAAGTGGTAGGAGGACAATCGCATTTGCACTCATCAAGATGGCGCCACTGTAGAGTAAGGTCCTGTCAATCTCCAGTGGTGCCAACTGTTAAGTATAAATACGATAGCCCTCATTCGAGTGTATGTTTTTTTATGACAGGGATAACGTTCAGCGACAACTCGGAGCTACTCGGGGTGGCGCAGAGCGACAGCATGGTGTTCGTTTACCGCGTGGGCGCGGACTGGAGCGGCAAGAAGGTCATTTGCAACAAGTTCCCGCTCACCGCCGCGCCCATGAAGCTGCTGCCGGCTGATAATGGCTTCTTCACGGGCACTGCTGACGGGAAAATTAGGTATATGAATGGGATTCTTGCAGGTGTCGCAAAAGATGTCGCGCAAAACATACTGCGTCCATAATTTCTTACAGAATACATTTTTCTGTGACACATAATCCTAATGGGTTAGAACTATGCTATGCGGCAATACTTCCAATGCGTATACCACATTTGCCTGTAAGGGATAACATTCAGCGACACTTCGGAGCTGCTCGGCGTGGCGCAGAGCGACAACATGGTGTTCGTGTACCGCGTGGGCGCGGACTGGAGCGGCAAGAAGGTCATCTGCAACAAGTTCCCGCTCACCGCCGCGCCCATGAAGCTGCTGCCGGCCGACAATGGCTTCTTCACGGGCACTGCTGACGGGAAAATTAGGTATATGAAAAGGATTCTTTTAGGTGTTGCAAAAGATGTCGCGCAAATCATACTGCGTCCATCCATAATTTCTTACAGAATACATTTTTCTGTGACACATCATAGCGAACTAAGGGCTTTGTTTGGCATAGGGAAAATGAGAATTAGCAGCAGGTGTTGATCTATTCACGGGGCTGATTTTAGAGGAGACGCAAGAAGTTCTCTCATATCGATGAGAGAGAGCATTATGTTAGGTGAGTTAAATAGCTCCATCACAATCAAGCCCCCTGGACCCGCAGGTCCCTGTACTGCAAGAGCAACAAGAGCTGTGGACGGCGGCGTCGTGCGTGCTGCGTGTCGCTGGCGAGGGCATGGTGTCAGGTCATTTCGACGGGACACTTTACCATAATTGGCCGCTGCTGCTTGATTAATATTTTGTCTGTTGCAATAATGACTTCTAATGCTTGTGGAAGCGCACTTAGCGAACCCAAGGGCTGTGTTTACCACAAGGAAAGTGACGATTGGCAGGTGTCGACCTATTTACAGGACTGGTTTTAGAGCTTTAAGAGTTATGTTGGGTAAAATCAAATCTCTCCATCACAACCAAGCCCCCTGGACCCGCAGATCCCTGGACTGCAAGAGCAACAAGAGCTCCAGCCTGTGGACGGCGGCGTCGTGCTGCGTGTCGCTGGCGCGCGGCGGCGAGGGCATGCTGGTGTCGGGCCACGTGGACGGGACCCTGTATCTCAATGGGCGGCTACTGCTGCGGTATGCGCTGCCGCCTACTGCACTTGTGCTTCTACCGCCTTATGTGAGTAGGACGTCTCTTTTTTACGGATAAACTTGTAAGATATTGATCTCATTTATGTATTTAAGATGAAGATTTTGTTCAATCATAAAGCTTTTTTGACTTACTCCTGGTTTTTTTCAGTTGAATGGATGGTTTATGTTTATTATTCTGCAATTAAGTGACCCCTAAGAAAAGAAAATTCCTATTATGTGTTACCATAGGTCACTTAAAAATTAGGGATTGATGGTGAAAACGGGCATTAGTCATTCATACAACAAGGGGATCCCCCACACGCCTCTTTCGAGCGCCGTCGTCTTGCCAGCGCCCGCGCAGCGTCGATGTTCGAAAGACGCTTTATAAGGAGGCCTTACACGTAATTTGTTTCAACCACACACAGCTCATAGTGGGAGCGTGCGACGGGCGCGTGAGCGTGTACGAGGCGCAGCGCGGCGCGCTCGTGCGCAGCGTGGAGCCGGCGCTGCCGCCCGACGCGCGCGACCTCGTCTGCGCCGCGCCCAGCCCTTCCGGACAGGTAAGTAATAGGATTAACTGGGTAATTAAAAATGTATTTAAACAGTCGCCAGCTCACCACAGTTGGCCTTGTCTGTAGGCATGGCCAGTGGGTTATGAGCAACTCTCTCCGCTTGCTCACTAAAGGCGGGGCCTAGATCCTCTAAAACCCGACGGTATCCACCGGAATCTAATGAAACGAATCCGCGAGTTATTGTCCTAATTTGAAATTTGTCTGCAGCTCCATCTCAGGCTAGACTCGAAAGGCTCACCGGAGAGCGCTAGCTAGCCGCTAGAGTCTCCAGAGAGCCTCTCCGGCTTCGAGGGCTCCCCCATTCGACTATACCGATTGTTTTTAATACAGGCTTTCTCCTCGTGATCCTGGTGCAACAGGGCATGATATTATGGTCTGCGCCGTTAAACAGCTCGAGGCTGTACTATAATGTGTATTATAGACGGTGGCATTCGGCGTGTTCGACGGCTGCCTAGTGGGTGAGCTGAAGGAGTCAGGCGGGCTGGAGCTGGCGACGCTGCAGATGCCGCACCTGCACGCGGCGCGCGCGCTGGCCTGGAGCGGCGACGGCACCAAGCTGGCGGTAGCTTCGCAGGCCGGCGCCGTTATACAGCTCGAAGCTGTACTAAGGTACGATACAAAACCTTTATAGAGCTTTGGCAAATGTATTGCCACCAGTGACGTAGCGTGCCTTCTATTTGTATATTTCTTTGAACTCTGATTTTATTTCAGACGTTGGGTATGGCGAGATTCAGTCGAAGTACAGCATGTGAGCTCCAAGCAGCTAGTTCTCACTCGGCTGGCTAACGATGCTCCTCCACTCACCGTTACCACTAAGCAAGCTCCTGATATATTCAATGTTAGGTTCATAGGTATGTAACTTGGCTTGGACGAATACCAAGAAATATGGTGCTTCCTAGACTTAGGCCCTTTCTAATTGCAAAGAGCTCAAATGATGTTTTATTGCATTTAGGTAACGACTGGTATGCAGTGTGCCGGACAGCCTCCACCTTGATACTTTGTGACATAGCTCACGGTTTGACGAGTGAGGTAAGTCTCTTTCTTTGTAATTAATGTTACATTGATTTATTTTAATCGACCGACAGGGCCGTGTTTGAGTTTGCCTCGATGCGCTTGGTCTTGATGCACTGGTAGTGCAAAAATATTATAAGACATGTAAAAGCTTTATAAGGAAAATACTAAGTATACTGGTCATCACAAAAATCGGCCCACCTACGTTTTACAGGAAAACTCGTTTCTACTGACACAATCATGGTGCCCCAACAATATTGGTGTTATTTGAAAGCCCAATAAATATCCTTAAAGAAAAACACATTTAATTGTTGTTAATTGTTAATAAACGATTAACATATACAATATATGTGACTTGAAAAAAGACCTCACTTTGGGCTCACCTCTGGGATCAATTAGACCAATTTTTATGGTAATAAAACCAAATAATGATCTCAAGTGTCCTCTTTAACAGATGGATAGCGATTAATCCCAACTTAACAGTGTTATAGCCATAAAAGTTGGCTCAAGCGTAACTACCTATTTTTTGAAGAAGTGACTCTGGATTCTTCTACAGACACATTTTTGGGGTAAAAACCTTTTCTTTAATGAAATGAAGTTTAGAACTAGGCTTTTAAATGGTGCCAATAGGTATTGGTGGGAAGTGGGGATGTGGGGATGCATAACGTTTGAAAGTGCTTGTCGCGGGAGGGTCGATTTTTGTGATGATCAGTGTATATTGTTTTGCTTTTTCTCAATAGATTTGTAAGTAGTTTAATACAATCTGAGTGACAATAATATTGGTCAGATCCCGTGGGCGGGCGGCGGCGAGCGCGTGTATGCGGCGGTGGGCGGCGCGTGCCTGCTGCACCGCGCCGGCGAGCTCAGCGTCGTCGAGTACGGCCTGGATCGAGTGCTACACACGGTTAGTGTCTCTCTCTGCCCATTACAGTCATGTTATGATTACCTCTGTGGTCCAGTGAATTAGATAATTGCACTCTCTGGATTGATAAGTTTTATTCCCAGATTTCCGGAAGACGTAGTATGGTGAAGGTCGCTGGAAGAACCTCGATGCGGCAGCGGTCGTTATGGAAATTCTTGGGGGAGGCCTTTGTTTAGCAGTGGACGTCATTTGGCTGAAACGAATGAATTCCCAGATGGTGCTCATGCATTGAAGTATTAGGTTGTGGTGATAGAGAAGAGCCAAGAGAGCCAAAAGAATAAGCTAGAGCTCAAAAGACTTTACAATCTTATTTGGTCTCCAAAGCTGAAAAGGTTTAATATTTTCATGGTTTTACTAGGTGCGCACGGAGCGCGTGAACCCGCACGTGCTGAGTGTGCGCATCAACGAGGGCGGCGATACGCGCAAACACTTAGCTTATCTGCTGGACCGCCAGACCATTGCCGTGGTCGATCTAACCACAGGTGAGTGGGCTTGAAACAGCTTTCGCAAACTTTATACTAGGTTTAATAGTTTTGTCGTATGGTATGCAACTGGTAGCTATCGAGATAATCGTGAAAATCGTTAGAAGGCTATCACTGTCCACTCTGTAGTATTAATGTTTTATTATAGGTAGTTGTAAAATTTTTGGAGCAATTGACCTGGTTGATTTTCATTCTAAAATAGGTGTCCAACTGGGTCAATGGTGGCACGAAGCGCGCGTGGATTGGCTAGAGCTGAACGAGACCGGCCAGCTACTGTTATTGCGGGATACGCGCAGAAGGCTTGCGCTATTGCGGCTTGAAACTGGAGATAAGGTGTAATAGAATAGGATAGATATCTTTTATTATTTCGTATAATCATTATTTTTAATTTTAATAGCTGAAACAGCTTACTTGAAATTAATGCTTACAGGAAATTATAGCAAGTGGGGTGGGATTCGTGCAGTGGATTGAAAACTGCGACGCAGTTGTGGCACAAACTCCCACACATCTACTGATTTGGTAACAATGACTTATCAACTGTTAAAATTGATAAAAGAAATGTCTGTGATAAAAGAAATGATTTAGTAACAGGATTTATTATACAGGTACAGTGTATGGGAAGCGGATAGCGCAGAGATGGCTGAATGTAGCGGCGGCGTAGCGGTGGAAGTTAATGCGCGTCGCGTACTGTTCGAGGGCGGACAAGTGCCGTACTTGCAATTAGATGAACATCGGCTTGCATTCAGTACGTACCAACTTCATTGCTAGCCTAAAGCCCAGGAAGGTAAACAAATGAGTTAAGAATGAGATTCTGGTACAGCCTATGTGCCGTATTGTTCCAGATAACGCGTTGCGTAGTGGTGATCTGGCTGGGTGTGCAAAATATCTAGACGGTGTTGGAAACAATGCCGACGTGGCATCGTTGTGGAGGCAGTTAGCTGAACGGGCCCTGGCTACCGATGACATTCAAGTAAGAACTAATAATAGTTTATCTTTAAGAAGGTAAATAGAGCGTTAATTTGGAATAAAAATATTAACTGATTAATTGCAGCTAGCAGCAAAATGTTACCGAGAAGTAGGCGACGAAGCACGAATGTTCTATCTGGACAAGACTGTAGAATTAGCCGCATCAGTTGGCGATGGTGATGTGGCTGCAGGTAAAAGAGATATTTCGCAAGTAACTTAAGATAAAGTTTAATTGTAGAGTATATCCTTATCTTGTTGCTCGTATCTTGGAGTAAGTTTCCAAGAGTAAGGTACGGCATACGGTTCACCGGGCACAACCACAAAACGCCACCACCGGCATATTTACAATACATTTTCGCGTGGCCGAGTTTTGTGTCGTTGCTAAATCTTTTTGTTGTTCTTCTTAAGCCTGTTTGCCTTTCTCTTGATTCTTTTAGGTCTCATGATTGCTATTTTGTATTTGGATCTCGTAAATTATTAACATATTACTCAATCATGTACTACACCGTAGGATTAAACGTAGCCACAGTGCGTGCTCGCCTCTCAATATTCGCGGGAGACCTACCGTCTGCGGAGGAGTGGTACGTGAAGAAAGCCGGGAAGCCAGAGCTAGCTATCGACATGTACAAGCAGTTCGACCGCTGGGCCGAGGCCGTGGCTCTGGCCGAGAAGACCGACCGCGCCGCTGTGGCGATGCTGAAACAGCAGCATATGGACTACTTGACGTCTACTGGTTAGTATTTTTCTAGAGTATAGTCTTCGATCATCATTGCATTAGCAGCATAACGGTCTTTGACCATCCAGTACTGAATGTAAGAGAATGCGTAACATAAGGTTTCTCCCATTTTTTCATCAGCCATCTTCTGGAGGTCGTCGGTCCATAGAATAGGCGTTTGCAGAGACATATGGTTTCCATCAGTTTCCATTTGAAAACCTGTTCGCACCTTTCACGGATTCTACAACAGTCAATTTGAAGCATTATTCAGCAGTTTTTTTTAGCTCTGCAGTGCGATTCTATAAAACTTTCACCTAGACATCACAACTAAATCCGCGGTGAGTTTTTAGATTAGCATTCTAAAAACTCTATCGTCGGCACGAATTTACTCTAGCGCTACGCTTGTCGGCGCGGCAGCGGGTTGAAAGAACTACTGGATGTAGCATTAAAAAGAAAATTTAGAGTCATCAGAGAGACATTTTATATACAGGGTGGAAACGTTAAGTGATCTCACTCGTTTATTTCTAAACTATACAAGATATTGAAAAACTGGTTACTGATCCTGAAAGTGCTTCATGAGCTCTTTCAAACGGTACCAATAATAGGTTACAGAATAAACTGGATCTATCTGAAAATTCAATGTTTCCAGCTTCCATACTAAATGTATGCCAGCCACACAACGCCTCGCCAAAATAAATTTTATAAAATCCGATTTGTATGAAAAATAAAATAATTAAAATGAAGATATCAATTTTCTGACTTCACCATACCATTTATATGACCATGTTAACATGGGCTAGTGTCGGCTCATATACCCATTTACCTAACACCCTGTATAATCGTGAACCCATCTTGAACCCCTATGGCTGAAATGATGATGATGATGATGAATCGTGAGCCCACAAAAAGATTACGTTTTCTAAAGGTCGTCTAGGCGAGGCGGGGGCAGCACTAGCCTCATCAGGTGACGTGCAAGGCGCGGTGCGGCTATGGCTGCGCGGCGGGCGCGCGCGCAGAGCCGCTGCGCTGTTGCTGCAACATGCTTCGCTGCTGCGGGATACGGAACTGGTGGACGCTGTGCATACTCAGCTTGTGCAGGTAGATGTAGAATTGTTGCGAAAAGATTTTGAAACTTTAATGTGATGGTATAAGGTTCAAAAGACTTGCTGCTATTGCAGCATTCCGTACTGTTGCAGGACACGGAGCTTGTGGACGCCATGCACATGCAGTTTCTATTAGGTGCCCTTGGAAGACTTGCCGAAACTAAAAGATTTTCTTGTTACATATTATTATTATACTTTGCTATTTGAATGCGTGACATTATTTTCACTATTGTTTTATAGGAAGAATGGTGGGAGATGGCCGGAGAAATATCAGAGAGAAGAGGAGACAGCCGAACAGCCGTTGAATATTACGCGAAAGGGAACAACTTCGCCAGAGCTGTTCAACTTGCTAGAGAGGTAACGACTTACTGAAGTGGAAATCTTATAAACATGTCTGTAACAACTCATTTTATAAATAAAAATCCTATTTATTTTAAAGGCTTGTCCAGCTGAAGTGACTAGCTTGGAAGGCATGTGGGGCTCCTGGCTGGTGAGCTCCCGCCAGGCGGGTGCTGCAGTCCCGCATCTGATCGAAGCTGGAGACACGAGAGGCGCTTTAGCTGCGGCGCTGAAAGCACATCACTATAGGAAGGCTTTGCAGATTGTTCAGGTAACGATTTATTTGTTGTCACCTTTATGCTGCCCTTGAATAAGGTTGCTTTTTATTTAATACTTCTCCTGAAATCTTTGTGAGTTGTTAATATTGTACTCTTTTTTCAGGTTATCGAAGACAAGGAATCCATTCGAGAGCAATGTGAGCAACTGGGTGATCATTTCATATCAACACAAGTAAATATTTTTTAATTTTTCTAGATTGTTCCCTTTCGCGTAACTAGATTCTTATTGGTATTTTTTTTAACAAGGAATGGGAGACAGCGGAACGAGTATTAAGTTCATGTGGGATGGCAGAGCGCTGCGTACGCGCATATAACACTGCAGGTCGTGTGGCCGACGGATTACGGCTTGCGGCTCAACATCTTACTGAAGAAGAAACCAGGGATATTTATTTGCCACTGGCTCAGCAAATGAGAGAGGATGGACAACTGCGGAAAGCGGAACAGATATACATCGGGCTTGGGGAGCCTGATGAGGCCATTTCTATGTATAAGGTATGTAAGAAGAAAAGAGCGTATCGTGAAGAATTAACTTGGAAATGTATGTACTGAAGACCCATTTGCAACCTTAGTTACATGAATTTAAAGGCTGCAATTCATTACCCAGGAAGCGTCTCAATACGAAGCCATGTTGCGATTGGTCGCGGCGCATCGCAGTTCCTTGCTTGAGGCCACGAGGAGACACGTGGCCCAGGCACTGCATGCGTCAGGCGACCTAAGGGCCGCTGAGAACTACTACATACAAGCTGGTAAGACTGGTGTAGATGGACTTCTAAAGCTAGAGGTCGTAAAACTAAAATTCAGGACTAAGAAGATTCCCTTTTGCAGGCGATTGGAA
Source organism: Ostrinia nubilalis (assembly GCF_963855985.1). Classification (NCBI taxonomy): domain Eukaryota; kingdom Metazoa; phylum Arthropoda; class Insecta; order Lepidoptera; family Crambidae; genus Ostrinia; species Ostrinia nubilalis. Next base: position 7,560,806 of record NC_087100.1, read on the forward strand.
AGCGGCAATCCAAATGTACCGTTCAGCGGGACAATGGGAAGGAGCGGAGAGAGTGGCGCGAGCTCATGCCCCAAGTAGTGTGCAACAACAAGTATGTAATTTTAAAGCTTTTCACTTTTGGTTACCCTAGCGATCACATAACAATACCCTATCCTATGTCATACGCTCGTACCTTTGGTGGTCCATTAATGTTTTAACTGGTAGGTTGCGTTGCAATGGGCCGGAGCATTGGGTGGCGCTCCTGCTGCGAGATTGTTGGCTGCCAGGGGGCTCGCTGCCTTGGGAGCGCGGTGGGCTTTGCAAGCACAAAGGTCTGTTTATCTTCCAGTTTTATGCTTATTGTCTAATTTGATAATAAAGATTTATTACAAATAGCGTTTATACAGTTATTAGATGGAGCATAGTGTAACTAGTCTTTTATACGCCCAGTGTAAGCTTTTACAGTTGCGCTTTTGTCTTCAATTGGGTCTTTTTAACTCTCCCTCCTCGATGTGCGCTCTGTGCATTGACACCGCCCTAGTTGTAGTTATGGTGCGTCCACACTGGGCGAAAGTGCTCGCGCGGCACGCTGGTCATCCTGCTCACTCTGCTCTTGAGTGAGCAGGATGTTGAGTTAGCCGCGCGAGCCCATTTGCCCAGTCTGGACGCACCATTACGGCATTGGCAAACGCGTGATCACAAAACGCGCATTGACGGCAAACTTGGTACTCATTGGGCTCTAAGATTGTGCTGGTGTCAGATGGGACATCGCACTGGAGCTGAGCGAGTTGGGCGGCGGGGTGACCAAGCGCGAGGTGGCACGGCATGAGGCAGCGGCACTAGCAGACGAACAACCCGAGGCGGCCGAGGCGGCCTTTCTGCGCGCTGCGGCCCCTGATGACGCCGTACGCATGTGGCTGGCGAGAGGGCAGCACCAGCGGGCTTTGGTGCTAGCTGAGCAGCACGCCTCGCATATGGTGAGTTGCTTCTGAGTCTTCTGCAAACTGAGGCATGGTAGAAGCGTGTGGCGGAGCGACCCGAGGCGACAAGGGCAGCTTTCCTAGCCAGGGCAGCACCAGCTGGCTTTGGTGTTGGCTGAGCAGCACGTTTCTCTGCGAACGGGGTACCTATAGATACATATACATAGGTGCGATCCGAGGTGGTTGTACAATTGTAATACTTTCTTTTCTCAGAAAAAATAAACTCTTTCTGAAGATTACTTTAAAGATAATTTCAACAAAATAGGTGGAAGAAGTGTTGGTGGAAGGAGCGCGCGCCGCCGCCGAGCGCGGCGACCTGGCGCAGTTCGAGACGCTCATGATACGCGCCAACCGCCCGCGGGAGGTCGTGCAGCACTACAAGGATCTTGGTAACTATTTCTGACGTTACATAGGTATTACAGTGTCTATGATTATCACGTATAGGTACGGATTTTTATTAATCTACTGAAATAATCTTGGTGTCCAGAACTATGGGATGAGGCGTCACGAGTGTCTCGCGAGTACCTCCCTGACGGAGGAGAGCCAGTGCCGTCTTCAGTACCGCCGTTGTTGCAACGGGCCGCTGATCATGCTGACAGGTTAGGCTTTTTTATTTACATTTCGTTTGTGGGCATTTCTACGGGGACGACCGATCGACCTACTGGGGCGAAAAAAGTACCTTTAAAATTGAAGTACGGACTTGAAAAAAATCACACGTATTTATAGGACTCTTGACTTGATGGAGAGCATATTTAGAAGACCGCCAGGTTTTACATCTCGCCTTGAAAAAATCCGAAAGTTCAAAAACGGGCGAAATTTGGCCTAAAATGGAGTGTCCGGTTTCCAGAATTTACTCGTTTTTGCTTCATAACTTTTGAAATAATAACTTCCCCATTATGAAACCCACATTCACAGAACAAGGGATAGTTAATAAAGCTATATAAATGAGTTTCTTTATTGCAAGTCCTTGGGTTTTAATACAGTAACACATTTAAATTTTGTCCGACGTGTGTGCCTCAATTCCGTGATTTTTACTTTTGTGCTCCTATATCACTAACAACGCACAATACGAACACCCACGCCTGATTCCCATAAACTAGCAGTTGCACTCGAGTGGTCGAGCAGTATAAAAGAGGGATCAGTCGCTTTGAGGAGCATTTTTCAGAGGTTTGAAATCACTCAGAATTTTTGGTCACTGGTCATTTCTCAAACCGGTGTGCGATATTAATAATGTTCATGAAGTATTTAATGAGATTACTGCTGAATTAATTAAGTATTTAACTAATATCTGCCATTACGTTTGGTAGAAATCGTTGTAATTTATAATATTTTCGAGTAATTTGATGAAATGTGATTTTTCCTCAATTCCGTGGATCTCAATTCCGCGGAATATGGGGCATCGAATTGAGAAAACACGTACACCGAATTGATATAAAATGAAAATAGATACTTTTATTGTGCTATAAATTGTTTGTGTAACTTAAAATAATAATGAAATCAATAGAGCATAATAATAGGGTGAACTACCAATCATTGGACCGTACCAGTCATTGGACAGGAGACAAAACTAATTTTTTGAGGTTTCATTAAAAAAAATGCACTGCTATTGCTATCTTATTAAAATAATTCTTCCAGGTTCTTCCCTCGACCTTCACCAGATCGTCGGTCTACCTAGTGAAGGCCTGCTCACTGGTCCGTGGTTTCCACTCGACAACTTTTCAGTCCCAACAGACATTATCTGTACGAGCTATGTGCCCCGCCCACTGCTATTTGATTTATGCAATTTTACGGGCTATGCCGGTCACTTTGGTTCTCTTGCCGATATTCACATTTCTGATTCTTATTAGGCTCATAGTAAGCGACCAAGTTTCACATCCATACACCATCACTGGCAACACACACTGGTAGAAGACTTTTGTCTTAAGACGCTGCGGTATTTCAGACGTAATAGCGAAACTTCCCGATCGATGCTTAGCTGAGTTGAATTCAGCGATAGACCTCTTTCTCAAAGTTGGACCTAACTATCTGGACTCTTGTCCCAGGTATACACAATTGTCAACAACTTCGAGTCTCCAACCTTCAGAGGAGTGGGTGCAACACGGACATTTGACATGATTTTTGTCTTGTCCATGTTCATTTTGAGACCCACTTGTTGAAAGGTTCTACGGAGGCCATGACTCCGATATCATCCCCGATATCGTGACTCCTTGGTCTTCTGTATAATCTGCCGTAGCGTACCTGTGTGTGTACCATAATATTAAAGCCTTTTCGGAAACAAGCTTGTTCGGAAGACTGGAAGTCGTCGAGTCTGCGAGCGAGATGATTCGTAAGGACTCTCGAAAACAGCTTGTAAACACGCCTCATAAGTGAGATGAGTCTATAATGCTATCACCACACTTCTGTGCCATGCCGGAGGCGTTTTTTCTTCGAGAATGACGTAATTGAACTGCTTCTGTAGAGCCTTTAGTACCGGCGAAGCTCAGCTATAATGCCGTAACATCTGGTGCCTTGTTGTATTTCAGCTATTTGAGTGCCATTTTAATCGTGTACAAACTGACGCCCGATATAATATCTTCGGTATAGTGTCAGGTCAATCTAGCTCTTGGGTTTTGCAATATTTGTTTTATGTTTAAGGTTAAGAATAAATAAACAAAGAGACCCTGTGTTATGTATTTATTTGTTTTATTTAAATAAAATTAAAATAATATACTATAAAAATTAAGAATTTATTATAGTTCTTTATTAAAAAATTAAACATATTTATTAGGATTTTTGTTTTATTCCATTGGTATTTCAGACACATAAACCTAAAATGAACCATCTAACTAATAGACCAGCAATCAGATATCAAAACGTTTTAAGTATTTATTATATTAATTATTGAAATACATTAGGTATTTCTTCATAAGGTCATCAATTCTAAGTTTGCGGAGCGATTTTTATATTTGGAGATTCATTTCTCAATTCCGTGATTCATTTTCTCAATTCGGTGCTCTCTCAATTCGATGCTTAACATTTCTCATAAACCACTTCACAATATTTAGTGACAATGCTATTTTTACATTCAAAATGGAGTAACATTTATTTTTTTGTATTGAAACTACTTAAAAAACTAAATATAAATTTTAGCACCGAATTGAGAAAAAATACACCGTACAGTAGAAATGCCCTTGTGCTTGAAACCTGGAAGTAGGTATAGCTTTATCAATAAGTTCCTTGCCTTACGTGATATTTACAGATTCGATTAATTTTCTTGCTTTATTGGTTGTAATTTTTATGTTTGTACAGGTCTACTCTGATTCTTATAATAATTATCTTGAGCATAGTCTGTTAATACTTGTTCTCAACATCAGAGGTGAATGGTGGGAAGCAGTGGAGCTACTAATCAGCGCGAGCGCAGCGGGCGCCAACGGCGGGGCCGCTCGATTAGCAGAGCGAGCGGCCCTTCGCGCGGCTCGCTTGGCACGTGATCATTTGCACGATGCAAGGAGACGTGCTGCGGCCGAGATGCTGTATGAGAGGTATGACACTTAGGGGGATACATTTAAAGACAGAAATAGTTCGAGAGATCGTATAATTTGGAAGAAATTGCAACATATTTTTTTTTCCATGTCTTTAGATTCGCTGCAATTGGTCAAAGTGATATTGGTGAGCAGCTTAGGGCTGCACTAACGGACGGTTACAGCGGGGACGAAGAAGCAGCAGGTAATCTTCACCTTTTAAAATTATTAGGTGAAGTATTTATTAACAGATAGGTAGATTGAGACATTTAATTATTTTTTCTTATATACATTTTGTGTTCAGAAAATTTAAAAATAAAAATTATCGGTGAGTTGAAAGTTTGAGCTACCCAGGCTGACGTACAGTCAATCAATATTGTTAATGTAGGTCCATCAAATGAGTACCAGGAGGAGGAAGAAGTGGCAGTGACTCAAGTGCGAGAGAGTTCCGAAGACGCAGAAGGCGCGGCATTAGAGCGACTAGCGCGCGCCGGGCACTGGCAGCGCTGCCTGGCGCACGCCGGGCCCCGCGCGCCGCACTACGCGCTGCGATACGCCGTGCATCTGTTCAAGGCGCACCCCGTGAGTATTGGAGGAGATGACCGTGACTTAAGTGCGAGAGATCTCCGAAGATACCGAAGGCGCTGCATTGGAGCGACTAGCGCGCGCCGGGCACTGGCAGCGCTGCCTGGCGCACGCCGGGCCCCGTGCGCCGCACTACGCGCTGCGATACGCCGTGCATCTGTTCAAGGCGCACCCCGTGAGTATTGGAGGAGATGACCGTGACTTAAGTGCGAGAGATCTCCGAAGATACCGAAGGCGCTGCATTGGAGCGACTAGCGCGCGCCGGGCACTGGCAGCGCTGCCTGGCGCACGCCGGGCCCCGTGCGCCGCACTACGCGCTGCGATACGCCGTGCATCTGTTCAAGGCGCATCCCATGAGTATTGGAGGAGGTGACTGTGACTCAAGTGCGATAAAGTTCCGAAGACGCAGAAGGCGCGGCAATAGAGCGACTAGCGCGCGCCGGGCACTGGCAGCGCTGCCTGGCGCACGCCGGGCCCCGCGCGCCGCACTACGCGCTGCGATACGCCGTGCATCTGTTCAAGGCGCATCCCGTGAGTACCCGAAGAACTTGCGCATAAGTCTTAGAAATATTCTGTCAGTACCTCGTAGGCAAGGAGAGCGGTGAGTGAGTGGTGAGGTGATCCAGTGATGTCTATGTAGCGCAGATACTGCCCTAAGCTGGCTCGCGGCGTGTACGTAAATCTGCTCGACTGCTTTCAAGTCAGACACCTCCAGACAGAGGCAAATCTCTCAAAAAAAATAATTGATCGGTATTTTCCGCAGCGTATGGAAGGCATCGACATCGAAAGCGAAGACATTCCCGAAGCGCTCTCACAAGTGCTAGAGGTGCTCCGCCAGTACCTCGTAGGCGACGCGGGCCCCGATACAGTGGTATCGAGCGCGGACACGGCCCTGGCGCGCGGCGTGGGCGGCGAGCTGTTAGCGCGCGCGTCGACCGCTTCGCAAAGAAATACCTCTCAAAAAATAAATCAAAGTTGATCGGTATTTTCCGCAGCGTATGGAAGGCATCGACATCGAAAGCGAAGACGTTTCCGAAGCGCTTTCACAAGTGTTAGAAATCCTCCGTCAGTACCTCGCGGCCTCGTAGGCGACGCGGGCCCCGATACAGTGGTATCAAGCGCGGACACGGCCCTGGCGCGCGGCGTGTGCGGCGAGCTGCTAGCGCGCGCGTCGACCGCTTCGCAAAGAAATACTTCTCAAAAAATAAATCAAAGTTGATCGGTATTTTCCGCAGCGTATGGAAGGCATCGACATCGAAAGCGAAGACGTTCCCGAAGCGCTTTCACAAGTGTTAGAAGTCCTCCGTCAGTACCTCGTAGGCGACGCGGGCCCCGATACAGTGGTATCGAGCGCGGACACGGCTCTGGCGCGCGGCGTGTGCGGCGAGCTGTTAGCACGCGCGTCGTGTGCGCCCCGCGCGCTGCGGGCGCTGCAAGACACCGCCAACGTGTTGCGCGCTGCTGGCGCTGACGACAGGGCGATGCAGGTGGGGACTCATTGTACAGTTATTGATAGTACTTATATGTATTAGGCTATACATTTTTGATGTAAAATGGCATCTATTACAACTAGAAACATAACCCTCTTTCTGGTGCATTCGGGTAAAAAGATACTATCATACTGTAGTGTTCACTTGATATGCATGCATACGTAGTCTGTACACCGGCAAACACTTTTCCGTACCTTTATTTAGCTCATTCCATTTCCATTATTTAGGTGAGACACTCACCTTGACATTGTTTTTCGGTTTAAATAAAACCTAATGGTAGCACTCGACACTGAAAATTCTTCTCGTTGAGGTACTTTAATGTTTGCTTATAGTTTTTGTAATGTTTTTGTCGCTTACACAGGCGATAACGCTACTGCTGGCGTTGCACGTGGCGCAGGTGGCGGGGCGGGCGGCGCGCGCGCTGCCGCGCTACTCCAACATCGTCGTCGCCGACGTCGGTAAGTAACTGAACACGCCGCCGACACACTTCATCATAAGATAACGCTGCTGCTGCGCTGCACGTGGCGCAGGTGGCGGGGCGGGCGGCGCGCGCGCTGCCGCGCTACTCCGACATCGTCGTCGCCGACGTCGGTAAGTAACTGAACACGCCGCCGACACACTTCATCATAAGATAACGCTGCTGCTGCGCTGCACGTGGCGCAGGTGGCGGGGCGGGCGGCGCGCGCGCTGCCGCGCTACTCCGACATCGTCGTCGCCGACGTCGGTAAATAACTATAGATGACCCACGCTGAACTGTCCCACCAAACTCAATGACAGGGGGGCGCTACCATCGTTCAACTATGTGGTTTCCAACATGGCAAAAATCGGAATCAGCGATCTGGTATTGACGGTGCCGCCCCACTGTCAATGTCATGGATAGGACAGTTCAGTATTTTGGAACTATAAACACGCCACTGACACACTTCATTGTAAGAACTCTTTTAAATTAGACGTTTTGTCGTGCGTATACAAGTCCGCAAACTTACTGTTGGTACTCGTCAATTTTATTCTTACGCAATTATCATACAATTATCTATGTGCGGTCCTGAAAACGGACGACTAACGTCACTTTCGAAACGCCTAATTTTAAAGCGCCCTAATACTTTTTGCAACGTTCATTGAGCACTTCACAATACAAAATAGGAGTAAGTAGATTTAAGTTTCATTATAGATATTTTAAGCCGAAGTAATAATGTGTCAATATGATTTTTAATGCATGCGATAACTCTCGTAGTACTGTAGTATAATCAAATAATGTACTTAGTAACTTTTTTTAAGAGTAGGTATTCCGACGGCTAAACCTATTATCATCAAGCTAAATACAAAGCGTACGTACATGCAGTAGTTATACCGACCTAATTGAATAGAATAGAATAGAATAGAAAGTATTTATTTGTCTCAAAACAGGTTTCATTTACAGTTTTTCACATTGAAGAATTGAAGGATTGAAGCTCTTTTTGTGAGGTTGTATAAGCTTACAAGTTTATAAATAAATAAAATAAATATCCTTGGACATTTTACACTGCGCCTCTAGTCCCAAACTAAGCAAAGCTTGTACTATGGGTACTAGACGACGGGATAAACATACTTAAATACTTTTTTTTTTTTGTAAATACATACATATTATACATAGAAAACACCCAGACCCGTCACAGAAATTAAAATTCATCATTTCAATTTCTGCCCGGCCGGGAATCGAACCCGGGGCCTCTCGGCATAGTAGTCCGTTCTGAACCACTACACCAAACGGCCGACTGATTATATTCATAAATAACATGGTATTTCACTATAATTCCACTAAATAAAACAATGTAAAATCTTGCAGTTGACGAAGTTTCACTGCAAAACAAATAGTTCGAACATAAAGTAAAGCTAGTCTTTACAGCCGGTATTGACATTTAAGAAAGTTGAACTTAAATGCGGAGGCGGCTGATTGTTTGAGTTAATCTCGATTTAGTTATTTTCTACTCGAGGAAAGTAAGTTTTGATTAAAATGTCGACAGTAAATGTCAGATTAGATTGCAGGAAAAATAAACTTTAAAACAAAATTGATTGGCTTCACGTGAATAATTAATTAATCATACGCCAAAAGTTGATTAAATTCTAATAATGTAGTACTTCACAGACGAACTTGTGCCCTAATTAACGTATACGCTCCTGTATTTTACTTACCGCAAGTAAAAACCATAACTAATGCTCTTTCAGAAGCAGAATTTAGTATGCACGCTGTAACGTAGCCGTAGCACGTAGCGTACATAATCTGCTACGTCGTTTCGTAGCAGCTGCTACGGCGAGCTAATGTAGCACCCATTACTATGCTGCGCTACGGCGTAGCAATTTGTAGCTAAATGTCTTACCGCGTAAATTGCAAAGTTATCATTTTTCACTTACAATTAAAATTTATTTCAAGGTTATTTTCACTGACACTTTAATCGTATTAAGGTTATTTTCACTTAAAAATTAAATGTTACCTTTAATTCCAAATAACACAGCATATTATGCGAGTGGAGTGGCGATTCGTGCCGAAGGCAGCGGTGGGTCACGAGAGGCGTTCGTGCTTCTGAACCGCTGTCTCGACCTGGCTGAAGCTGCAGACGAAGATTCGGCTCATATGCTCGACTACACCGATTTTGGTATTAATATTTTTATCATTTTTGGAGTTAATAATATGCATATCGTGAAGATTTTTCAAATTACATCTTGTTTTTTGATATAGAGTGCACAGATTGGTCCCGTACACCTCTTCTATTGGAGAGCGCGTGTGTGCGCGGCGCGCCTTTGGACGACATTCGCGAATGGGTACTTGCTGTTTCTATGGACCAAGCCGTTGAACAGGTAGGTGAAAATAACTTTATCTAGTCTATACATACCCCCATTATGTATTATTATGGATTACAAAGGAGAGCATAATTTATAAAATGCCCGTCATCTGATTACATGATACGTTTGATACTAGACGCTGCCGGTGGATTCGCGCGGCCAGTACGGCGCGGCGCTGGGAGCGGGCGAGGCTTGTTGTGTGCTCACCGGCTACCCGCTAGGATCTCGCCTCGTTACCTTCACAAACGGTGAGCATCGTGTTGTTGATGAACTCTAACTTTATATTTACGTTGTAGTTACCGTTTCTTTTTTAGCATTCATGATTTGATAACGAATGTGTTCGCTCATCTAGGCCTATAAAGTTTAATGACGTGTAAGCAAGTGGTTAACCACGTGCTTAGTAAATTGTGAGGGTGGGCTTCGCATTAAGAGTAGGCGTACACCGTTGATTTTTAGTTGGCCGATAGTTGTGCCCGATTTTAATTTGTATGAAGAATCGGTCAAATCGAATCGGCGTAGTGTGCGCACTCCCATACAAGCCCATACTGATCAACTGCCCGACTAAACTATCGGCCGACGAAAAATCAACGGTGTGCGCCTACTCTAAATGTTTCTCGCGGAATGTTTTTCAACTTCTTCTTCTTAGTCGGGCACTCTTGTCAGAGTGGTCGTGGTTGCGCTGACGAGGCACACGGTCGATGTCAACTCCGAGGGTAGCTCTCCTGGCGATATGCTTCCATTGACGAAAATCAAAAAAATATTTATTCAGTTTAGACCACAAGTGGCACTTATGAACGTCAATAGAAAATAATAAAAAAAGAAAAGGTAGCCCTTATGGTTAGAGGGCTACCTTTTCTTTTTTATTATGGTATGTGTATGGTGGCCTTACGGTTAGAGGCGTCGCGTTTTTCAATTTAGACCAGGCAGGTTCTGTTTGTTGATTATCGTGTATTAAAAGTGGCCTACTCTTGGTAGGTCGCTGCGCGAACCGCGAGTGGTGGTCGCGCTGCGCGGCGGCGGCGCGCGGCGGCGGCGCGGCGCAGGCGCTCGTCTCGCACATCACCGACTGGTGCGGGCCCGCCGACTTTGCGCAACTCTAATCAACATCGAACGCTAACAAAATCAATTGAGTGCATTGTAGCATTTGTAGCTATACACCTAAGCTATAGATGACCCACGCTGAACCGTCCCACCAAACTCAATGACAGGGGGGCGCTACCATCGTTCAACTACACTGGTCATCATAAAAATCGACCCACCCGCGACAAGCACTTTCAAACGTATGCATCCCCACTTCCCACCAATATTACTATAACTATATTACCATTTAAAAGCCTAGTTCTAAACTTCATTTCATTAAAGGAAAGGTTTTTACCCCAAAAATGTGTCTGTAGAAGAATCCAGAGTCACTTCTTCAAAAAATAGGTAGTTACGCTTGAGCCAACTTTTATGGCTATAAAACTGTTAAGTTGGGATTAATCGCTATCCATCTGTTAAAGAGGACACGTGAGATCATTATTTGGTTTTATAACCATAAAAATTGGTCTAATTGATCCCAGAGGTGAGCCCAAAGCGAGGTCTTTTTTCAAGTTTTTCAAGTCACATTTATTGTATATGTTAATCGTTTATTAGGAAATTAAATGTGTTTTTCTTTAAGGATATTTATTGGGCTTTCAAATAACACCAATATTGTTGGGGAACCATGATTGTGTCAGTAGAAACGAGTTTTCCTGTAAAACGTAGGTGGGCCGATTTTTGTGATGACCAGTGTATATGGTTTCCAACATGGCAAAAATCGGAACCAGCGATCCGGTATTGACGGTGGCGCCCCACTGTCAATGTCATGGATAGGACAGTTCAGTATTTTGGAACTATATCAAAATGTAAATCTCCACCTGCTGATGTACTTTTTGCTACTTGCCAAAATGCGACTCTCCCATAGATTTTGTGTGGTAGTAGGGTATAACATGAAATCATATTGCAGACTTGATTGATTGCAATTAATTCAGAGTTACTAACAATCGTCTTTCGAGAAATAGTAGCGTAGTCGTAGCAAGAGTTGTATAGGTACTATTGTTAAAGATCTCATGTTAGAGTTAAAATAATGTTTACGGATTTATTATATTTACTTGAATTGTTAAGATTGAATGATTAAATTGTTTGGATATGTAACGGGATTGTATTATTTTATGCGCACATTGAATGCGCACGAACCTATCCTGTTTTCAATTATATTTTGCTATTTAAACAAAATATACTCAACATCAAATAAACCGCACCTTCCGCGACGCAAACTTTAACGATTTCCTCCTGACACAATCATGGTGCCCCAACAATATTGGTGTTATTTGAAAGCCCAATAAATATCCTTAAAGAAAAGCACATTTAATTTCTTAATAAATGAATAACATATACCATAAATGTGACTTGAAAAAATACCTCACTTTGGGCCCACCTATGGGATCAATTAGACCAATTTTTATGATTATAAACCCAAATAGTGATTTCACGTGTCCTCTTTAACAGATGGATAGCAATTAAACCCAACTTAATAGTCTTATAGCCATAAAAGTTGGCTCTAGCGTAACTACCTATTTTTTGAAGAAGTGACTCTGGATCCTTCTAAAGACACATTTTTGGGGTAAAAACCTTTCCTTTAATGAAATGAAGGTTAGAACTAGGCTTTTAAATGGTACCATTATTGGTGGGAAGTGGGGATGCATACGTTTGAAAATGCTTGTCGCGGGAGGTGCGATTTATTTGACGTCGAGTGTATATTATTCTCTATCTACTTCTTTAAAATTCTACATTTTCATTGGAATCTAAGGTTTTCAATAATAAAACGACCAGTGAATGTTAGTATCGCTATAATAAACTCATTTATTATCACATTTATTTAATAATATACTTTGACACAGACATTTTTTACGTACTAGGATTTGTAGAGTTCTACTCCATTTTATTGACAAATACCAAGACTATATCTTTAAAATATATTTCTATAGATTATTGGATAGGAAAAATATGTTTATGTTCAGTATTTATTGGATTATCCACAAATTGCTGATACGATTCTAAAAATATATTCTGATACTATTGAATATTTTATTGCAAGGTAAAGATATCGTTACTTTCTCAGTATTCACCAATAAAAGGAAATTTACAAATTTGTAACTAGGAAGAAACGACGTTAGTAACACTAAGGTAAGAAAATTTAGGTACATATTATGATATCCGATACCATTATCACATTGATTCGTCATTCACGCTACAGAGTGAAGGTTCGTAGGCGCGGGACGCTCAGCGGTCACCGACGACAGATATGTGTAGGCTAAGTCGTATATCATACTGCTACAGACACCGATATGTTTATAAATGTCTGCTTCGTACAGATAAATATTAATTTGAATCGAATTCAGATATGTGTAAAGAGTAGGTATGCGTGTGAATGACAGTGAGAGACTCGCGAGTCGGAGTGGATGAAGGCTGCGTGGGTAGTTAGCGGTATCGGGGGTCATCGAGGCACAATATGTTAATATACGAGTAATAAATGGATTTACATTTGTCACTTACGTAAGAATATTATTTTTGTTTTATACTAATATATCAAGATAATAAGCGTAAGTTAGACAATTTCCACCGTTCGGTTGGAAATGTCATATTTTACATTATCAAATATCTATAATAGAATTCATTGATAAATATATACTTGAATTTATTATGTATAATTTGTTTTCAACGTAATAAATAAAAATTATAGTGTAAAAGTACACTCAACACCAGATATATATTTTGGCATTGGAAAATATGAGTATTTTAATATAATTGTAAAATCTAATAATGGAATATTATAGATTTAGATAAGTATTAAAATTTCTCTCTCTTAGGAAATATACAACCATTTGAAATGATCTACTAGAGTCGCTCGAGCGACGCACTAGTGCAGGTGACGCGAGCGAGCGAGTGGTCGACGAGTGAAGTATTGTCAGGTGAGCCACTAAGCTATGAGAGCGATTGGAAGAACACAGATTTTGATGAGGCATTATATTACAATACAATTGCGTAAGATATGTAATTTGTATCTAAACATCGACAGTCAAAATATCATTCATTCCACAAATATTATTTAATCTACTTAAGTTCGAAATTGTATGCTACATGTGAGCTACGTAGGCCGGCGGGCGCGCTCTCGGCCGTCTATTCTATGATCTTCTACTGAAGGTATACAAGTTCTGCTGTGACTGAGTGTTTCAATGCAATATTTAGATAACTAAACACATCAATGAGTATCCTATTGTATTCAAGTAACTTATTTATCTATTACATGTCTATAATCGGAATACTATCAAATATTGTATTTGTCAGAGAGTGAACATTCATGTGTCTACAGATTATAAAAAGTTTTAATTATAATACCGCTATTACGAAGGTAGTTGTGCGTAGAATATTTTGAAAAATAACATTACCATATTATGTACAGTTTATAAAGAGCTACATGAAAGGAAGGAATTCCCATGACATGGGAGAATTTATGCGATGTATGTATACAAAAGAATTAGTGGGTATACGTTAGGGGAAATTCACTAAAGCACAACCTTGGAAGAATAGTACCTAGATGCACTTACTCACTAGAATATCTTTAGAAGTTTATTAATCATATAAGGCAAAGTGTCAAAGTTGGGGTTATTTTGAGACGAAATATATCTTAAGTGTTATTTATAGAGTCGGTACAAATACCCTAGTTAGTTACGTTAGGAATGTATACAAGTTCACTACTATTGAAATTGTCTCAAAACGACAAACTAGGTACGAGTAAATGCTATAAATATGGCAAATGTAGTGAATGAGTAACTTATGAAACTCAAGGTTATCTATAAATATTATATAATTAAAAGTAAATAGCTACCAACAAAATGTTACAAATGTCTATTAAATGTAAAAAAGTTATTTATGTAATATTTTCGGCTACAAAATTTTGAAGAGTAGAGTACAATTTTTTCTGCCTAATACGCAATACTTATTCTTACATAAATATACATTACACAACATACAAAATCGCTACAGTTAAATACATAGGTAGACGTAAACATAAATCGCTCGTAAAAGGCTTTTCATTACGCAATGATCAGTATTGATCAGTAGTACTCGGCAAAGTATCTATGGGCAAGTACTTCATTTATGAGCGATTCAAAGTTTACGTCTGACGCGAGAGTAGTTTTAAGAATCGAAGCAATCTTCTATAAGCTCCTCTTCTACTTCCTATATAATGGTGTTTCCGGCAATACGCGGGTCCTGCCCTCATACTAACATCAATCAACATCAAATGGATATAACGAGTGAATGTAATATTTACAAATCTTTGAATTAATTCAAAATGTCAATGCTCAAAAAGAAAACTACAATCGGAGGGTTGACATCTAGTATTAATAATATTTACAATCATTACGTTGGGACTGATGACGGAGCGCAGTGCAGCATCGTGGGCGCAAAACGAGTTAGCTGAAACAAAATTTATAGTAATAATAGGTAAGCTGTGCGTTTAAAATTTTACTTATTTGTAAAATATGTTTGGAGCCTTACGGTATAGGGGCAGCATCGCATCGTGAGCCGTCGTGGAGGCGCTAGTATTCGCGGCGCTCCGGCGACGGCTCGCGCGATCAGTCGGGCGATTCGTCGGCTGCCAGGGACGTGGCCGGGAACAGCGGGTACCAGCCGTACGTGCGCTGCGGCAGCGTGAGGTTGTCGAGGCAGATCTCCGCGCCGCCCAGCGCCAGGTTGTGCTCGAAGCCGCCGCAGCGCTGCCACAGCATCACGACTAGCGTGCGGCCGAGTGCTTCACTCGCCTGGAATCACAAAGACGAAATTAGTATGTAGCCACTAAATAAATAAATATCCTTGGACATTTTACACTACGCTTCTAGTCCCAAACTAAGCAAAGCTTGAGATGATTTACTATAAAAAATAAATCATCCTATCGAACTCTATTTACCTGGTACTTCAGTGTTTGCTTAAAGTGAGGCTCCGTAGTGCGACGCACCACGCGCGTCTTGCGCTTGTGGAGCCACTTGTCGCCGTCCCGCAGATAGCACTTCACGTAAGAATCTGGCACCTCGCCGTTGACCCCGTACACGCGTCGCGCATGTGATACCTAACGATCATAGGGGGTTGAATAGAATAGAATAGAATAGAATATATTTATTTGTAATAAATGTGGTACATACATAGGTGTTTTAAGTTTAATTGAGCATTGCACATTTAGCTAAATTTTAGCATACAAATATTCATTACAAAATTAATAAAATGTCACACTATTAAATTACATTACATTAGAGATTGATTATTTAGGAATTCGTCAATTGTATAGAAGACATTTTGTATGAGCCATTTTCGTAATGTCGACTTAAAACTAGTGTAAGGAAGCTCTTTCATGCAAGCAGGTATTTTATTAAAAATCTTAATGCACATTGCGTAACAATTTCTTTGAAAACATGCAGTTCTAGGTGTTATGTCTAATATGAGTCTATGTGGATTTCTTGTATTAGTCCTATAATAGTCCTTTGCTTCAGTAAATAGTTCGTGATTTGACTTTACGAATTTTGCTATCTCCAAAATATAGATGGAGGCTAGTGTTAATATTCCCATAGTCAAGAAGTGTGGTCTGCATGATACGTCAGGGGCAATCCCACATAAAGCTCTAACACAGCGTTTTTGAGCAATAAATACTTGCTTTGCTCCAGGGCTGTTTCCCCACATTATGATACCGTACCTAAGTGACGACTCTACGTATGCATAGTACGCAACGGTGGCTGTTTCTTTACTAGTTACTTTAGATAATTTGTACAACGCGTATGAGAAACCATTCAATTTGTTGCGTATTTTATCTGTATGTGTCTGCCAATTTAATTTGGAGTCTAGTGTAATTCCTAAGAATGAAGCCTGTTTTTTATAGCATATTAATTGATTATTAAAATTTATATTGTCATGATTCTGTTTTAAATTATTAAAATTAATTAGATTTGTTTTAGTCAAGTTTATCATTAAATTATTATCATTAAGCCATGAATTAAGTAATGTCAGTGTATTAATTATGTCAAGATTATGTTCGTCCAGAGATAAGGTTTTTTCTGTAGTGATTATGACCGATACGTCGTCAGCAAACAGAATGGTTTTATGTGTCAAGATATCTGGTAGGTCATTTATGTAAAGAAGAAATAGGAGCGGCCCCAGCACGCTGCCTTGAGGTACACCAAGTGGGTTACACTTTACCTGTGATTTACATATTTGCGTTACATTACATTTATCTAGGTATGTTATTTCTACAAATTGACGTCGATTATTCAGGTATGATTGCAACCATTTTAAGGTTGGTCCCCGAATTCCATAGTAGTCAAGTTTTGTTAATAGGCGGTCGTGAGGTACCAAATCGAATGCACTGGTCATATCCAGTAATAACACCGATGTATGCTTACGTTGGTTGGTGTTTTGCAAAATTTCGTTTACCATGTCAAACATTGCTTGTGACGTTGATTTTCCCTTTTGGAAACCGTACTGAGATTTTTTTATAATATGATATTTATTAAAAAATGACATTAGTTTAAAATGCATGGCTTTTTCAAAAATTTTTGATATTACTGGTATCAATACTAATGGACGATAGTTTGTCACAGTTACTCTATCTCCTTTTTTAAATAGTGGTTTAGAAATTGAGAGTTTCAATTCTTCCGGAAATGTACCAGTTTCAAATGACAGGTTAATTAGGTAGGCTAGAGTAGTACTTAGTTCTTTTTTGCAAGCTTTTATAACCTTTGTGGAAATACCGTCATAACCTTCCGAAAGGGTGCTATTTAAAGATGAAATTATTTTTTCCACTATTTGGGCATCCACTGGAGTCAAAAATATTGTGCTATTTTGTTTTTGACTACTGGGTAGTTCTATTCTGGAGTCAGCAGTATTGGTCCTACTGGTGAAGTGTTCATTGAACACAGTGGCAATAGCAGTAGGATCAGTCTCTACATGGTTATTGTGTAAAATTTCACGTATATGTTCCCGTGAAATGTTTGCCGTAGTTTCACTTTTTATGACATTCCAGGTGGCTCTACATTTGTTTTTACTACCCAATACAATCTCATTATTTGAGTTTATTTTAGCCTTAGTTATGCATGCTTTTAAAAGTTTATTATATTTTAGGTATTTGATTTTATCGCTTTTAGATTTGCTAGTATAATATTTGTACCTATACACTCTTTTAGTTTTGCAGCTCTTTTTTAGACCTTTCGTAATCCACCTAGCTTGTTTGGATGATTGGTTAATGGTGACTTTGCGTATAGGAAAGCATGATTTGTAAAGTGTGCTGAAAATATCATGAAAGTCCCTGAAGGCCAAGTTTAAGTCTTTATTACAAAGTATATTAGAAAATGATAACTTGCTCAAATAATTTCTAAATTTTTCAACATATTCGTCACAGTAACAACGCTTGTATAAATACGTTTTCGTCGGTATCATGCCTTTATTTATTACTGGAAAGGTCAATAACTGTGCAGTATTGTGGTCGGAAAGCCACAACGTTAGAATAGACCCAGTGGCATTTTCGATATTACTGAAGATTAAATCAATACAAGATTTACCTCTCGTGGGCACAGTAATATGTGATTTTAAACGATAAATGTTCAGTAACTCAGATAACCGTTCCTTTTTGCAACTATTTTCGAGTGTGTTAATGTTTAAATCACCCGTGATAACAATTTTTTTCTTGGGATATTTAGTAATAAAGCTATGTAAAAGAAGTTCGAACCTAGAAAAGAACTGGTCAATATTAAATCTAGTTGAGGTGGGAATTCTGTATATGCAGACTATAATTGTGTTTATATTTTTTATATTGACAGAGCAGTATTCGAAGTTGTGATCAACAGCTAGATTATCGTTGCCTAGTTTTACTTTATGGTATATCAGTCCATTCTTCACCAGAATACAAACTCCCCCCCTTTTAGTTTCTCTAGAATAGTAAGCCGCTAGCGTATAGTTTTTTAGAAATAAATGTTTTTCATCCCCATTTTTCATAAATGTTTCTGTGAAACAAAGGACATCCGGACTATCAAAATTAATTTCAGATAAAGTGATCTCGATAATTTCTCTTTTAGATATTAATCCATGTACTATATTTTGATGGAGGATTGTAAATTGAGGTGTGAATTTTATTGCATGATCGTTCAAAATCTACAAAAAGGTGTAACGTTAGTGACTGACCTCAAGTTCGAGCTGCCCCTTGATCATGAGGATGCTGATGTTGATCTCGGCGTGCAGCGGCGGCAGGCTGGCGTTGCGCGGCGGCAGCTGGCCGGGCCCCAGCGGCACCTGGTCCTCCTCGTCCGCCGTCATGGCCTCGTGGCCCGCCGCCGGCACGGCCGCCCACATGCTGCCCTTGCGCCCCGTCGCCGTCCCTGCGCACGTCACCACAGATACCACCCGCACGGACCTCACCCTCACATTCACTACGAACACTACTCAAATTTCAAAGACTCATTAGACAATAACAGTGACAACAAAAAACGTTCATTTCGTCTGTGGTCAAAATCTAAATTTTCTCTTTTAAAAACATTCATATAAAAAATAACACAAAGTATAAAATAGTAAACCATTCAATCGAACACTGAGAAATGATCAAAATAAACATTACATAAAATAAGCACGTCAAACAGCTTCGTGCTAATGTATACAGTTTGTTAAACATAGACTCGGATCGTCCCGTTCCTAAATACACAAATGGAAGAGAAAGCGTCTCAACGTGTGCAGCCAAGAGTGTAGTCGAGATTCTAATAGTTGCCTGAAGCATTCTTGAACTTGTTAGTATGGTAAGCATTCCGTGTTATGAACAGCCATTAGTAGTCGGAGTGAACGCGTCTGCGCAGGTGGCACATGCGCCCGCGGCGCGCTCGCATGCGACCGCGACCTACTCGAGTGCGATTCACTCGATTGCATTAATTTACATTCAGTCATTCCCTACTCAGAAAATTGAAATTAAACGTATTCGGTAAAACTGTAAAATATTCAACTACGGCCTAGTTTAAATATAATTATGTACAAGAAATCTAATAGAATGCGCATCGTAACAATGAGTGACATTCGCAGAGATAATGAAGTCCATAACATCCTAGGCGACACAATGCCATCGAGATGAACGTAGACGGGCAGCCGAACAGACTTTTACACAGAGACAGATGAAGTGAGCGTGATCGCCCGCGGCCGGGCATGCGTCAGGACAGTACAGTACAGACACAGTGAAGTGATGAGAAGCGTCGGGCGCAGCCACATTCAACGGTGCGTGCGCGCGGCCGCCGCGCAAGCGATGTATGACCCATGCTACTACGTGGCCTTCCCTCCGCCGGTCCTCGGCTCACCATCTCTGCGACTGGCATTCCAACTCGTATGTGCAGCACACATTATGAGGAGAAGTGCACGGTATCGCAGCGATTTATGAGCGAGAATCAGAGGAGAGGGGCTGGCGGCCGTCGGACGTCACAAGGGATCGTACACCGACACCGCGCACGAACCAACCCTGTAGGGGAGCACGCGCGGGTGCGGGCACTGGTAGTCGCTTACCGAGGGTCTAACGGTCCGTCGCTGCTGACCAAACAAGCACAACACAGTACAAGTCAGTACTACCCTTAATGTTCGTCAAGTTTTATGGTTGCTGGTAGACACGGTTAGGGCTCAATCTGGAGGCAGTGATTACGGTTACTTGGATAGCGTTAGGTTTTCGCTATGAATATAAGGTATCAGTGGAATGTGGTCAATAACATAATATTTACCAGGGATCAGTGATCTTATAAGGCTTAATTGAACAAGAAATAATTGTGCTGATTGTGAAACTGAAGAAAAATTCGATAACTTGGTAAAATAATGTTTTAAAAGACGTGATTACTTACTCTCCTTAAGTTTATCGACTGAAAATAATTTAATTATACCTACTCCTAACGTACGTTGTAAGGACAGTATCTATTCAATACCTAGATTTTATAAATGGTAAATAGGATACAGGGTTTCTTGTTATTGATACATTACTATTTAGTAGTAATGCACTATTTGTATTATTTCGATTGAGTAGTCTTCAAATAATATCAAGTTGAAATTAATAAAAATACTGCAATATATCGTTCTACGAGTAGGTATATCTAATTACCCTGTATATTAATATTATTTTCATTTAACTTTATCAAACTTATTATGATGCTTATTTTGTACTTGAATCAAGATTTCAGTATCTTGATTTCCAGCATCGATGTTCATTAACAATGATAACTAAACGGCGAAGGCCTACCTATCGTAAACGCGACATATGTAGAGTGAGTACAGAAAAAGAAGTGAAAGAGAGACAGAGACGGAGTGAGAGCAACACTTACGCCTGGCGGTGGAGCCGGACAGCGAGAGCGTCCGCCCGAGCTCGCCCTTGACCGCGCGCAGCGAGCGCAGGATGTCGTCGGGGTCGCGGCGCACGCACGACGAGCGGCGGCGCTCGTTGCGGCGCCCGCCCGCCGCGCTGCCGCCCGCCGCCTCGCCGCCGCCCTCTGCGTACACCACATGCACACTACATCTACGCGCGCCAGTCGCAGTGACGCTACAAACCTTGCCGCAGTCACACTGGTGAGTAGTACAACTTGTTAGTACAGTTTGCTTTTATGTGATTACTTACCTGATTTTCCTTGGCATGAAAAGATAACTCTTTAATGTTAAAATGAATCGCCTAGTCTATTCGTGAGTGATTAGGAGAACATAAAGTGAATGGTGTTTCGTGATTTGTTTTGGGTGACACTGATATTAGTGTAAAGGAAGTTAGTATAGAGTTTCTGTGGCAGGTTCTAATAGGTTTGCGTGTAAAATAATCATAAAGGGAACTTTTGCTTCAGTGCAAGTGACGTAACACTTGTACAGTTATTGTCACAAATTCAAGAACATAAATCGACACATCACATATTTACACATAGGGCGTGTGTTCGCTGGTAGTTACCCTTCTCCTGCTGCTGGAAGGAGGAGCGGCGGGAGCCGGGCAGCGAGCGCGAGAAGTCCTTGCCGAGCTGGTACACCTCGACCTCCAGGGTCTCGGACTGCGAGGAGCCGCGGCGCGAGCCCCCCACCCACGCGTGGTCCGGGTGCAGCAGCGACGCACACTCCCCGATTGAATCTACGTCATCTGATTGAGAACATATCTGTTACACAAATTGAGACGAGACATGGAACAACGACGGGGTTCTAACAGATTCTCTGCCGATTATAACAACGGACTAAAGTTAATAATTTCCACTCGCTATCAATATTTAGTTCAAAATTGTATGTGCGGCAGAGAATTTGTTAAAACAACAGATTTCTTATAACATTTAATTCTAAAACATTTAAAATGTGATAATGGAATATAAAGTAGGTATGTCATATGAATACTTTTTGTATTTACCTGGCAATCCAGGATATTATTAAAGACCTGGAAACTTTGTTATGTCTCACAAAGTTACACAAAATAGTATTTAGGTTTAGACTTATTATAAGCAGTTAACCATGGGTTGATATTTAATTTGAATGGGTTTTATAAATTTTGATTTAGGACAAAATTTTGACAAGGGAAATATTATTTAATTATTAGCTATTTAATCATAGGTATGTATTAGTTAAATGTATTATTAATTCTATTCAACTACTTTTAATTATCGTGAGCTACTCTCACACGTCCGCTCACCTTGTACGGTCAGCAACGAAAACTCCTATATGGCTACAAATATTTGAAATTTAGTAATAGTTTCCAATTCTGGGAATATAAAAAGATCACAACACCAATTAAGTCAATTAAATAAGAGGAAGCCGAGACAAGGTACACTATTTAGTTCTTTTTCGGATTAAATTCCATGTGTCACCAATATTTAGCCAACATCTTTTAAAATAAGTGTTTATTTTCATCAGATTGCTTAATAGATCATCTTTTTTTCATACAGTAGCATCTCGATGACTATCCAAGTAGATTGCTACAAAAATAATGTAACATAGAACATTTACACAAAGCATACATTTATCGCATGAGTTCGAAAAGTGAGTGAAGTAGCACATGAAAACACAATACCGGTGACAAGTAATCGTATAATCCAGAAAAAGCTACACCAGTGCTCTATCCATCGACATGTTGACCACTGA
The DNA here is from genome assembly GCF_963855985.1 of Ostrinia nubilalis. Classification (NCBI taxonomy): domain Eukaryota; kingdom Metazoa; phylum Arthropoda; class Insecta; order Lepidoptera; family Crambidae; genus Ostrinia; species Ostrinia nubilalis. The sequence continues at coordinate 7,583,330 of NC_087100.1, forward strand.
GTATGTTTCAGCCCTCCTTCTGTTAACACCTTAATCTTAAGAGAACCAGAATCATCTGAATTCATCCTCTACCACCAGAGTTTTAATAAAGCTCACTATACAGGGTGTTAGCTCAATGGGTTTATAAGCCGACACTAGCCCACGTTGACATATAAATGGTATGGTGAAGTCAGTTTGATATCATCATTTTTTTTTTTTTTCATACAAAATAAAATTTATAAAATCAGATTTGTATGAAAATTAAAATAATTAAAATGATGATTATCAATTTTCTGACTTCATACCATTTATATGCACATGTTAACATGGGCTAGTGTCGGCTTATAAACTCATTTACCTAACACCCTGTATAATTATTCAATTGCGAACAATGCCGTGATCATTATGTAGAATGAAATGAATTAACAGCCTGAGTTGCTTTAAGCTTCTCCTATTAAGCTATAAGTAATTCTCACTTGCGGATAAAGGTAGAACAGAAATGGAGCTGACAATCACCCAGGGTTCAACACGCCAAACTACAAGCTGACAGAGAGTCTGCGAAGACACGAACAGAGAGTGGGAGTTATCCGTTGCTGGCCGTACCAGAGACGGAGCGCTGCGAGGCGAAGTCGCCGCGGCGCAGCGCGCGCGCACCCGTGAGCGAGCCGCGCGGCGACGCGCTGGCCGAGCGAGTGCCGCGCTCCTCTAGCGTCCACCAGACTGCGCGTTCTTCTGCGAATGCCTTTTCTAGCTCCATCTGCAATTGAAAAATGTACATTAGGCATTTATGTTCATAAATAATTTATAATAATTATCTCTTTTCACTTTCAAGATTTGCACTGACATTCGCAGTTTGGTTATTGAGTTTAGTTCACTAATGTCGCAGCTTTCATAGCACGAGTAGGGTTGCCAGATGTCTGGCATTTAAACGTACAGTCCGGTATTTTCGAGGCCTGTCTGGTAAAAAATAAATGGTCATACCGGAAAGAACAATGCCCGGTATTTTGAAGTAAGTCGGTACTACTGGTCACAAGCGCCTGGCAACCCTAAGCACGAGGGTGGGCGTTAACTTTGCTTATAACTTTGCAAGTATATTTTCTGTTATTTAATCCGTTCTCATTAAAAACACTACGATCTTTTTTGACGTCCTGGTAAAACCATGCAAGTTCAGGGAGAGATCCTAAAGTTCCAAGGCGTTAAAGAAATTGTGCGTCAGGACAGGACAATTTGTAATTTTCCATTGTGTTATATCTGTACATACAGTGCATTCGCCAATGAGCACGGGGTCGATGCCCGGGCAGGCGTCCCACAGCGTGAGCTCGAGCGCGCGGCCCGCCAGCAGGTCGGCCGTCAGCCCGCCGAAGCCCAGCGTGGCGTTCCACACCGGGCTGCACGACGCCGACGCCGGGTCCGTCTCCACTGGGGGGCAGCTCTCACTGAAACAATTATTAAAACACGTTTCAAATATACCTGTGTATCTTTACTTATCCGGGCCTTTTCAATGCGAGAGTGAATAGGCACTTACAGGGCAGATATGCACCATCCTAGACTGCATCTCACTTAACACCGGGTGCTATTGCGGTCAAATACCTGCCTTGTCAGGCATAACCGCCTCTGTGGTCTAGTGGTTAGACCACCTGCTTCAGACGCAGAGGTCCCGGGTTCGATTCCCAGTGGGGGCAGAATTTTCTGTTTGGTTTGGTTGGTGGTAGGGCTTGTTCTAAGTCCGCCTGGCTAGCTACCACCATCTTACCTAAGTCTGTCGCCATAACAACAATGTTAACAGCATTGTTGTGTTCCGGCAGCTAGAGGTAAGATAGCCAGTTCCTCCGTGGTTGAGGATTCCGGGTGAAGCTCGCTTCCACCTTCGGCCTGATCATCACTTACCATCAGGTGAGATACAGGCCAAGAGCTTCCTCGTTGTGGATAAAAAAAAAAATAAAAAAAAAATTACCTGCTGATGCTGTATCTCTGAAGACTACGGAACTGACACTGGTTCAGGTGTTCAGTCAGTTTAGTTGTGTTTAGTTTGCTTTACTTAGTCAACAATAATCATAATTTGAAGATTTGAAGTAGTTAATAATTACAGAGAGGGCAGCAGGCGTATCCTCGCGAAGGCCTCCGGCTCGTCGCCGTAGCCGAGCGTGTGGTCGCGCGGCGGCAGGTCGTCGGCGGCGATGAGCACCACCACGAGCTTGCGCAGCTCGGCCTCGAACCACACCTGAAGCTGCGCGCGCGCCGCCGGCCGCTCGCGCGCCCGCTCCGCGCGCTCCTGCTCCTACACACACCCGCCGTCTCAACAAAAACCCCGCCACACACGCACAACTATCAAGCAAATGCAGTGCCAGTAGTGAATCGACTAATCAACTCTAAACATCGTCCGTTTTACTAGTGGCATTGCATACATTAAGATTCCCATCACACATCTCTACAGAAACAGTAACATGTCGTGTGAACGGTAGGCCAAACAAAAAAATACGAAAAATACTTTAAAAATCGCCGAATGCAATGTCTAATTCGGTGTATACGTCCGGGGAATGCATCGTACGTCATCGAGTAACATGCAGCAACCATCAGCTATTCCATTTCTTTATCAAATATAGAAATAAATTGTTACGACTCTCATTCAAGTGTGCAAGTTACAGCAATGCATTGACATCGCCATCGAATAAAACTTAGTCACGTGTTCATCGTCAAGTTGACTTGCAAAATATTTCATTAAAGTAACATGCTTCGGGCTGAGGCATTTCTATTCAAAACACAAATCAAGAATGAAAAATCGGACGCTGTCATCCGCCATGCAGTAAGCGGTATCATGCTGATACTGGTCGAGAAGCTGCATGTACCTAGAGTCCTAGGATGTAACTGGAGCTTAGGTTAGATAAACTCTAGAGGATTGTGTTTTATTAAATCGCCTACTCGTATTAGGTACCTAAGGTTTTTCTAATTGTAGTTGTTACATTGCAAGGAAATGTTAACAAAACTGGCTGACTATCATTATAATCTACATTTAGCGTAGGAAAAACTTACAGGTGTGTCTACATTGTCTCTATTTGCATTTGATACTGAGTGTTAAAGGTAACTTTGGAACAATAGGTGTTTCATTAAAGGTTACCTAGAGTAAAGCAATACAACATTTGTCTGAAGCGATTTACAACTTACTTGAGGATGATTTTTACGAAACTTCAAAGTTTCTTTGATTGAGATGTAGAGTGTACCTATTGTGGAGCATGATGGTATGTTTAGCTTTTATATCACATCAATATATTAATAAATCCTATAATGTGCCTAAACATACAATAATATTATGAAGCAGTAACGATACACATTTAATATAACTTCACCATAACAAAAACTGCATACATTACAGTAAAACATTTCATTTGTTCAAAACACGTTATAATCAAAAGTCGTGTTACACTCAGAGGCTTCACGTCCTATAGGGTGCTTGCATTAACCAATATGCACATATCCATATTGTGCAACTTCATGCAGATCTTAACGACTCGGAACAATCAACTACTTGAACAAGAGCGGAGCAGTTATGTACATCGTGTCTGTGTGGTGTCGGTCGCATCACGTGACGGAAGCTTCGTGCGCGCCTGTCGCTCAAGGTGTTCCGCGGGCGGCGGCCGGGCTGCCACCGCTCCAAGCCCTAGGGACTATCGCTGCGAGCGCCTCGATACAAGTGCGGCATCACACTACGCTAATCAACAGCAATATCGGTAACAGACACTCGATGCGCAAGACATGAGACGGTACAAACGGTGCGTCCGGCGCCTCCTCACCTCGCCGGCTGCCTGCAGACGCTGCTCCGAGTCGGCTCACGTCATTGCTCCAATCGTCACTTATATAACCACTTGTGTCTTCCCTTTATGTCGTGTATGAAGTGAACTGTTTGTGCCGGTAAGTATTGCTAGCGCACTTGTGAATTTACAGAGGTACTGAAACTGACGTCTTTTGCTAAGCTTAAAGCGGCGGCGGTTCTAGCTGACTACGTCTTTAACGGTACTGTCTGCTGTTAATTAACTAGTCATCCACGGGTATCCTATAGATGAAAACAATCGATATCGGGACTTTTCCCCTAATCTACCAACGAACACTAGGACTTTGATTAGCGTCTCTCTAAACTTACTTAGGCTTAGGATTCGTCATTATTGTGAATATGCCGATCGGTCCCTAACAGACAACTCCGCCCGGCGCCGTTGGCGACTTTACGAAATTGGTCAGGTGATAGAAAAAATAAAAATCTGAAAATAAGTAGGTAGCATTTTTTCACACACTTCACTTAGGATAATCATTATATAAACGATAACGTATATAACGAATATAGATAACAAATAAAGTTAAAATGTACGTAGGTATATAAATATATCGAGTAAACAAACAGAGTATCCCTTTCTCTATATAGTAAAGGTTAACAAAGTTAATAGTACATCTACGATCGTAAATAGAAATACTAATCTTACAAGTCTATTCTAACGTGGAAGATGTTCGACTGATTAGTGCTACATTATCACAGCAGATCAACGGAGACCAGCATCTGCGCTCCATTTCTTTATCCAACCGTAAATGGTTACTTACATTTTTAATGCTTTTTTTAGCTGTCCTTTAACTTTAAATCTACAATTAGAGGCCTATTGCTGCCTATATACGAAAATGGCTCGTGTCTATGTTGGACAAAGAACTGAACCGTGTCAGAGCTGTTAGGTACCGCGCCAGGGTAACACGGTCGTAGATATGACTATGGCATGAGAATTAGAAGAGATGACACCAAAAAGACACCAATATCTCTTCTCAATAATTTAAGATACACTAAAGATGTGGTCAGTACCTCGATCAAACATCGTGCGGATTACACACAAAAAATTTAAACAACAGTCTTGATGTCGATGATGCTGGCCCCTCTTTAGTTGTCCTCACACAAATCAACATCTATCAAATAATGAATTTCACTTCAAGCTAGTTAGTGGATCATACTTCATCAATTCAATTACGCGAAGCACAACAATCTGTGATCTATTTACGGATGTAATCAGATGGATAGAAGGTAATTGTATTAATAAAGTTTCGCTCTGAAGTTGCGATAAGTTGGTAAACATCAACGATGTTATTGAGTTGTAGAGCAAACGTAAATGTTATTGTTACACGATAAGTATGTTTGAAACTGTATTTTGTCATGCAATTTTATGAAAAATAATTGTAAGCGTTTATTAAGGTAACCATGAAAATGATCCAGTAACTATGCGTTTGACAAAGGATGTTTGTTAAGACCACAACATGTATCAGATGGGTGATCCAAGAAGCGCGGAGGAATAGGCACCGAGGGACAGTCTCTACGAGAGTTTATGAAGAGCGACGAGTGTCGGCTCAGTGTCTCATGGGTTCACAACACATATCGTTACAATTAAAGCCTATGTATGGATATTATACCGGGGTTTTCGGCAATTTCCGTCGGGTCGGCGACGATGGCGATTTGTCGGTATCCGGTTCTGTGAACCAAAATAATGTGCATTACACTACTACGAATCCTAGTGGTTGATGTTGGATGGCGTTCAACTAAATTGTGAAAAGAATATTAAAAGCCTGACTTATATCATGTGTAAATAGACTTAAATAATATAAGATATAGGTAATAGTAGTAAAATAAAATATACTACCGTCGTATCGTAGGTCTTGAAGAAGAGAAAGACTTGAAAGAATGATGGTGCAGCAGGTAAAAAATTAATACTTGAAAGTGTCATATAAACAAAGCATAATATCATAAATAAGTAGGTAGAATAGGAAGATTTAATAAATTAAATCAAAGTAGTGCGAAGTCAACAGCGTCGGTCATTTACAATAATAGAAGAACTATGTGAACGAGAGAGAAGAAAACATAAGTGTGTTTTTAAATTCTAAGAAGACATCAGAATAAATTGCTAAGTAATATAATACAGGTTACATAATATATTATATAAAATAGCCAGTTTGATGACTTGGATAAATAAGTTATTTTAGACTAACAATTACGCGTTAAATACAGAAGTGTGTAATTAAAATTGTAGGCAATCAAAAATAGTTATGCGGTCAATTATCAATGAAATCTGTGAGTTTATACTTCAGTCTCATATTGAACATTCATTACTATCAATCCTGATCTATTTTTCATTCCTTCCCTCAGCACTGATGAGCTTTTAGTAAGTGCTGTATAAAGCCTCGTATTGACTATAACACAAGATATAATTTCCCGTGAAAATCGCGGAATAGTCACACGATTTTCTTGTGACACGTTACATGACTGAAAGTTCGGTAAATGTTGCACGATTAGTGAATATGAGGCTTAGGTCTATAAACACACCAGTTCTAGAACTAGTGTAGCTATATAGATGTGAGTTTAGATCTAATGTACACAGACACTAGGGCTATATTACCGTAGAGCGCGTGGTGGTGGTGCTGCGTGGGCGCGGGCGGCGCGGGCGCGTCGTCGTGCGCCGGCGCCGGCTCCACGAGCAGCTCCACGCTGTCGCCGCCGCGCTCCAGCACCGCGCACACCTCTTCGAAGCTGCGCTCTGTTAGGGGGACCCCGCCCCATTCTAAAACCTGGAGTATAATATAGGTGTCAGTATGAAAACTGTTTCTGTAGAGCTCACAGAGCACATGTCATGCCGTTTACGCAAGTCTTTTCATACAATGCAAAGAAAAAAGAAAGCAGTTACTGTACTGCGGACTGTCCTCAAAACATTAAACTTTGTGGTAAGAATCACGTTCAAATAGCAAGCAAGCTCTATTAAAATCTGTGACTGAAATTCAAACAATCACAGACATAATATTCGAGTTTCAGTCTGTAGTGGTTCAGAAGTCTTTGCTTCTATTTAGATGTATGGGTTTTTAATCAAAATTGTCAGACGTAAACTATGATAGTACATTCATTTGAGTCCCTTTAAAAAGATTTTACCTTGTCTCCCTGTTGTAATCCGGCAATATCGGCGGGTCCCCCAGGCACAGTCCACACTATAACAGCCTCACGGCGGCCGCTGGCGTCTGGTTTGCCGCCTACCACTCTCATTCCAAAACCTCTAGCTACATTCAAAACAAAGGTTAATGAAACAATTTTCACAATTAGATTAATATAAATAAACTCGTGAATCATGGTTGAGCAAAACAAAAAGAAGAAAACATTTCAAGATGTAGAGTATAAAATGATTTTTCAATCATTGATCAATGAAAATACATACATCTGTGACCCTTATCATTAGGATCGCGTCGTAGCGACACGCGCCTGGGCGAGCGGTCATCTACGTCATGGATGACGATCTTGATCGCTTCGGCGTCGACGGACATCTGCCGGGCGGCGGCGGCGGCAGCAGCGGCGGCAGCGGCTGCAGCGGCGGAAGGCTCGGAGCTGTCGGATCCGCGCGATGCTAGAGCCGCCATGGCACTTAGAGCACCCGTGCGCTGTTGTAATGCGGCTATATCTGGCCTAAATTAGACATATCCATAGTTTTAACATAGCATTGCTAAGTACTACAACTTTTTCTGCAAGGCGAACAAAAGCCGGTACAAGCGATAGATTTGTATAAAATGACGCAATTTCACTAACGCGATTTCGGGGTCTCAATAAAACTTGTTGTATATGAGCATCTAAAGCTGGGTAAAGCCCTAAGGGTCGCTCCGTTTTCTTGAATAACATTGTAATAAATCAGGACTTACAATTGACTGCCCCTACGCCTGATAGGCCGATCTTCGTCGACGCTGAGGCCAGTGATTTGTGGCGCCGAGCCGTCCTTTTTCTCGGCGTCATCTGTCCTGTATGATCCGCGCCGCGACTGTGCTCCGGCTACAACGTCTACAGCAGACGCTCTGTAGAAACATGTCATAGAGGTAATTTATGGTTAGTAGAGTAACACCATACGGCAAATCAGTATAACAACTCCAAATATTTATTATAGCATTTTAGTGAGGTAGTTAATGGGAACCAAACACATACATATTATATAGGTACCTACATAACGAGGCCTCATGACCGACGGTTAATGATCTTTCCTAGATATAGTTTGGATGAAATAAAGGAGAATAAAGGTGATGTTTGGAACAGTGCTCATATCAAGCGCGTACTTTTTATCAGTTTATGATTACCTCCTAGAGATGGGTGGCGGAGCAGCAGCCAGGCCCTGCTGGCCGGGCGCAGGCTGGTCCTCGTCGCAGGAGCGCTGGCGCGGCGCGCGCACGGAGCGCCTTCGCGCCGGCGTCACCGTGCTGGGCCGCCGTGAACCGACCTCTGGCGTCGTGCTGCCACCGCCCTTTAACTGCCGCCGCGGGCAGCGTGGTTACAAACAATGAAGTTAGGAACATTTACATGCAAAGCGTCCGACGTGCACATTGTGGAAACAGCATACGGTCACTAGGTAGACGGCACAGGTGATGTTACACAAGTTGCAATGAGTATTTTCATTCGCAGGCATGTTTCGTTACTCTGGAAAAGGCTGCAGAAAAGATCAAGGTGTATCGATGTTTATAGTCACACATTTTTTATGACACAATTAGGTACTCATCTATGTTAATGAAATGATTCGGAAATTCAGACATATCAAAGCATGGTAGGGCTTGGATCATGACACAGAAAATGGATGGCTACAGATGTAATTTAGTGCCCAGCAATAACAACATAAGCATGACCTGTCGATGCGAGGGCAGCCATTAATTTTCCTACCCAACAAAATAACAAGGACCCCCCGAGTACCCAGTTATTTGTTCACTATGTTCGGGCGAAGCGTGTCGGGATTATTGCTAAAACAGTTCGGGCTTTGTGTACACTAAAAGCTGCCTATGTATGTAGCACATCCAACATCATTATATTATTTTACGAAGCGGGAACTACATTTTTATTTTTCTAAACAATTCAGGATTGTGATGGCTCTTAGGTACTTATTTGGTGTTCATATCTCATTTTCCAGGTTTGGTTTTCATGCCATGCTTTGCCTTTACCCGTCCAGTGGGTTGCAGCGTAGCCTCTATGTTGCAACCGAGACAAACATTACCTTTTCTAGTTCTTTTAGTGACGCGGGCGACACGTCTGAGTGCCTACGGAGCTCGGGCGAGCGGGGCGGCGCGAGGCCGGCGCTGGAGCCCCCGCTGCCGAGCCGGGCCTCCGAGTGCCGCCTCTGCAGTGCGTCCAGCACCGGCACCTCGAGCAGAGAGTCCGTGCTGTCCTGCGCCGCCGGAGGCAGCCGTGGTCCCGCTTTGCGGCGGCAGACGGAGCATCGCCATGAACTCTGATTCAATTATAACGGTGTATTGAGATTCGTATGGTTATTCCTATTTGATACTTGAGATGACAATTAGACACATAAAATAAGTCATATACAATTTTATATAAAACAAACGTCGCTTCGTGGACTTGTTTTCGAATGACACGCTGCGGTTTAAAGTTAAAACTAAGGTTTAAACTTATTTTATGATGACTCACTGCACTGGTTTATGATTTTGATTAAACAAGTTTGGAATAACGAGTTTTCCAAGAGATGGTAGAAGTGAACGTGATCAACTAAAAAGCTTGTCGAATATCAGCCCAAGATGGTCCAAGATCGTAAGATGTGAAGGTAGGTAATAGGTAGGTATAGCACGCAAAAGAGCTATTCGCTCGGCAGCACGTAGATGCACAGTAAGCAAAAGTAGTCGAATGACTTGCCGGGAAACTCCAATTTACTATCATACTCGTAGCTTTCCTACAAATATAGGTAGGTACACATGCTCGTACTAATGTAAGTAAGCATGTTAGGTATATTATATACATATTATTATACATGGTTATCTTCCTTTATGTAGACTGTAACAACACATTCGAATACATTTTATGTTACTGATGAAAACTGCATATCTGGATATATTCAAGAACTATGTATACTTACTTATGCGGTTACCAAGTTATTAAACTTAATTATTATGAAACCATCGTTAATGAATAAGAATTTCAGTTGCAAACAAAGGCTAGTTAGTGATGGAATACCTTCATCATTTAACAAAGCTTTATTTGTTAATTGAAATGCTTTTAAGCCATGATTGATTGATTGTTGACGTGTCCTACTCTAGACCTACACGTCCATTCTAGTTTTGTCATTATGCTCGTAAATTGTTGTTTCACTATAAGTTATTTTTCATTTCCTAAGCTATTTTATTTAGAAGAATAATAATATAGTGCTTCGAAAGTAACCAAGGGTTTGTGGCAGAAAGATCGTGAAATAGGTATCTTGAGATTTGATGAACTTTGAAATAAGGGAAGTACGAGTATTAAATGCACAGCTTCAATATTTGTTGATTGTGTGAATCGACCTTGGGTATCAAATAGAGGACAAAAAGAAGTAACTGTTTAATCTTTGATTAAACTTTGTGCATAATACAAAATAATAGTCTGTCATTACCATTACCAACTCTTTATGATCATTTAATGACGTTTTATATAATTTCTCTAACTTAATAATGAGTAAGTTTGCCTGGGTGGGGAGCGCTGTCTTCTCAACTTTAATGATAAAACTCACCTCCATAAATCAGAGAAAATCTGCAATTAATTACGACACTAATGTGGGGGCTTAACGAAACGATTTATGTTTAACACCCGCGGGCGTGTAAAGTCGGTTAACTCAACCTTCCATCTTAAATTCGTTTTGAAAATTAGTTGTGACTGCTGTAACGTAAGTAATACATTATTCAACGTAAGATATCATTTCAGTTTTAGTTGCGCAAAAGAAATAGCAGGTGCTCATGTGATATACCTATTACACTTATAAAAGCCGTGACTAGTTCGCTTGTAGAGAGCTTTTTGCATATAATATATCTGTTTAGGAGTAAAATGAAAAATATTTTTACATGAGAATGACTTCACATAGCCGAGTTCTATTCAGTTAATTCGATTATATCATTCGATTAAACCGATTCTGACTGGATAATTTTTCGATAGATATTATTATTGATAGAGTTTAGTTTAGGCCCAGGTGCAGCTAAACGCAATGTCAAAAAATCCTATCGACAATACCCAGATAAATTCCAATAAGTAACCTTCAATACCAGGTGGTCGCTGTCGCTGTCATAATCGAGCGAGTATCAGCTTCAAGGCCTATGGACGAAGGGAGTATAAGCGCTCCTGCACACGACGCCGCCGCCGCGCCTTTGCACTGTTTATACGCGCCGCGCCAAGACCGCTGCCGCGGCGCCGCCGCTCCGCCGTCGCGCCACCGCTGCGGCGCCGCTGGCGAAATTATACTTTGACGGCGCGGTGGCGGCGCGGCGGCGGTTTTACTCGGCGCGTATGAACAGTGTAGGGGCGCGGTAGCGGCGCGGTGGCGGCGTCGTGTGCAGGAGCGCTAACTAATGCTAGTAGATGGTGAGGCGACTCACCGCCTCCTCGTCGCTGGCCGGCTTGGAGTAGGAGGAGCAGTCCTCGCAGACGCGGTGCTGGCAGCCGTTGCAGGTGTGGAACACCTCGCCCGGCTTCAGGGCCTTCAGGCACACGCGGCATGCTCCAGCCCTCGACGGGGCTTTGCCTGCTTCTCTGTAATAGTATGCATTATAGAGGTTCACATGAAGATTCTGACATTTTAAGCTTAACTTGGGCTGATCGTTGCTTATTGTAGTCACCTTCTTTTTTATGGAAATGACTTAGATTTTGGAAACCATGATTTCCTTGTGTAGCAATAACGGCTTGTTGGAGAAGCAATTAAAAGTATTTGACATGCCTCTCACTTGTAGACAGATGACAGCAAGAGCTACAATTAAGATCTAAGTCCTACTTATATTTATAGGTACAGAAATTCTAAATACCGTTCAGTCTTTGCTGGTTGTGTGGGGGGCGGCGGTTGCGCGGGTGGCGGCGCCGGCGCGGGCTCCGGGGCGTTCTCTGTCGCCCCCTGCCTTGGCCCAAGCTTTGTGACTATAAAAAAGATACTCTTGAATTCTTTATTCCTTAAAATATAGCTAGTCAACTAGCAGCATACCTACTAAACTTTACCGGTTGAAATTCATAAAAGATTTTAAATGATAAAAGTATTGAAATAATTACCAATGTAACAAATGGGTTACCTACACTCAAAGTTAAAAGAAAATGAAGAAAGTGAAGCATAATTTAATAAATTGTTGGCGTGAAAGAATGAGTTGTACGAATAAAGAAAAACAATAAGCCAAGTATAAGACTGGCCTTTTACTCGAGATGTAATTGTTTTTGAGTTATGAAGAAAATTTTCTTTCTCGGTAGCAAGGATCCACCTTACCTATTAGTTATAATACTGAAAATATTCCTTCTGATAATATTTTGATCACCAGTGATTCAAAGTAGATAATTACTACGCATTCCCAATCCGGATTTGGAATAACGCTAATAAAAGGATCTCATAAAATTACATTGAAGTTGAGAGTGCGAATGGAATTATTGATCGCTTATGAAATAAACCCGAAGCTATTCAGACTCAAATTACATTCAGTTCATTGTTATGAGATACTGAATTGGAACGAAACGAAGGGAATTCAAATAAGTCCGCAGTTTGTGTCTACCTCCAGGGAGGAATCCACTAACAATGCGTGCCAGACGTTCGCGTGGCTTCCCTAACTTCTGATATTTCGCTATGAATATTGAGAAATGATCATGGATGCCTTTGCGAACTTCACAGCTTCCATCAAATACTTCGGCGCCTACTTCACATTTTTGTCAGACATAAGTCACTAGATTATTACTGCACGAACTGGTTTTAGATCAAACAAAATAAATAAAATTGTTTATAAACTGATACTATCAAACTTTTATTTTAATGAAAAAGGATATATTTCCTAACTTTACGACTTCCATTTTAGGTACGTCGACGACGTACGTGCAGACATAAAATGATAAATCGGTAGGTTCACTAGCAATTACCACTAGTCAATAAAACTGCGATTAGTGTTTAACTTTATTTTCCGAACAAGTAGGTTAGGTACCTAAGCTTTACTGCTTTTAATACTGAAGAAGATTTTTGACATTGTTTATAACTAAATCCACAACTTGGTAAATGAAACCGCACTCTGCGATCTCCAAACTCGGAGATACACAGATAGTTCGCGAAGTGGAGAATGATTGCGCCTTATCTTGATACACCAACGTACAAAATTATTTTACACGTGTGGGCGTGTTTTATCTCGAAACTTTGTTGTGGTCATACAAAGTTTTTCCCAGCGTAATCATGACTACGTGATATTTTGGCTTTTTCACGTTGAAGGGTGGAATTCGGTCTGTGATAAATGTGTATAGTGTAGCTTTTTTAAGGGTAAAATGCGTAAATGCGTTGTTTAAGTCTGCCGGAGTGTGCTGCTGGAATGTTGATTTTCCGCCGCGTGCTTTCTGGTATGCGGCTCCCTTACCCTCGACTTTTAATAATGTACTCGTATTGTTAAAAGATCGATAGGAGTTATTTACAGTTGAGAACACGTTTATGTAAAAGTTGCTTATGTGAGCTAAAATCAATAATCCGCGATGTTGCTTCGTTTATTAAGCTTCAAATTACCGTAAATATGCCTTGTGCCAATTTTGCAGTAGCTAAGTTCATACACGCAACTTTGTTCGTGTTTGAGTTTATAAGCAACACAAAGAGCGGGCAACAATGCGCGGCAGGGCGCCATCCACTCCAGTGGTAAATAGTTTGTCAGCTTAATAAGTCTGTTACCTAACAAATGAATTGGAAACAAACGATTTACTCAGAAACATAATTTTGTTTTAGAGCAATAACAAAGTTTGTGCGGGTTTAATTAAGAGTAGATTAACATAATTGCACGGTCAAGTTTCAGATGGAGACGCTTTACAAACGTTGAATTGATGGAGTTAGTGAATCCGCTCTCGGGATCCACTACTCAATTAAAGAGTATTTACGAGCCATTGAGCGGTGGGATCCTTTGAAAATTAATATTTATCTTTGCTTCATAAATCACTGGCTATGAAAATGGTTCTAGAGCTTTGAAAATGAATGATTTGCCTATCTAAGATCTCTGAGTTTGCTCTGAAATTAACTTAGTTTAACGTTCGGTAGGTAACAACTTCATATTCTGTACAAATATGTAGTTGTAGGTATACTATTGATTAAATCTTTAGATTTCAAAACATTGACTTATGAAATGCGTAAATTTTGCACGTAATATTATGTAGTATAATATTTAGCACGCGCTACGGCGCCGCGATGATAAGCTATTATTACAAACCCACGGCCCTCCGCGGAACTTCGCGTGAACTCCTGCCATTACCCGCCATTTATTACGTTTACTACAATGTTAATATGCCTTATACTGTGTAATTGTTACAAGTGAGCTTTTCCGCTAATTAAACCCTGTTTAAGCATGTTTAATGGTGTGAAAAACGCCGTTAAGTTACCCTTAACATTCAAGGAAATGGTTTAATCTTACTTTATAGATTAAAAGCAATTATAGTTCCAATGTACGAGTTTATAATTTATTTCCTACCAAGCTTACCTCAAAAGTCAAAACCTATAATTCAAGCTCGTTATTATAACAAAAATATTGGTAAGAAATTCAAAGCTTAAAAAGTACCTCAGTAGTAATCAAGAGTTCTGTACCTCCAGCATGAACAACTTTCGTCTTCGAATCGTTTGCATATTCGACAAAATTCGATACTCAACTTTCGAATTAAACGTTAACGTGACAGTTTTGATTGACAAAATAAGTTTCGTGCAACCATTTATCAACTAAGTTCACTTTACGACACGTTCACAAGGGCGCTGTTTTAGTTTTCGTACTAAATCTTTAAATGGCGATTCGAATACGCAAACGATTCGTAGTCGAAAGTTTTTCGTGCTAGAGGTACTGAATAGGTAATTTACTAATAATGAAAATAATATTTTTAGCAACATCTACAAAAGTATTGTTTGGTTTAACTGTGACATATCAACCAGTTTAAGTTATAAGAGTATAATAAGTTTACCTTTGTCTTGAGCGGTGAGTAGCGACGAGGAGAGGGTCTGGCGCAGCTTCCCGAATGTTCCCGGCGTGTCTATTTGTCCCGTGACGGCGTTCGGGGTCTCATCCGTCGCCACCATCTAAAAAAACACGACTATGTTATACTACGAATATCGACATCCCATAAACCACACAATACAACGTATAAAAAGAAAAACACACTAAAGTTCAGTAAGTAGAGGATCACGATGTGTTGTTATAACGATAAAACGAATTAGTGATCTCAATAAAAATATTTGGCGCTAAAGAAAAACACATGTTGTGGAAAGCGACGGTGCGGGGCGATAAAACTCTTCATACAAAAATAACGACTCAGTAATACTGTCGTAAATTTTATGGAGAGCAACAGATGGAGAATGAAATACATCAGAGCCGGGTAAATCAATATTCTCGTCTCCCGAACTCGACAGAGGAGCGTTTTTATTGCTTTGCTCGCGAGTCATCTCAAACTTTTTGTTCAATAACTGGGTACCCGATATAGACTTCAATCATTGCGGCGAAATCTTATTGCTACTCAAAAACACGGAATATGGAACGTATAGACTGTTCCTAAAAGTAGGTACTACATACAAATCCATCATACTCGTATACCCTCATATAGGTATGTTGGCACTTAATACAGTTCTGAATCTCGTTCTATTTAATATCATAGAAAAGTAACCCCTAATGACGGCCCGTCGTAACGGCCAGCTCGCTGTACAAAATAAGCGCTTGAAGATGTGGCACGGGAAAGTCAGGAAGGAAGGCGCTCGTAGCGCCATAGATCTATAAGCTGCTTTAGGAAGCCGCCGGGAAACACGAAATTATCGTTTATCCGCAATTTTTATGCTCAGCGCTGTTTGGTGGGAAAATGTAAAAGAAATACTCGGAACTTGTTTGAATGAATGGAGGTTAATTTTATGTGTGACCTTTCCAGTAAACAATGACGTTTGTTATAGTGGGTTCATGAATATTAAATCAACCGTGTAGCGGTTGCCTCTGCCAGGCCCCGTGGGACGGCCTGTTAGGCAGCGGGACGCGCTGACCTCAGGAGCCTTCACTATCGGACGTTATTGGGTTTGTCAGCCATGTTCTTGCATTGGGTATTTCCGACCTAAATTACAAATAGCAATTAGGCACAACATTTTGCGAAAGGACACGCTCGTTCAGACAGTCTTTGTGCAACTTTTTATCAGAGTTCTTTGGAACAAACATGATCAGCCTCTCGCAAAACAACTACACCATTTGAAATAGGTAGGTATGTTTATAACCGTTACGTGCGAAGGTAAAAAGTTACGCGACTTTGAGCAAACATTTTGTTACGTGAGTAATTAACGAATGTTGTTTAACTTCGCCTAAGTTTTGTTTTATCACTTTTGTATCTTCATTATTTGTACTTGAAAACATTTTTGCTTTAACAACTTGTAGGTATTTTTTAACAACTTCCTACGTACGTAACAGCTACTACAATAAATGTTTTCAGTTCAACGACACGCAAAAAAGATGTTACGTACAAGATTGGCAATTACTTCTTTAGACAATTACTCTTAGATGCTTACTTATATCAGAAATGTTATTTAAAAGAAGGAATTCTTTTACTAACTGGGATTCCATCCAAGACAATGAAGGGAAAATAATATCTAGTATCTACCTATCCCTTTTTACATACTTAAACTGTACAGCTTTCGTATTACGCAATGTTTTCTCTTTAAGACCAAGATCCTTAGATTATACGAGTACGAGTCACTGAATTCGAATTCACGTGTAGAAGACCAATATTGACGTTAACATTGCCAGTCAACCAGACCTTTCATTTATATAGGATACGCAGTATCGTAATAAAATAATTACACTGATAATATCAAACATATAAGCGATAACAAAAAAACATAATAATACCTAGACCTACAATTAGTAGGTATTGTACTAAGCTTTCCAGCTGAAAAGCTCAAAATGTGCGAGTATGTTCTTCTCAATTACCTACTGAATCACACTTTCTTAAGTTTAACTTTAATAGAAGACAGTCACGCAACGCTAGTGTGTAACGTCACATATTTAGAAATGTTGAACACGAAATGTTTTCTGATATTAATTAAGTACATAATAATGATTTCCATGAAATTGCTATCAAAGTATTCAATGTTTTAGGCAGATAATGAATGTAGAGTTTTAGAGCACGAGTAAGGTTCCAAATGTTATCTAGTCAGTCACATTATTGACTGTCATTAAAATCTAGCACACGATCGCGAGGTCGGCCGCGCATTTCGATTAACCTGTGCCGGTAGAGATTTTTGAGATAAAGTAGGTCATGAACACCGCTTGTTCATGACCCACTACGGGGTAGCGGGGCGGGGGCGGCCCTGTTTGACCCACTTGTTGCCTCGGCTCGCTATTTACATTACAACTCTAATTGCTGTTGGCACGCGGCAGGTGTAGGCCTTTACTTTATTACCACCTTAGGGTCAACCTTTCTTAATTTCGTAGTCAGTGCTACGAAGATTGAGAATGACGACATTATTAATTTAGGGCCGCCCGACACGATTACGCTTTTGTGGCGGTCGGCCATTATTCTCTAGAGAGTTTTATCGCAATTTAACATTCGCTTTAAAAAGTAATAAAGTCATATTTTATTCGAATTCAATAAATATTTATTACATAAATATAAAGGACATAAATATTAAACAATATACGCTTTTAATATGAGTTTCCACGAACTGCTTTGGGGTTCCTCGTATTCATTATTAAAATGAAATATTACAGTTAACGGTACTAAATGCTGGTTTTAAGACGTGTACTAAAAATATAACAAAATTAATTGGTATTTCAATTAACTCTTTTTAGAAATAGAAAACGTTGTATAGAAATAAATGCAACGTTGTTGTACAAACTAAAGGGGCTGTCATTTTATAATGAAGGCCTCTCCGCTCACGTGTGGGCCGCGCGACGCCCACGAGAGGGCTGAGGGCTCGGGCGGCACAACAAAGGAATGTAATTACGCGTCTCCGACATGCAACATGATTGCTCTTCTTTGCTTGTTTCATACCAACTAAAAAAGTTATTTCAGTCACTCGAAGCAATATTTACTCGAGCAAACAGTTTCTCTCTCACAAATAAGACTAAGAGCATGTCTTACGTTTATAAATAAATAAGGAGACTAATTTGATTCTATGAAAACAATATTATGTCGGCGCGGTATAATATTTGCAAAGCATTTATGGATGACAAACATAATCGAAGAGGATTGATATTCGGCCATATATTTGGGTTGTTTATGGCATTGTAGTTTTACTTTAGTGTGGGCAGTTTCGATCTTGTATTTCATTGCTCTAATATAACCTTCTGAAAGTACTAGGGAGTTTAGTATACGAGGGTTGAGCCATGTAGAGTCAACACGCGTCGTGACATATTTCTATACATATACATACATATTGTGATATTGACATACCTAACACGCTACGATAACGCGGAACAACAGGCGTTTTCGAGCGTGGCTTAAGTATGTGAATGTCACTGACATCGTTTTGTCTGGAAACATCTTGTAGGTTTACTCGAAACTACTATGTAAGTGTTATTTAAGTAATTAATCACGCTTTATTTCAATATCATCTAAAATCATGATGCACTTATAGCAGACACTAAGCAAATTATCTATACTCTATACTAATATTATAAATGCGAAAGTAACTCTGTCTGTCTGTCTTTCTTGCGTTTAGGCAAGAAAGACAGACAGACAGAGTTTGCGATTTTGATAAAATTTGGCATAGAGATAGTTTTAATCCCGGTTTTTGAAACAGCGATGCGCACGATAAAGTTTTTCTGTGACAGACCAAATTCCACGCGGGCGAAGCCGCTGGCGGAAAGCTCGTTATCTATAAAATTAATTTGAAAATAGTGTGTTGTGACGTCACTGTTTTTCTATTTCAACTGAATAACATATTTGTAGTATAGGATCAACGGACGCAATACCTATAATCATAACGAAAATTGAAATAAGTCCTGAGGGGTACTCCCAACAAAGTTTTATGAAACTATCCACCCTTTTCATTAAAAGCGAGATGCCAACGTGAGCGGTAGCGACAGTTACACAGAAAATACGGGAACACCATTAAGGGATGACCTTTTCGAGCTTGGTACGGCTGTGGGGTGACCCACTAAAACACGAAAACATCATTTAATCAGATAATCGGATCGATTCGATAGAGGTGTACAATTGTACATACCTACTAATCAAACTGTGGATCAACACAAAGTGTGTTTATGCTGAGTGCATCGCTATTGCGACAAGGTGGCACTGCTCAGTACTTACATTCTTTTCTCTTTTTAATATTATTATGTAGAAAACCAAAACTGGACAAAATCCATTATAATAAATGTTTCTTTCATTCTTTCTTTGATTTCGATACGAAACGCAAATGCAAAAACAAGGTACTCGTACCTTATACCTAGTAAGAAAAATACAGGATTCAGAAGTTTTTACTCCGTGAAGCTTACTAACTTCAGTCTAAGTAAATATCCATTATCTTATAGCTCCACTCCAAATTAACTGGGATTTGAAATGGCGCAGACTTAATTGATATCGCCTTTGATTAGCTGGTTTAGTACCGAGCGGTCTTTTCAATTTATCGTAAGTACTTCGAGATGCGTTGCCGTCGGTATATTTAAAGGTAACAATTATAAATTATCATTACCATTATGTATAAATTGTAAAACTGCTTAAATATGAAAAAAAAACAATTGTGACAGTGCATTTGTCGAAATAAAAAGTTAAAAAAATAACGTAAAATAAAGTCTAGAAGTAATAAATTGATACTTATATTTGAAAGATGCTTGCATAAATTGGATTTACTTTGTGAAAACATACATACATTATGTTAAGCAACTTAGAATATGATGAAGCTTATAAAACTCATAAAAAACTCATTTATGTGCTTTAAAAAAGCACTTTTACACTTAGCTTTAATTTTTGATGTTTTTCGTAGCAATTTAGTACGTACAAAAAAGAAATTAAATGAGACATGTACAAATAAAGAAAAGGTGTCGGATACACAAAGAGAAAAACTAATTTCAGAGATTTACTGCTTGGCGGAGGTTTTCATCCGAGACTTAGGGGGCGCCCTTCAGAAATCACATTAAGGTAGTTTGAGCGCGGCCGGCCGGAACTACATTCGAATAAATCTAAATCAGCAGAGGTCCGAATGGCTGAGTCTACTTTAATCCGCCTCCTCACGCCCTAGAGCTCACGCGACATAACAGAGGCGGGCTGACGCTGCGACCGCTTACAATAAACTTAAGGTTTGACATGATCCGTGCACTGCCAACCCAATTACTCGGACCGTATTACACGGAGCGCCTGAACTCGCCTTTATAGCGTGGCTTGCTCAGGGAGCAATTTGCGAAGGCTTTCATTGAAGACTGTCGAGTGTCCTCTGCAGCCATTCACAATAGAGGAAATTAGGTATTATTTTATTCAAGATCAATTATAATAGAATATCATCTAGAATAATAAGCTTTCATAATATGAATATTAGCTCTTAATAACTCTATTGAAAAGATTATAACTTGTAGATTGTTACCAAGAATATACACTCGACATCAAATAAATCGCACCTCCCGCGACAAGCATTTCCAAACGTATGCATCCCCACTTCCCACCAATATTGGCACAATTTAAAAGCCTAGTTCTAACCTTCATTTCATTAAAGGAAAGGTTTTTACCCCAAAAATGTGTCTTTAGAAGGATCCAGAGTCACTTCTTCAAAAAATAGGTAGTTACGCTTGAGCCAACTTTTATGGCTATAAAACTGTTAAGTTGGGTTTAATCGCCATCCATCTGTTGCAGAGGACACGTGAGATCATTATTTGGTTTTATAACCATAAAAATTGGTCTAATTGATCCCATAGGTGGGCCCAAAGTGAGGTATTTTTTCAAGTCACATTTATGGTATATGTTAATTAGAGATGAAACGGATAGTTGTTTGGCCGGATACCGGATACCGGATATCCGGCCAGCTGCTAGGCCGGATAGCCGGATATCCGGCGGCCGGATAGTTGGCCCATTGTCTCGTTGCATGTCGTGACGAGTTTAGCGCCGCACATGTGCTTCTAACGCGATCAGTGGGTCTATTAGTAGACTAGACTAGTCACACTTTTCGAAAATCGAATCAGTCCGAATAGAATGTCAGATTTTGCCACAAGTCTAGGGGGCAGATCAATTCAGGCGATTTCGGTTGCCATCGTGAGTGTGTAATTGAATAGCGAAAATTAAATTAGTTAACTTGCTGCATAATCTGACTGAACTGCATCATGACATCAGACCATCAGTGAAAAAAAGATCGCCTATTTTAATTGGCAATATTTCGACTTAACAGATATTTACTACTAGCTGACCCGGCGAACTTTGTTCCGCCTTAATGGCAATAAATAACGGAATAAAAAGTATCCTATGTCCTTCTCCTGGCTCTAAACTACCTCCCTGACAATTTTCAACTAAATCGGTTCAGCCGTTCTTGAGTTATAAGTGGAGTAACTAACACGACTTTCTTTTATATAATAGATAGATTCGTCATTAGAGTGAATAGCCCAGAAAAAGAAATTAGTTTTTTTAAAGGCCTTAATATGGCTTTTTGTAACTTTTTGGACTTTAAATAAAAGCCGTCATTATAAAACTATTGAATGTAACCAAAACTTTAATGATATCTAGCGTTATTCTAGTACTAGTACCTAATACGTACTTGTGAGTTTTTGTGGCTTGTTTAACTTAATTATGTATATTTGTAACTTTATGAAAGAGCGGGGCCTCCTAACACAGGTATTATACTTAAAAGGAGACCCCAGCCACTTGCAACCATATGTTAACTTAAAAGATACTAAATAAATGTTTTTTCATTTTCATATTAAGTATAAGCCATTTATTGATGTTTACCTCAAAGATTAATGTATTTAATTTTCTTAATAGGAAATTGTCGTAGTTTTTTAATATCCGGTATCCGGCCGGATAGTGAGTTACTATCCGGTATCCGGCCGAATAGTAAATTCAGGCCGGATATCCGGCCTACCGGATAGTTACCGGATATCCGTTTCATCTCTAATGTTAATCATTTATTTAGAAATTAAATGTGTTTTTCTTTAAGGATATTTATTGGGCTTTCAAATAACACCAATATTGTTGGGGTACCATGATTGTGTCAGAAGAAAATCGTTAAAGTTCGCGTCGCGGAAGGTGCGGTTTATTTGATGTTGAGTATATAAACTAGTGATGGGCCGACTATGGTCTTTGCCGACTAACCGACTAGCCGACTAATCGGTTTTTAAATTGCCGGTTAGTCGGCCGACTAGTCGGCAATGCCGATCATTCTATTACCTACTTGTCCGAAGAATAATATCTAGATTTCTCAAAGAAATAAGAATATCTAGATTTCTAAAGAGATAAAATAATATAACTTCTTGAGAAATGAGATTTCTTTAATTATGAGAAAAAATAAAAAGCAACACACAATCACCTAACAGTACCTAAGGTAGATGTCATAATTTCTAAAAATCCTAGTGTTCCTTTTCTGATTAGATTAATTAGGTTAATTAATAGTTAATACGTTGCCATACATCACTACCATGTCTGAGTCATAGTAATATACTATCGGTTCTTAAATTAATTCTAAATTGTGCCAATATCTGGGGTGGTGGGAGCCTGATGACCTATACTACAGGTATGCAAATACCTATCACAGGCATCAGTCTCACACAAACAACTGTGTTTTATGAATTTGTAATGTGCTTAATAACTTGTGTCATTGTAATGTTTGTGATGAGAAAATAAAGACTATTTATTATTATTATTATTTATAATTTTCGACGGCAGAGGGGTCAGAGGAGGTGACAATATGATCGCCTCCTGCTGGGCTAGGATGCGCGCCTTGATATTATTCTTAAGTATCGACGTCAAAATGTATGGGCAAATTGCGCTTATCGCGGCACGCATCCTAGGTGTACTGATTCCTCTCCACCCTCCACGGTGATGGTCAGAAGCTGGGGGCGTGGGGGTACCCCCGCCTACATAGCACGGACTACCACCACCGTCGGATAGGCAGGGCCCGCCAATTGCTGGCACAGACTGTGATAGGTGATGTCTTTGTCCGGATTCCCATAGTTCTTCACACTAAGGCGATCGACGGAGCTCAGGGGTTATTTACGTGGGTATTCCTCATCCTTCCGATGAGAGGAGCCCCACATAATCTACCACTTCCCCACGGGATAGGTATGTAATTCCATGCATTTTTTCCCCGAAAAAAAAAAGTGTCATAATTTTTATATGGACAAATTACATAAACTTTACACATCTTTGACGATTTCCTGGTAATTTTAACTAATCTTAACTTTGTATGAATTTAGACTGATTGCCAAAATTATAAATCAGGTGAAACCACTTTTTACTGATTTTTTGCAGTCAAAAATGGTTTAGATAAACGCCCTTGGTCTACCTCATAATCATCTTGATAATTATGAGTTTTATTTCATTCACATTTTTAATTTGTAATGCGCCGATTATAATCGGCAGATTTTGTCGAATAGTCGTCACTAGTCGGCCGACTACAAATGATGCCGAATAGTCGGCTTTCCCGACTAGTCGGCGACTAGTCGGCCCATCTCTAATATAAACATGCTAAGAAGTAGCTATCAATGTCATATATTTTGTATTTTCATGATACCCTCTGATTGTGGGTAGATAAGTATTGGCCATAAATATCTTACTATCGCGGGGCCTTCTAGACCCACAAACTAGTCACGTAGGAAACTAAAATAGTAAGAAATCCGACTCAAGGATGGCTAAGAATAATATAGGAAGAAGCTAAATTGGCTGGGAGAACCATGACACTTACGTAATTTAGGAATCGGATCCGAGGAACGTGGATTCGTCCCCTGGACTATCGTGGTAAACCCACTCGTAACAAAACCATATAATTAGCTTACCACGAGGGGTTATGGTCCTACGGGTTGTAATGAAAAATCAACAAAATTATAAACCTTCCTTTGACAAATAATTCCTTTAGGTTAGGTCTGCATTATCTTATATTAGGCTATTCATTGTCGAACAGGTGGCGTGAAAATAAAATTAGGACTAATAAAAACAATGTGTTACCCTTAAGGTCGGCCTCTACATACGAGTATGACTTTCACTTGTAAATTTACGGTCTTATAAGTTTATAGGCAATTCCAGTGCGTATTTTCTTTTATGCCGCTACTACAGTAGGTACACCTAAAGGCAAATCTTTAGCCTGTGTTAGAAAGGCCTTCTATGTGAAATTGGATGTTTTGTTTGAGGCCCCGGCCGCGGGCGCACGCCACATTGTGTACGACTACACGCGGAACACGTGCTCTCATAACAATGGACGCAGCTATATTTGGTTTAAGCAAGCTTTTGTTGCAGAGCGAATGAAACATTTGGGTTTTCCAGCAAAACATTCGACTGTTATGAACCTGCGACGATTCCTTTTGTTTTTCTTCATCAATGTACTATGTTTGTCTAGATATATTACAAAAACTTAAACATAACGTAGGTTTACGATGTAAGGAAGAAATGATAGTGAGCTGAGCACATAACACATCCTTTACCTAATATAAGATTTCATAACATCATCGTAGCTGCTCCCTAATGATGGTTGGTTTCCAAAGGAATACTGGTCGTATTTTCCTCGGTATTTAACATTAGGTATTCTTTATACCAGACAAAAATTCCCGGCGTAATCCTTTATAGCGGGGCGGGGAAGCCATAACGTCGGTAAGCCTTTCATCTGCCGGCGCCGACCACACGCCTCAAACGCATAATTTCACTCGGATACGCCGCCTCAGCTATATCTTCCCATCTAAACCCTTAACGCCCTAGTATTAAGCATGGAAATAACCTCGAATATCCTATGTCAGTAATGAGGGTATTACTGAGAAATATACGCACACATTTTTAACCGTTTCTCTTTTCAAAACATTCGTTTGTTTTGAGAATGATAAATCACTAAAAATTTGCTAGGCTGTGAAAGCCTGACGCTTTTATGGCTAACATTTGCCAACTCGTTATTACTTAGGAAGTTTGGCTATTTAATATACCTACTCGTATTCAATAATAAAACAATGAAGTTGTAATTAGATGAATAAATTAAAAGAAAACTGTAAAATAAAAAATAATGTTACATAATGCGACGTCTCATATTAACGTATGTATGTATAATCAGAGCTTAAAGCTCATAAAATTATAGCAAGTTCCCAAAATGTAGTTACTTAGCATTTTAACGTAAATTAGAGAATTGTGTCGAGGACTGCATAAATATTCACCGCTGCACACTGTGCGATGATGCAAATTGAAAAAGTTCCGGTAAAAGTTGAGAATGAACGGAATTAATTACGGACTGCGAGTTTGTTTACCTTTCCGAGTTTAGGATGCTTCCAAATGAGGTAAATTTATAGCACAGTCAGTAAAGTACACTGACAAAGTGTCAACATGGTTTTTGATGGGGTGTTCTTAATTGATATTCATTGAAAGATCTTTGGATAATATAATAAAATAGGTACCTATGTCCAAATTATTATTTATAGTAAAAGTATTACTTAAGCAGACAAAACTTAAGTACTACCTATATTATTATTAAGTTTGTCAATGCGGTGGTTTAATATGTTAGTATATAAAAAAGTATAATCATTAAAATTTCCACCTATTTTATTGTTTCAATTAGCTCTTAGTTGAGAGTAAATAACCACACTTATTCCTCGACATTTTGTCAGGTATCATCCGAGCATAAAACACTTGTTTTCTAACATTTTCTAAAAATATAACTTAGCTGAGCTGTAACGTACCAGTGTTTAAGTATAAAATCCGGTGAGCACACGACTTGTGTATAACCTGACGCAATAACGCTTTGGCGGAGCTGGCGGTGGCCGGAGACTATTAAATTGTATTGAATCTGGACACGCAAATATAAAATACCGCACCACTTTACTTTATTGAAAACGGTAATACCATTTTTAACACCAAGTGTGAAGAAACTCTCCTTTACCTATAAAAACAGCGTGCGATATCTTAACGATATCATTAGACGAATTCCCCCCTATTACAAAAAGTTAGACTCTGGTTGAACTCTGGTTTAAATTGATATTTAGCACAGTAGATAAATCAAACAGTACGGAAGCTTCATACAAACGCTCGAAATCAGACTCACGCACACAGACGCACGCTTTACACGAGCTCTAAGCGAACCTCGCAGTCCATCCGTCGCGAGTGTCGCGCGCGTTGTGTTTTCAACCGACTTCAAAAAAAGGAGGAGGTTCTCAATTCGACCCGTATGTTTTTTTTTTTTTTTTTTTTTTTCTATGTTTGTTACGCGATAACTCCGCCAATTATGAACCGATTTGAACAAATCTTTTTTCGGCGTATAGGTAATACCTCAAGGGTGGTCCCATTTAAATTTAATAATAAAAAAAACAACCCCCAAGGGTGGAAAATTGGGGATGAACTTTTTTATACGCAATATCTCCGCCGATTATAAACCAATTTGAACGATTATTTTTTTGTTGAATAGGTATTATCAAAAGGGTGGTTTCATGCGAATTTGAAGAAAATATTTCACCCCCAAGGGTGGAAAATTGGGGATGAACTTTTTATACGCAATATCTCCGCCGATTATAATCTAATGGTTCATAATTATGAACCAATTTTTTTTGGTCTCAGTGTACTGCCTACCTTCAGTGGTAACATCAAGGTAATAATTAGTTAACTAAAAAGCAAGAAATAAGTAAAATTTTATAAAAAAAAATAAAACCGACTCCAAAAAACCTACACTAAAACGTAGAAAAATAATTACTAATTACCTACTTATTTATTAGGACGAATTATTAATATTTATGTAGGTATACCATGATTGATACTTTTGGAGTCGGTGCAGGCAAACTTTACATGTTTCATAATCTTGGCACCGACTCCAGAAGTATCAATCATGGTATACCTACATAAATATTAATAATTCGTCCTAATAAATAAGTAGGTAATTAGTAATTATTTTTCTACGTTTTAGTGTAGGTTTTTTGGAGTCGGTTTTATTTTTTTTTATAAAATTTTTAATAATAATTTTATTGCATGCACTGTCCGCTGTATTTTTAAAAACATGCCACGAGTGAATTGCGTAGTATACGGCTGCTTGAACTCGGCATCTTCAAAACCAGAACTTTCATTTTTTATTGTCCTGAAGCAGTGCTTAACTTTTTGGCCCATTTATTGTCCTGAAGCAGTGGTAGGGTTAATACTGGGACGTGTAAAAGTGCTTTTTTTAAGCCTATTTACAGAAATAAATGAGTTTTAATGAGTTTTTTTTTTAATGTTACTTTTTAAATAAAGTGCTTACATCTGATTTTGTAATAGTTCTTTTTAAATTACGTAATTACGCTTTTTACGCCTAATTTGCTCCGCACGCTTTTGTACTAAGTGATGAACTGTATTTAAAATGAGGCAATGTGAAAGTAAGTATCCGGTATTTTATTTATGAGAATAGATCTTCTACCGGCCTCTAATAGTACTTAATCGATTTATTCGATTATGTATTAGATCATTATAGAACCTAATTAACGTTTTATTTTTTTGTTAACTACTTAGTCAATTAATTTATTCCATTAGGTATTTGATAATTAAAAAACCTAAATAAACGTTTTAATAAATAAGTAAGTAAAGAACCTTATTAATTTTATATAGGTTAAGAGTGCCAACCCTAACACTCAGTTGAAGTGTAGGTATTTAACTCGCCGAAAGGGCTAAGTTTCCGTACTGCTTTAGCTCATATATATACTGTGTATTTAGTATGGAAATGTCGTTTTAAGCCAGTGTTCGTCCCAGGTTTAACTTTTTTGCAATAAGGGTGATTCAGTTTAACTTTTTGCATTCGCATGATAGCTAGCTCTATAATAAGTAAGTATCTATTAATAAGACAGCCAGTTGCAATAAAATCATCCTATTCCGAGGAGAAAATGAGATAAGTATACCGTATAACTGTGGACTAGCAGAATTAATATTAATTTACTCGGAAACGGCACGAGAACGAGCCGAAACCGAATCAATACTCGTGCACGCCGGTTTATTATGAGGAGTATAATTTGTCGGAATCTGTGCCATCAAAAGAATCAAATACTCCACTTTGACACTAAGGTAGTTATAATAATACTTTTTCAATAAACATATTAGATTCACACAAGAGGAGATATCATGGTTCTATAGAGTTTTCATATAATGGAAAATATAAATGTATAATCGAACGACTATTTAAAAAAATGCAAGGATTTAGATGCTTTGAACTAAATCAAAGACTTAAAATATCAATTTATATGTAACTAGCTGACCCGGCGAACTTTGTTCCGCCTTAATGGCAATAAATAAGCAGACTTTTTTTTTATTTCGAACGGGATAAAAAGTATCCTATGTCCTTCTCCTGGCTCTAAACTACCTCCCTGACAATTTTCAGCTAAATCGGTTCAGCCGTTCTTGAGTTATAAGTGGAGTAACTAACACGACTTTCTTTTATATATATATAGATTGATCTTTTATGTTGTCTTTGCAAAGCTTGAAGCCTCAACCGAGTTATTTTACATATTCTTTTATGTTTCAATGACATAATATAAAACATGAAACAATACGTTGATCAACAACCAGTTACATGGCGACCCAATTTTCTGCTCCGTGGAAACGAGAGTATACACGTATGTAGGTATCGTATGAGTGACAAAGCCGTATTTATTTATACGCGACCATTTTATTCGCAGACGTGAAAAAACAATATCTTAATTAAAACGAATACAATAACAGATATAGGTACACCTATATTTTTATTTACAGCTTAATCTTTACAATTTTTTAAAAGTATTATTCAAGTTCATAACATCTATGAAATTGTATATAGCTTCGAAATGGGCCCCAAACGTAAATTATATTTGGAGTTTATAACAAAACTTGCAAATCAATGCTCGTGGTGCGCCGATGTTGCGCTCGGCGAGAAGCGGCGCGCAGTTCGTGCTGCGTGGGAAGATTCTATTTATGGATACCAAAGTTACAAATAGGACCCACAGACCCCACTACTTATCAATTTCACTATTGATAAGTACCAGGGTATACACTAATCTTAAAGGCATTATAATGTCTATTTTATTAATGTTCTTGAATATATTTTTAGCATAGAATCCGGCTGACCCAATAGTCAATCATTTAACCTTTTATGGCTTTAAGTGCCATTCGATGTCGATCTATTATGAAACTATTTTTAAAGAGAAAACAACACGAAATTGCATTTGGGTTTAGCTCTGAAATAGGCACAGTTATTAATATTATCGTGAAAGTCAATTTTGAACTTATTTTCAAAGGTTTGTTTGTTTATGTGTATTAACAAAGTAGCTTACGATTTCGTAGCTAAGTTTTATTAAAACAAGCGTTAAATTGCTGTAGAATGTCTCTACATGTCAGCGAGAAGTTTCATTTGATGAGGGTTAAAATATCAATTACGGCGACGAGAGGCAACTGGGTCACGTGGATTGTGAGTTTATCCACTATAACGGCCGCTTAATATCATGATAATCTTGTTTGATGCCGATTTAAACACTATCGATGGTTCATAAATGATCAATATAGCCAAAGGCAATCCAGCTGACGGGACGACCATTTAATAAGTCACCTTTTTCTTTAACGAAGCCAATTTTAGGAAATACCTATTATCATTTTGGTAAAAGAAATGATTCGCAATAACTATATCAAGTATGTAATTAAACCCATAGGTATAATTAATAAAGTTGATACCGACTTCTGTCACCAGAAAGTTTTAATGCGTGTTCTTGGCACTTTTGGAGGTAGGTAAGTGAACTTGTATCGTTATTTTTAAGTATTTCCACTTTTAGTTTGTGGGGTGGTCCGGATAAGGCGGGTAGAGCCAGTTAGAGCACCTACAACAAGTTAAATATCTACGTTTAAAAAAAACATCTCTAATTTGAGTATTATCGTCCATCGATTTTCGGTTATCGACTACAAGTCGCGCCACGTATTTTTACAAGTATTATTTGTGTATGTCACCTTGTCACGCACATCTTTTGGATAAAATAAGATAAAGTACCTATCATTCGTTTATATTTATATTTATATTAAAGTAAAACTTTAATCAAGCTGGCTAATCTTTATGAACCAGGCTTGTTGGTATTTTAAAATTCTAATCAGGAAAGGGGAAAAAGTTCTCCATCATAAAATATTCTATTAATAAAGTTAAAAACAAAGAGTTGGAAATAAAATAAAATGATTTCGCTTATTTTAATGCTTTTTTGTCGAAGGCGCAGGTCTCACCTTACATGAATTGCCGCTCAAAAAGAAAGAAATGCCCATGAAACATTTATTTAGCGAGCGTTCCGTTCATTTCGAGTCCTTTGTTTTCTCTCGGTGCCGAGGAACGAAGTGAAATTGGTTTTAAAAAGTTCTATAAAGCTCAGAGTAAACATTTTTGCTCGATGATTCATTTTAGTCGGATAAATTACAACGGCAACATTTCTATTTCTACAGCTTAACTTCAGCCATCTTTGCAAGTCTTTGCAGTGCTTACACGAAAGACTTTGTAATAGCTTCAATTTTCTTTTAACGTTTCTAAGACTAAGTTTAAGAATAAACAGTCTAAGTAAAGTCTAAATACAACTACAATTCTCAGACATTTTTTGTTCAGTTATTTTTGGTATCACGAATATTATTTGATTGCCATTTGGACAATAATTAAACTGCACATATTTCGGAATGAGTTCATAGCTATTAAAAATAAACCATTTCCATCAGCTAAAGAAAAAAAAGCGTATACTTATCTGGAAGTGAATTTTGTGAAAGTTGAAAACCGTAGCTTTAATATGCGCGCTTTGATAAAGCTGCACCTTTATACAGCCACTGTGCTAATAGAGCCCGCAGCGGAGCAGCTTTTCACTGGACCAAGCACTCGATTTTCTCTTGCTCCACACCATTTCTCGTTTTCAAAGACTATATTCAGATATGTTGCGACAAAATTTGTATATGCACAGGTCAGATGTTTCTATTTAGTTTTTTTAATACTTAATATGCGTGCGGTATTATTGGATCTAGAATATGCAAAATAGTCATGATTTTCATGTTAAAATCAATTGAAAAAAGATTTTTGTATAAGGTATCCCCATAGACTTAAATGAACATAAGGATGTCCCACAATTTCCCATAAAAATTTTCGTTAGCAAAATGATGTAATGGTAAATGGTTCGTAAATCGATCGTATTTAAAGTTGACTAATACCAACTAAAACATTAAACTTATTCATTATACTAGCGGCCGCCCGCGACTTCGTACGCGTGGATCCCGTTTTACCCCCTTCATCTATCTTACACGGTTTAGATTTTTTCATACAAATGTTTTTTCCGCTAACTCCCGTTCCCGTAGCAATTTTGCAATATCCTGTTGTAACTAAGCTTTAAGTTTACTAAGGTACCTGCATGCCAAATTTCAAGCGTCTAACTTAAGCGGTTTAGATTTTTCATAAAAAAGGATTTTCCCGCTAATTCCTGTTCCCGTGGGAATTCCTAAGTATACTATAACCTGCCCGGGAGTATGAAGAATAATTGTACCAAGTTTCGTTAAAGTCGAGTAGTTTTTGTTTCTATAAGGAACATACAGACAGACAGACAGACAAAAAATTTACTGATTGCATTTTTGGCATCAGTATCGATCACTCATCACCCCCTGATAGTTACTTTGAAAATATATTTCATGTACAGAATTGACCTCTCTACAGATTTATTATAATTTAAGTATAGACAATAAATAGACAGCGTTGTATAGCCGTAACTCGTAGTATGAGTTGCTACGAAGCCTCGTAGTTCTCGTAGCAGGTGAAACGGCTACGAGCTATCGTTCCGTCCGACTACGACGCTGAACGTACGAGTGTGAAGGGGAGAATTCAAATGTACGTAAACGATGATATCGAGCTACTTCTATCTAAATTATGTATTTAATTTTGCAATTTGGATGGAAATTCCCCAAATCCCAACCATCAGATAGGATTTTTGTGTAATTCGAATTCTTAACGATCTCCATTACCAATAAACATCACTGTTATCGTTGAAAATCACCGTGAACGGGTCTAATCTAAGCATCCGATCCAAATTGTTCGTAATTATTAAGCTGATACTCGCTTGATGTACGTTTCACTTCTCCCTATAATAATTCATATCGGGGGTTTTATTTTCATGCCGTTTATTGTTGTTAAATATTATTAGCGTTTTATTCCTGACGATTGCTCGTAATTACTCAGATTTATCGTGTAGTATTCAATGAAAGTCAACAATTTGTTAATACGAACGGAATCTGCATAAATGTTATTCTCATTAAATGCATCTTTGTGTGATATTAAAGCAACTTGTACAAAGGAGTTGCCGCGAATATAGTTGCAGGTGAAGACAGACTTTTCCGCTTAGCGGAGCGTTAATTCATCAGCAAGAAGCCTCGCTGCCTCACTGGCTTGCGTATAAGGTGACGTCACACTCTGTGACGGATTCTTGTAAGAGGAAAATTATCCGTAGCTGTTTTCCCCTTACATGTAATATGATGAGACTTCGATAAAAAGCTCTACTCTATTCATGAAATGTCATGAGATGACCTTTCAGAGATAGAAACCTGTTCTGACCTTCGAAGAACGAACCTATATTTACTTTTGTGTGCTGTCAGGTCAATGTAAACAATCCAATGTTCTAAACAAGCTTTAATTTCTATAAATATCGTACTTAATACCACATCTACCATACCTTACACATGAGTATAGGTACTATACATATGTGGCAAGTCCAACTCCCTACCTAACCAAAGCTATAGGCGTTAATATTCGACATTCGCAAATACCATTCCATACAACATAGTTAAGTAGGTACGAGCTTACCTCGAAATAGCACAATGGATCAAATAATGCTTTGTGCTAAAATATTTTGGGGCTTGCTATTTTAAGCATAATAAAGAACGTTGGATATGGAATAACGGGAATAAATGTGTGTAGGTTTTCGTATAATACACATGTCTCAAATAATGTGATATTTTCGTTAATATTTTTGTAAAACTATGCTTCTATAAATAATGTCGTTCTGAGGGTGTAAACTTATTTTATAGTTTAATGAAGCTAATCTAGAAAGAGCACACAATGGGCTCTGGCAAAGCTCTCGTGGCGCTATTAACTCGTCTGTTTGCGGCTGTACCGTGCAATGAGCATTGCTTTGATGGCAGTCGGGTAGCCTGGAAATCAATAGTGCGTACGACAAATTGGCAGGCCAGCTGATGTTATAGATCTGTGGGATATTCAGTCGTGTTAATGGAAGCCGAAACAGTGGTAATTAAAAATATCGTTAGCAATACATTGAGTTCTTTAAGTCAGATTTTAGACTTTTTAGGCCTAATGAGATTAATAAATAAAGATGCAATTTATTCTTAGAATATGACTTTTTTTTAACCAAATTACAAATATAAGAAGGTACTATTTTACGTCAGATAAGAACCATTTCATTGGACACTTTGAATTTGTAAAGAAGAGAAAATGAATGTTTTATGTAGCGCTAAAATTTCATTTGAGAGCGGCGTCAACCACAAGGAATTTTAATTACGACGTAATAGCAATAAAATCATGGCAGCTCACCCCACGTCCAACCTCTTCATTGTGTCAACACACATTCCTTTCCTTTCGCTGGTTACAAACATAATAAAATAACTAATATAAGAAAAAGAAGCAACAATTGAAAGCTCAGTGCTCGCTTTGATTTATAGCTAAGTCAGTAAAAATGAATTTAGTATTAATAGTCATGGATCACCTCAAACTTGAATGGTAGCAGGTAGGTAAAATTCACTAATAATTCTCCGTATTCTTCTTTCTTAAAATTTTGAAAATAATTTCAATTTTTTTTTTGTACTTTTGGGGAGCAAGGGTTACCATGACAATTAAAAGTTACTAGAACTTTCTTCAATGACCTTACAATCTGCTAACTAATAGTGCGTTGGTTTCGGTTTCGTTGGTTGGTTTGTGTTGGTTTCGAATGGTAGCAGTTCTACGCAAATAAGTATCTTCAATTCAGAAAGACTCTACCTACATCTAAATATTAAATTCGTAAGAAACGTTTTTGAAACGAATCTAAAATTTCTTTCCTCGTTGGCAATCTCTTTGTGCCTGTTGGGTCTCAAAAGGTTTAAAAAGCTTTTCGTGTTGTCTCCATTTAGACGTTTGTACATCTTTATTTTTGACTTGAGTGGTCTTCAGGGTCTACCTGTGAAAGTGTTTTAATGTGTCTGCAGGTATATACTATTAAATACAAACAAATGTAGCTACCCAAATAACGTAGAAAGGATTCTAAAGTTGTAAAGTGCGCGTCGATTTAAATTACTTTACGGGAAGAAACATTTACAACTTCAGTTATATTTGAGATATACCTAAGTACCTACTACTAATTGGTATTCCTTTTTAACATTGCTTGCAATAACTAGGTAATACTTAATAACATAGCTATAACTTACACAGTAATAGACCACACGGGCTCTATTAAAGAGGACTTACCTTTTTCATGAAGGACATAACATTTGTAGGCAGCATGGTGGCGCTTTGTCTGTGTCCGCTGCACTTGCACTCACATCACTGCACCGCACACTACCGCTCTCCGCCGCGGATCAGTCCGGAATCAACACGCTGCCTCCGAAACACGACATTTGCACAATAAACTAGCACTTATGTTTTTGAAACCGCGACTGCACTGATTTTACACACGCGCCGTTACGGACCTGAAACAAACGAAAAACATTGATTAAGTTGTATAATTAAGACATCGCGATTGAGCTTGGAGGCAAAGGCTAAAAATAGCTGTATGTCGTGTAGACTAAAGTACGTGGTACCTCAAAGCCGACCGCCCCGGAGCACCGCCGAGACCGAATGAACGGGCGAGGACGATATAAGTGTTCAACAGGTCCCAGTTTGTTCATAGAGCTTCGTCTTCTGTAGATCACTTACCTATCTGCCTACTCCTAATTACATTTTGTGGAGCGTAGAGGGTTGAAAGGATGCGTAATTGTAGCTTATGAGGTGCCATTGCACAAAGATTAAAGAAGCTAGGACGTGACCTCATTTTTAATAGAGGTTGTGATGTTATTCGAGATATTTAATAAAGTGAAGGAGATACGAGACTAAACCACAAAAGAGATTACTGGGCCTATACTCGTAGTAAATGCCTATCCTCCTAAAGGTGCATGCATATGGGGGTTGTTGTTTTTGTATAATTATGTAAGGTAAGATATGAATAAAGCCTATAATGTATACGTTTGGAATATATTTTGATTCTGAATAAATCTGCCGCCCCTTAAAATTTGCCGCTCTAGGCTTCAGCCTACTCAGCCTGCTGGTAAATCCACTGTAAACAGATTTCAAAGTGTACAATATTTATCTTAATTGATATGTCGGCATAGATTTTGAGTTCTGGAGGAATGATATCTAGTCAAAAGTCTTTGAACAGTGTGTGTTGCCAGTGATGGTATACGGATCTGAGACGTTGTCGCTTACTATGGGCCTCATAAGAAGGCTCAAGGTCACCCAAAGAGCGATGGCGCGTGCTATGCTCGGAGTTTCCCTGCGTGATCGAATCAGAAATGAGGAGATCCGTAGAAGAACCAGAGTGACTGACATAGCCCGCAGAATCGCTAAAATCAAGTGGCCTTTGTCCAGCAGTGGACGTCTTTCGGCTGAAACATACGAACGAACGATACGTACAGTTGTCACAAAAAATACCCTATGTATTAAAATGAGTGAACATGTATTTTACAAGTCATACAAATGCCCTTCAAAATTCGTACCACGGTCGACGGTCTGTACCTACATTACTTGTCATCGAGAGAGCTAAGGCTATAAAATAGACATTTACACTTTTTATGTTGGTGCTGTAACTGTAGTAAGACGCTACTAACGTACTACTATTACTTACCACAAAGTGTGTGGCACTAAGCCACTGTTAGTTCTACCACCTATACATAGGTACTACTAAGTGAATTTTGCGGTCTAGTATTTTGCGATTCAGACAAAACCTACGGGTGCAGGTTTGAATCCTTTGACCGCAATGAGCAAATGCAAAAGTTAATTATTGGAAATAGTTTAACAACATATATTACTTATTTAAATAATAAATAATTAAAAACCCAACTAAAAACGTTAACAGTTTCACGAGTAACAATAAAGTTTTATTTTTTTAAATAAAACTATTAAACGCAGCTACCTATTTTATCATTTTTAACTTACATTCATATTCCTACTTTATAAACTACACTCAACATCAAATAAACCGCACCTTCCGCGACGCGAACTTTAAAGATTTTCTTCTGACACAATTATGGTACCCCAATAATATTGGTGTTATTTGAAAGACCAATAAATATCCTTAAAGAAAAATACATTTCATTTCTAAATAAATGATTAACATATACCATAAATGTGACTTGAAAATAGACCTCACTTTAGGCTCACCTCTGGGATCAATTAGACCAATTTTAATGGTTATAAAACCAAATAAAGATCTCACGTGTCCTCTTTAACAGATGGATAGCGATTAATCCCAACTTAACAGTTTTATAGTCATAAAAAATGGCTATAGCGTAACTACCTATTTTTTGAAGAAGTGACTCTGGATCCTTGTAAACACACATTTTTGGGGTAAAAACCTTTCCTTTAATGAAATGAAGTTTAGAACTAGGCTTTCAAATGGTACCAATGTTGGTGGGAAGTGGGGATGCATACGTTTGATAAGTGCTTGTCGCGGGAGGTGCGATTTATTTGATGCCGAGTGTATGTTAAAACTTTTAACCTACTAGTATTATTAACTTAAGTAAGTTCTGAATAGAAGTTATAAATAAACTAAACGATAGCTTGCGACTTGCAACTGGATTTCCAGCACTGCTGTGACAGTTCGCAACTCTGATAAAATTCCAATCTGCTCTATTATGTAAAGCTTAGTATAAGCTTCCGCAAACGGTGCAAATTGAAAATTCATAGAACAAGTTGGAGGAAGGTTAGCTTCAGCTAACCTATGCTATAATAAACTGTTGGGTTTCTGTGGCACGTAAAGTATGTCGCCCGAAATGAGCCGGCCCGCCTGCCGCTACCTGGGAAGATTGCATCGCCGGATAAATCGATGATCGCTATCTCCAGTCGCCAATCCTCCTAGATTTAGATGACATTTTAATAAAATACACCCTATTACGGAACGGTAGCATTTACATAATACGTTTTCATTACAGATTATTAAGAAAAAAACTGGTTTTTAGTAGATTTCAGCATTTTTTTTAGAAAATTAAATTTTATGAGACGATTTTTTGGTGGTTGGTTTTATTATAAAATATGTCATTGTAGTAAATAAATACAAAAAATTTAATAAATGATCTCTTCTTGATAAATGCGGTACCTAGGTATAGTTGTTTGAAAGAAGCAGGTAGGTACGTACTTAAAATGTCTGCAACGGGTTAAAAATACAGTGTGAGTCACGTTAAAGTGTACATATGAAAATAGATGAAACTATACCTATTTTTATCGACAAAAAAGTGGTCAAAAATTTTTTGAGATTTTTTTTTTAATTTTTTATACAATTTTTTTTCTTCCAATTACTTATTGTAAAGAAAACGTAATAACTTTTAAACTAAGCGGTATATCCTAATAAAATAAAAACAGTAATAATGCTAAATAACAGGCGATATTAAAAAAATACATAAAATACACAAAAAAGGCCAACAAATAATAAAAAATGATACTTTTTGAAAAAAATCTGCTTTTAAATTCGTGTTTTTTTGGTTATTTGATAAATTTCTCCAAAAAATGCCCCTATAACAGGTGGTTTTTATTACTTTGTATTATTCTCTATCGTATTATCTTTGTAAAACCAAAAATCGCATGTCTCTATCCCTATCACAACATTTGCTATGAGCGTTTGAACAAAGGCCTGCCACAACATTATTCTCCGCTGCAGGTAGAGAAAATTAAAATTTTAACTAAAATGCTTATTTTACTTCGAAATCTTTTGTTTTTATTTGAAATGTAACTTGTCTTTATCTAAATTACGAATCTAGAGCCATTTTCAGTTTCGTTGTTAACGAAGCGTTGAATAGCGCGCCCGGAGAGGCTTAGTTCAAACCTCAGATCATAGAAGGGAATAGATGTGAAACGGGGGCGTGGCGCGTGTCTCCGCGATATGCCCAGAAACGAACATCGCCCGCGACGCCAGGTTAGTCGCGATTCAGTCGTACTGAGGAAATGTTCTCCGATATTGTTGGATAATGCGTCGTAACGTGCAATAACTTAAGTGAAACGAAGAACTACAGGAACAATGAAGTCATTTACCACATGTAAGTATTGCAAATCCATTGGTATTTTGCTTATAAATAAAAAAAACTAAACATTTTTACGAACGAATTCAGTGCCGTGACATTTACTGCGATATCGAAATTAGTGGTGATAAAAATTCAAACACGTTGTACATTGACGATTTAGTTAGCAACCACTTTATGTCATGCGTAACTACTGCGCAATGTATTTTATTTCTTCCGATATCCACTGACGCGTGAAAATACACAGTACGGCCGCATGTGCCGGTCGTAACATAGTGCAGGGCTCGTGTTCTAATACGGTTTCCTATTATCGATAAATAGAAGTAAATTATTATTTTCTATTTTCTAATTTTGAATGAAAAAATCATGAGTTGCTTGCGATTTTTAAGTTTTTACAAAAACAATAACAATAGTAGAAGGGATTAGTAACTGTCAACTATGTAATTACTATAAGAGCTAGTTGAAAGCCTAATATAGGCATTATTTTTGATAAACATAGGCGGTACGAATTTCGCC
This sequence comes from Ostrinia nubilalis, assembly GCF_963855985.1. Classification (NCBI taxonomy): domain Eukaryota; kingdom Metazoa; phylum Arthropoda; class Insecta; order Lepidoptera; family Crambidae; genus Ostrinia; species Ostrinia nubilalis. The sequence goes on from NC_087100.1 coordinate 7,622,154, forward strand.
ATAATTAAAAAGTTAATGCGCGATAGTAGTTAATAATAATTACAGTGATCCTGTTATTATTATTAAAGTAAATAATAATATATTACCAATATTGTAAATACTGGTAAAAATCGCAAGTACCTACTTAACCCATGACTTTTCATACAAACTTTGTCAGTCTATAACTTCTATACTCCATCGATAACGACATTGAGCTTTGGTTGGGGTAAATTAATATAAGGTAACTTCATTTAGTCCCAATAATTGATTCTGAGTTTTTCGTCCATACAAAATGGAACTGACTCCTTTATGCAAAAATCGTTAAAGAACATAATAATAACGTATAATAATAAAAAGGTTTTCATACAAGCATTTTTTAAACCAATTTCGAGCCTTGCCCCCAGGATTTAAAGTATCGATATCTTATCGACTCCATTTTATCTTTCTTCTCTCTAATTGCTTTTTTCAAAGTGTGCGTCACGTCACGCGGCCATTGATTGGCCATAAGGCACGCCTTCTGGCCAATCACAGCACTTTTAAGCCGGTTGCACATGTTGTCGTAGACTCTCAGTCGCTTTGTTTTTACACAGTTAAATGTGTGTGTGGGAGCTGTGGTGGGGGAAATGTGGGGACACTGGTTCTCGTTGTAGTTACGCGCGACTTCATATCTATTCTCTTTCTATGATCTGAGGTTCAAACGATCATTGCAAATGTTGTGATAGGGATAGAGACATGCAATTTTTGGTTTTACGAAGGTAATACGATAGAGAATAATACAAAGTAGTAAAAACCACCGGTTATAGGGGCATTTTTTGGAGAAATTTATCAAATAACCAAAAAAACACGAATTTAAAAGCAGTTTTTTTTTTCAAAAAGTATCTTTTTTTATTATTTGTTGGCCTTTTTTGTGTATTTTATTAGTATCGCCTGTTATTTAGCATTATTACTGTTTTTATTTTATCAGGATATACCGCTTAGTTTAAAAGTTATTACGTTTTCTTTACAATAAGTTAATTGGAAGAAAAAAAATTCTATAAAAAATTAAAAAAAAAATCTCAAAATTTTTTGACCTCTTTTTTGTCGATAAAAATAGGTCTAGTTTCATCTATTTTCATATGTACACTTTAACGTGACTCACACTGTATATGTTCAGAATAGGATAAAATAAATAGTAGTCTTCTTTTACACGTACGCGTTGTAAGTTGTTTAACTAATCACTACACTAAGCTTACAAGCTCAATTAATGTTTGTGTATAAATACAAAATTATAAATCGAAAACCTGCGAATGGCAGCTGTAGAAACAAACCGGGTCGTATTTCCTATACACGAGGCGAAGCGGACGCGAGCTCGCTGATAAATTAAGCCGCTCTAGGCTGACCTCAAACGGCAGCAATTCTACGCCGATAGTTGCGGTTTCCTTCATTTCAATTTCGTTTGTACGCGGCACAACACAGCTGAAACCAATCAATACCATGCATTTTACTTGTACAAAACATACCTGCACAAAGAGTTTCTTTGTTTTAGTATATCGACAAAAATATCACACGCATTTGAGCTTAGATAGTGTAATTGCCACTTCGTAGTTCAAATAGAAATAGTTTTTTAAATAGACTAGAAATTCTCGGCACTGTAATGTGTAATAAGTACTTAATAATTACAAGTAGCTACTCACTACTGCTATATTATGTATATCTGAAATGTACTTATTGAAAATGTGCCTGGAAGTCGGACTGACTTCAAGTCGGTTCAAGACCGGAGTCAACGAATATCTACCATTGCATTATTCCCTGAAAAACGTTTTTTACTGACTCGATTGCCCTACTTAGTTCCCAACTATATGTATGTATTAGAGCTAAACTTAGATTAATTGGAAAGTTTAAGACTATTTAATGCCAAAACGCAATGGAACGAAGCATGATGGGGAAAAGACTTTCTGATAGAGTAAGAACCACCACCATAAAGAATTGTACAAGAACAAAAGATGTAACAGTAACTATCAGAAAGTTGAAATGGAGATGGACAGGACACACAATTAGAGGAAAAGAGAAATGGTCTAAATCTACAATGAACTGGTTCACAAGGCATTTTAAGCGAAAACGGGGAAGGCCACCAAGAAGATGGGTAGATGAAATAAAGGCCACAGCTGGAGGTGGATGGGCAACAGTTGCAGGAGATAGAGGAGAGTGGAAACAGTTGGAGGAGGCCTTTGCCAAAAAAGGCACACAGACAAGTGTCAATTAGAATAATATTAAACTCAATCAATTTTAAACTCTGTATGTCTGAATAAAGGCTTATATTATTATTATATTATTAAGACTAATGGAAGGATTAGTGTTTATATCGGTTGTGTGGAAGAAACATTCAAACTAATATGAAATGTGTAGATGTTATTGGTCTTGACTGTTAGCTAGCTACAATGTGTACCTGATTATAATTAACGTAGTTTCTAGGTCTGGAAATAGGTACAGCAACATCAGTCGAGTAGTGGTATACAAAACAAAATGTCCTTCTATTATTTATTTTATTAAAAAACAACATAATGCAACATATTTATTATTACCATTTTCGTCATACTTTTTATTTAGGTGATTAAAACAAAACATAATGTAACTTACATTTAAATTTGAGAAGTAGCTAAATATAATTTACTGTTGTTTTATCAAAGAAAAAAATAGTTGGTATGCCTTATTTTAGATATTGGAAATATTTTTTTTTACAAATAAACATAATTACTACTAAGTATTCATATCACAATATTTTAATAACTTAGTGACGGAAGAAACAGATTTAAATAGCAACAATTAGCTTTTGAGCAAATAAGAAGACGAAAATACACTAAACAAGGCTCCTGCTGCCAATTGCTTCGGAGTAATTATGTCAATTAGTAATAAGCAGATTTGCTAAAATGAAAAAGGATTGTGAATGTTATTTAAAACTAAAATGCTTCAATTAAATTACAGATAGGTATCTATATCAATTGTATACTAAGAATGATAATTAATCAATTAATAATCTGATAAACCTACGAAAATATTCCATACACAACTAAATATTTCAGCAACAAAATTAATTAAAGTAGATGCAAATTAAATCTTAAAAGGACCGGGAAAATAGAATAAATTGTCTTGACAGATGACTTACGACAATCACCAACACTTTGTTATATGCTATTCAGCTTCACCAAGTAACTATACAGATAACAGTTTGTTTCATGCTTCAGCTTACAATAGGGTAGTATGAATATGCAAGAATCATAATGTGTTAACTCATCCTGTTAACATACATCATAGGCACATGCGCAGAATAAATGAATAGATCATATTAATTAAACATGATAACTTATCATTCCAAAATTGCTTAGTTATTTTTGGGGTTTGGCATATGGCACAAGGTTCTATTTGTAGTTCCATTATTGTATAGTGAATGTCAGATAATACATTTAATATCAACTTAAGTGAAGCTAAAATAGCAAATCACATCAATACATACAGCAATTACACATACCCAATGATTTGTTATATCTAATATCAAAGGTTACAATATTTAACCATCACCAAAGTATGGTATTGTAAATAATTTTCTAGATGAAGCAATCCATATGTTGATTAAAGGCAGTTTTATCCATAAGGGAAAGCACAGGTAAATTCAACAACATAAATTGTTTCATATTTGTTACTACAAAACAATATTTTTGTTACTAATATGTTTCAATGGTATTATGTATTAGGTGCTATCATATGAAATTGCTGTTTTGTATAGAAAGAAAGTTAAATAAAATCCATCAATTCAGAGGTTTAACTTGTTTTGTTTTTAAAATGAATTTAATACTTTAAGTTTGAATTTATCTGTAAACCAAAGATTAAAATTATCGAATACCTAGCTAGAAAAAGTTATCTTAAAAATGTGTATTTAATATTTGTGAATTCTGTAAAAAAACACAGCAGTTTAATAGGTAGCACCTGATATCGCAAAATTGTTTGCATTACACAATTACGTAATTGAAAAATAAAAGTAAATGAACAATTTCTTTGTGTAAAAGATATTGTTAAAGCCTATTTTGAGTTCCATTACAATTGAATCACACAGTGTTCCATACCAATAATAATTCGTCTCTACATGTAAATTTGGTCAATGGGGACCAGGTGTAATTAATAACATAGATATAAGATAACATCATCTTTATGAATCTCTTTTAATTACACTCTAAATAACAGGCAAGAGACGTATTAACAAATTAATTACACCATTGATAGAAAAATACACACAATTGGTCTTTCATTTTGAGAAATATTCACCACTCTGCGTCGCCGTTTGCTTTTTGAAAGACATAGTCTTTCCCAGCTAAATTCATAATGCCATCTTTTAGGTAGAATTTCCACTTGTTACGACTACGAGTTATCTTGTCATATTGGCAGACAACCACATTATCAGTGTCAAACATGTCACCGGGTTCTTCATCAGACACGTCGTCACCAGAGTTGAGAGGTTCCTCCTCCGCGCCACCGCTCTCGTCGCGCTCCTCCTCCTCCTCCTCCGCCCGCTCCTCCGCAGACTCCTCGTCCTCGTCATCATCACCTGCACCATCTTCTGAACCATCCCCAACATTGGATCCTTCATCATCTGATGAATCCAGGGCTCCGTCTAATGAGAACGGAGCAGCACCACTACGACCACCCCCACCACCATCAAATTCGTTTTGCTGTCCGGCTAGCGCAGAGTTTATATGTTGTTGCAGAAGAGTGGCCGCTAGTGTTTGTGGCAAACTAATAGTTGCATTGATGATAGGTCCTGTGAGTACTTGATGTAGCTTGTTACCGTTGAGGGCCGAAGCTGGAATTTGAATTGTAAAGGAACGAGGCTGCGAGCCTGGCACTCCAGGCTGAGCGGGTAGCGTGAGCTGCACAGGCACTTTATTGTTTGGATCGAGTATGTGATGTGGATGTGTACCAGCGATGTTGGAGGATGGAGCACCATGTTCAACACCAGAGTTCTGACTTGTGCCTTGGGCCATATGAGAGTCGATGCTTCGTTTAGGAATAATATTACTTCCGTTAGCTTTTTGGAAATTTTGTAACACTGGCGGCGGAGGCATAGTTGGTTCTAGCGCCGGGGGGTCCATCGCGCCGCTGGCTTGCAATTTGGTTTTCCATAGTTGCTTTAGTTCCTGAAGCACCTGTTCATCTACACCATCATCCAAGAAACAGTCTCGAACGCCAGCTATCACGTCGTCCACTACTGTGTTGTACAGTTTCAACACTGATAACTGACTCATAGTACCAGTCATTTTGTGCTTTTGGTAAACTCTTTTGACAAACAGATACACAAATTTCTTTGCAGTCCAGTACGCTATTTTGCGTATCGGATAACTTTGGAAACGAGCAATGCGTATTGACTTCGTAGTTTCGTGTTCACATTTCAATTCAATGTCAAGTGACACTCGAGATTACACAGCCATTTAGTAGGAAATAATCTGCGCTTATTCGCGATCTCACTTCTCATTCACTGAACGACAACTTCACGTCCACTCCATGTCTAAGAACAATGAATAAATTCCAGGAAAATATTCAACATAAATTTTGACAATTTACCATTTTATAACATAACCTACAAACAAAAAAGATTTTGCCAGATTACAAAAATTGTCTTTGGTCACAGACCACAGTAATTGACAGGCAGACGACGCATGCGCGATATCAGCGCCACTCCAACTGGTGGGCGATAGCCTGCTCATTCCGCCTCGCGCGTATTGAGATTGCGCTGTACGTTCAATGAAAATTGATTTTAAAGGACCAAAAATAACTTATTTTGCGCGTAAAAATATTCCGCAACAATTAAAATTTGTTTTTATTTACAATATTTTTTATTACGGCTAGCAACATTAAGTTGTCTATGGTTCTATCCAAGAAAAGATTTTTCTACGTTCCATTTTACTCAACATTCAAATTAAACGTGAAAAAATAACTTGCAATCGTGAAGTTTAACAACTATAGTGGTCACTCAACTTAATTTTATTACTTCGTGTTATGTAAATTACCTGTGGTTACTATTTAGTATGAATTTTTTTTTAGATGTCTTGGGTCTCTACTGAGTTCAAGGTTCAAGTCAGTGGGTAGACACCAAAGAGCATAATAGAGTAAGAGACGGCACTCCATAGATATTTTTTGAGCTCACGCACACATATGCATTTTAGAGAACGACCCGCAAATCTTTACCAACCGCACAAACTACAGGCGGAGCTACCAACATAATGCCTTATTTTCTGACAGTATTAGTGACGTTCGTAATAACTTATCGATTATCGATACTTTGCTAGGGTTGTAATTGCATATCGATATCTAGTATAGGAACCTTCAATATTTTAATGATTACTATTTTTATTTTATACTATGTGTAAGTAAAACGAAGTTTTGTAACGTAAATTATTTATTTCGAAATAAAATAGGTATATTACAATAAGTATTGAACATGACAGCAGTTGTAGGCATGAGGAATTATTGAAAATTATAACAAAGTACAGAAATGATAATTTTGTAAACTTTTATTTTCACAACTTTTTCTAAGAAAAAATAGGATTTTTATTTATAAACATCTTTAATTTTCTTATCAGCTGATCGAACCTCAGCCCTAAGATTACTTTTCAATGCTTTGTTGCTGTGCTTTTTTACTTTTGTCAGCAAAATTGTTTTCACTTTTTATGAAGCTGTCATTAATGATTTTACAACTTTTTCTTAGAAAAAGGTAACTTAATATTTTAAACATCTTATCATAAATTTCTTTATTATGTTGTTGACATTTAAACCAACTAAAATTACAATTTGTACTCAACATTAAGAAAATGAATTTTCCAACATTTTCCATATATATCTGGTCGGCAATATGGTCATGATAAAATTGTTTAGCTTCATTTACGGTGGTACATAATTGAATTGTTGGATAAACGAGACTTTTTTTATCATGCCACCATTCGCGAAGAGATATATATGCATACAAATCATTGTCAACAGGAGTTTTCACGCTCAAACACTCTTCACAAATTAAACAAGAACTGTTCTGTAATAGTTTGGCAGCTAAATACCCGCTTACATATACTACTGGTTGGTTTTCAAGGCTACACAAATTTTCAATGGGCTGTTCTAAGTTTTCAGGGTCCGGGATAGACAACACAGGATAAAATTCAGTGTCTGTGGAATCTTGAACATTAATTTTTATTTCTGTTGTTTTTAAATTAGTTTTTAAAATGTCTTTATATTCCAGCATATGTTTATTGTTGTCTGCTTCACAATTAGCACTTCTGCTATGAGGCACTTTCAGCCCAGTAACCATGCTTGTTTTAAGCGCTGCAGTAAAGTGCGTGATAGTGGGATTTCTATTGGTTACACTGTGTTGCCTAATGATTCCAAATAAGTTTTCCAGAGAGTCTTGGTTAAACTGTCTAAGGTTCATATATTTAAACCCTTCATTCTTTAACTTTTCCCAAATATCGTTTAAGGATTTGATAGATATTTGATATCCCTTTACGCATTTAACATTTTTTAGTATCGTGTTTTCTGCTGTTATAAATTTTATGGTTTTTAACTTATCAGTATAAAAGGTCCAAGACTCAATGTGATTACTTGATGTGGAAACATTTTCCCGGATCCCTTTCTTTACGTCATTTAAAGATGATGGACCATTTGTACAATCAAATAGTTTATCTAACTGTTCAATCACAAATGCTGTATCATTGCAATCAGAAACTTCTTTCCATGCCATCATTTTTAAAATAGCTGCCACGGTATTACTCAGAGCATGCGCAGCATACTTCACCCTCATCTTAGTTTTGAATGTTGGATTTACAATGGTACTATTCAGTTTTTTAATATTTAAAAAATTTCTGTTGTGTTCTTCTGCAACTACCAAATGCCTCCATTGTGCAATTTTTCCATCGAAAGACATATTTCCACTTTTAAAGAAATTGTTTCGTAATGATTTGAACAAGTGAGGGATGTCATAGATTATAAAAATTTTGTCATTATTTACAGAGAAAAAGTTGCTATCTATGCCTTGTCCACAGTTTCTTTTTAACATGTTAAGAGCTCCTATATTTGTAGATCCCTGATCACAAACTGTTGTTAGAACCATAAATCCGATTTCTTTTAATTTTTTGATGATGTCCGATATAATTTTTGCCAGTTTTGCTGTTGATATTGTGCCTTCCACAAAATAGTGCGCAATATATTGCTTGTATTTATGTTTAGCACCCTGTATCATAAACACTAACGCATGGTCTGCAATTTTCTTTTCTCGTCCCATGTTCTCGCCCTCTCCATAATCCACGTAGCCATCCACTTTATCAGCAATTTCGTTATAAATTATCCGTTTCTTTAACGCCATCTCGTCAAATATTAACGAGCAATATTTATTTTCCTTTGGCATACTTGATGCTTTTGCCTCTAACATATCAATTATATTTTTATTTATACCAGGCTCCATTGGTATATTTTTTAAAATCCTTTGGAGCGTTTTAGTGCTTGGTAGCGTAAACAGCTTTTGCATATAGCGGTATGCTTTAGGGGACCGTTTAAATATAGCCAAAGCATATATTTTGTTGGCTAAAGTCCACCTTTTTCCTTGTGACTTTTTTTTGTTATTCTGCACTACATCCTTTACTAACGATGTCAGCACTTCCGAATCTAACTTGTCTAAATTCACTCTTGACTTCGCTATATTCCTTATTGTTTTTTTTGCATTTTGTAACTGTCGCCAAAGCCTCTTCTCTTTAATGGTAAATGTTGATGAAGTGTCTGTAATAAAAACATTTCCATTAGTAAAAAAAACAACATTAAAGCAAATTGAATTGAATATTGGTTAATTAATCAGCAATTTTACTTAGTTTTTTAAATTAGGTATGTTTTATCTTACCTTTCATTTCAATGTTTTTCTTAGGTCTTTTATAACTGTGGACTAATATTTCTGCCTGTGCATCTTGATGGCAAATGTTTTTATCATCTGAAATATTATAAATATGCAAATTAGTTTAAAATTTATTTTGTTGTTTTATGAAACATATTATTTCCAAATCAATCAATCATTACCAAGTTTTAAAAAAATGCAAAGACAGGATAATGATAGCTCTTCTCATAAAATATGAAGCGTGGGCCCACCTTCAATAACAATGACATAATATTAAATTAAAGGCATTTAGAGGTTTTAATGTTCTGCATTCTGGATGCGGTCTGCGGGTATGTCAAGACAATCTGTAAGTGGTCGTGATAAGGCAATCAGTCACGTGTGCTTTGCGTTCTTTGTTCGTATCCGCACGGTCAAATCGCATTAATATAAAATGTACAGAAACCTAGAATGTTGTACATATAAGTTCATTTTGACCTGACTGCAGACTGCAGAACGCATCCAGGGTGGCATTCTTTAGTTTGAGGGAAGGCATATTTTAGAAGGTAAATAATTAGTTTGTACACTTACCATGAGTAATGGGTTTATAGGTCATATGTTCTGGTGCATTGGAAGTAGAAGGAAGAGGTTCAAAAGTTGTTTTCGCAGAAATACCAGAATCTGGTATATCCACAGCTCCCAAACATGTTGAATTTAGTTGTTTGGTTGTAGTTGTAAGGGGAACTGAAAGCAGATAATGAAATGTGAATTGGGTAATAAAATGTCATGTTCTTACCCAACTTTAGGGTACAATCAGTCTAGTACATGTCTTGCTCACATTAAAAATTACTAGCTTATAAATATTATTAAACTAGCTGACCTGGCTAATTAATGTAGATTGCCTAAAATTTTTCAAATTGGTCCGGTACTTTTTTTGAAGAATTTGTATTACACAAATTACTAAAGTCCCTCTAACTCAACACACATTCTAAGCTAAATTGTGTTACGAGTGGGTTTACTACAATATTCAAGCTGTGGGGTTCTAACCCGCACTTTAGGCTATCTTGGCTTCGAGTTACGGAGCCGATCAAATACAAACAAACAATTAAATATTTCCTTTTTATATTATTAGTATAATTTTAGATAAACATACCTCGTTCAACTGGATTTGACTTCTTTGGAATGCAATATGAATGATCATAAAGAACTGTAACAAAGTATAGATATAATTAATAATTGAAATTATATATTATTTATTGATAAGCATACAACACATGTTTGTGGTTACAAAGAAAGAACCTTGTTAAATTGCATTCGGTTGGTTTGTTTTGGAAACCAAAGAAAATTAATTAAGACATCTAAATAATTCAGAAAAATTGATAGATAGTAAATTAAATTTAAAAAAAATAATTGAAGTCATCATCATACCTGTCTTGAGGTTTTCTTTATTGGAGTCTTTTACATGAAGAGGAAACTCTGTCAAAACTTCATCTGGCAAGATGGGATTGCTCAATTCCAGTGTTGGAATAGCTGAGTTCTTCAGCCGAGTTCCTTTGGCATTGAAGGATTCAGGAGTGAAGTGCCCACCACAAACAAACTTCAGTTGGTGTAACTTTTCAATAGGTACATATGCTAAGTCTTCTATGCCAGCATTTTTAACCCACATTCGACAACTGAAATAAGAAATAGGACCTATTAGAAAAGAAAAAGAATAACAAACTGAAATTTATTCATCAACTAATTTCTTTTAGTATTGTTATGCAATTCATTTGCAGAGTACGAAACAAAATACTGAAATTAAAAATTGGTTATGGTTATTTACTGTATGATTAAAAATATTAATCCCAGCCTTTAAGTTTACACAATCAGTAAAATTATCTTGTAATAAATGAGTGTTATTAGAAACTTACCGGTCAGAATCCAGAGGAAACCTACTCAAAAGTAAGGGTGATCCACCACGACTTCGCCTCTTATTACAAATAACGCACTTCTTGTTGTTTCTACTCTCCATTATCAGTAGAAGCCTAAAATGAAATAGGTATTAATTAAACAAAGCCTATAATTTCTCTCCAACCAGTGTCAATGCCCTGGTTCATGCATTTACCAGTTTTGAAAGTACATTTACATTTTCATCACATAGGGTTGTTTTTAATGAAAAATAGATTTGTAATAGATCTAATATTTCAAGTAAGTAGATAACATACCCATTAAACAGAAAAGTAAATAAGAGTTTAAACTTCTGTAGAAGTTGAAACACAGCTTATTTAAAAGAGTCTCTATCTCACAAAAAACATAACACTGAACAGCAAACTTTATCACGCCCGATACGGAGGAACTTAATCAACTCAACGTAAACGACAGAAAAGTTTATTTACAGTAATATTGCACCAAATCTGAGAAAATAACTTCACACGAATCAATTCGCCGGTTAAAAACTCAAACTCAATTGACAGACATTTTTTTTTCATTTGTCAAACTAACAATACTACCAACATAAGGACACTAACAATTATTTTTAGTATGGTGGTATTGATCCGCGGGTTCCCCTGCTATAGTGAAATCAATCCAAAATGCACTTTATTGCTTAAGGGATAAGGTTGTATATCAATTGCTACATATAGAGACTAGTTTTTGTATGAGAAGTGTCTACCCACTGGTATAGTATGTTGGTAGTATTGTTAGTTTGACAAATGAAAAAAAATGTCTGTCAATTGAGTTTGAGTTTTTAACCGGCGAATTGATTCGTGTGAAGTGATTTTCTCAGATTTGGTGCAATATTACTGTAAATAAACTTTTCTGTCGTTTACGTTGAGTTGATTAAGTTCCTCCGTATCGGGCGTGATAAAGTTTGCTGTTCAGTGTTATGTTTTTTGTGAGATAGAGACTCTTTTAAATAAGCTGTGTTTCAACTTCTACAGAAGTTTAAACTCTTATTTACTTTTCTGTTTAATGGGTATGTTATCTACTTACTTGAAATATTAGATCTATTACAAATCTATTTTTCATTAAAAACAACCCTATGTGATGAAAATGTAAATGTACTTTCAAAACTGGTAAATGCATGAACCAGGGCATTGACACTGGTTGGAGAGAAATTATAGGCTTTGTTTAATTAATACCTATTTCATTTTAGGCTTCTACTGATAATGGAGAGTAGAAACAACAAGAAGTGCGTTATTTGTAATAAGAGGCGAAGTCGTGGTGGATCACCCTTACTTTTGAGTAGGTTTCCTCTGGATTCTGACCGGTGAGTTTCTAATAACACTCATTTATTACAAGATAATTTTACTGATTGTGTAAACTTAAAGGCTGGGATTAATATTTTTAATCATACAGTAAATAACCATAACCAATTTTTAATTTCAGTATTTTGTTTCGTACTCTGCAAATGAATTGCATAACAATACTAAAAGAAATTAGTTGATGAATAAATTTCAGTTTGTTATTCTTTTTCTTTTCTAATAGGTATTTCTTATTTCAGTTGTCGAATGTGGGTTAAAAATGCTGGCTTAGAAGACTTAGCATATGTACCTATTGAAAAGTTACACCAACTGAAGTTTGTTTGTGGTGGGCACTTCACTCCTGAATCCTTCAATGCCAAAGGAACTCGGCTGAAGAACTCAGCTATTCCAACACTGGAATTGAGCAATCCCATCTTGCCAGATGAAGTTTTGACAGAGTTTCCTCTTCATGTAAAAGACTCCAATAAAGAAAACCTCAAGACAGGTATGATGATGACTTCAATTATTTTTTTAAAATTTAATTTACTATCTATCAATTTTTCTTTAGATGTCTTAATTAATTTTCTTTGGTTTCCAAAACAAACCAACCGAATGCAATTTAACAAGGTTCTTTCTTTGTAACCACAAACATGTGTTGTATGCTTATCAATAAATAATATATAATTTCAATTATTAATTATATCTATACTTTGTTACAGTTCTTTATGATCATTCATATTGCATTCCAAAGAAGTCAAATCCAGTTGAACGAGGTATGTTTATCTAAAATTATACTAATAATATAAAAAGGAAATATTTAATTGTTTGTTTGTATTTGATCGGCTCCGTAACTGGAGCCAAGATAGCCTAAAGTGCGGGTTAGAACCCCACAGCTTGAATATTGTAGTAAACCCACTCGTAACACAATTTAGCTTAGAATGTGTGTTGAGTTAGAGGGACTTTAGTAATTTGTGTAATACAAATTCTTCAAAAAAAGTACCGGACCAATTTGAAAAATTTTAGGCAATCTACATTAATTAGCCAGGTCAGCTAGTTTAATAATATTTATAAGCTAGTAATTTTTAATGTGAGCAAGACATGTACTAGACTGATTGTACCCTAAAGTTGGGTAAGAACATGACATTTTATTACCCAATTCACATTTCATTATCTGCTTTCAGTTCCCCTTACAACTACAACCAAACAACTAAATTCAACATGTTTGGGAGCTGTGGATATACCAGATTCTGGTATTTCTGCGAAAACAACTTTTGAACCTCTTCCTTCTACTTCCAATGCACCAGAACATATGACCTATAAACCCATTACTCATGGTAAGTGTACAAACTAATTATTTAACTTCTAAAATATGCCTTCCCTCAAACTAAAGAATGCCACCCTGGATGCGTTCTGCAGTCTGCAGTCAGGTCAAAATGAACTTATATGTACAACATTCTAGGTTTCTGTACATTTTATATTAATGCGATTTGACCGTGCGGATACGAACAAAGAACGCAAAGCACACGTGACTGATTGCCTTATCACGACCACTTACAGATTGTCTTGACATACCCGCAGACCGCATCCAGAATGCAGAACATTAAAACCTCTAAATGCCTTTAATTTAATATTATGTCATTGTTATTGAAGGTGGGCCCACGCTTCATATTTTATGAGAAGAGCTATCATTATCCTGTCTTTGCATTTTTTTAAAACTTGATAATGATTGATTGATTTGGAAATAATATGTTTCATAAAACAACAAAATAAATTTTAAACTAATTTGCATATTTATAATATTTCAGATGATAAAAACATTTGCCATCAAGATGCACAGGCAGAAATATTAGTCCACAGTTATAAAAGACCTAAGAAAAACATTGAAATGAAAGGTAAGATAAAACATACCTAATTTAAAAAACTAAGTAAAATTGCTGATTAATTAACCAATATTCAATTCAATTTGCTTTAATGTTGTTTTTTTTACTAATGGAAATGTTTTTATTACAGACACTTCATCAACATTTACAATTAAAGAGAAGAGGCTTTGGCGACAGTTACAAAATGCAAAAAAAACAATAAGGAATATAGCGAAGGTAGTTGCAGAAGAACACAACAGAAATTTTTTAAATATTAAAAAACTGAATAGTACCATTGTAAATCCAACATTCAAAACTAAGATGAGGGTGAAGTATGCTGCGCATGCTCTGAGTAATACCGTGGCAGCTATTTTAAAAATGATGGCATGGAAAGAAGTTTCTGATTGCAATGATACAGCATTTGTGATTGAACAGTTAGATAAACTATTTGATTGTACAAATGGTCCATCATCTTTAAATGACGTAAAGAAAGGGATCCGGGAAAATGTTTCCACATCAAGTAATCACATTGAGTCTTGGACCTTTTATACTGATAAGTTAAAAACCATAAAATTTATAACAGCAGAAAACACGATACTAAAAAATGTTAAATGCGTAAAGGGATATCAAATATCTATCAAATCCTTAAACGATATTTGGGAAAAGTTAAAGAATGAAGGGTTTAAATATATGAACCTTAGACAGTTTAACCAAGACTCTCTGGAAAACTTATTTGGAATCATTAGGCAACACAGTGTAACCAATAGAAATCCCACTATCACGCACTTTTTGGTGTAGTGGTTCAGAACGGACTACTATGCCGAGAGGTCCCGGGTTCGATTCCCGGCCGGGCAGAAATTGAAATGATGAATTTTAATTTCTGTGACGGGTCTGGGTGTTGCTATGTATAATATGTATGTATTTAAAAAAAAAAAAGTATATAAGTAGTATATCCGTTAAGCTAGCACCCATAACACAAGCATATTAATTGCTTACTTTGGGGCTAGATGGCGCTGAGTGAGATTGTCCAAAGATATTTTAAAAAAAAAATGTCAACAACATAATAAATAAATTTATGATAAGATGTTTAAAATATTAAGTTACCTTTTTCTAAGAAAAAGTTGTAAAATCATTAATGACAGCTTCATAAAAAGTGAAAACAATTTTGCTGACAAAAGTAAAAAAGCACAGCAACAAAGCATTGAAAAGTAATCTTAGGGCTGAGGTTCGATCAGCTGATAAGAAAATTAAAGATGTTTATAAATAAAAATCCTATTTTTTCTTAGAAAAAGTTGTGAAAATAAAAGTTTACAAAATTATCATTTCTGTACTTTGTTATAATTTTCAATAATTCCTCATGCCTACAACTGCTATGTCATGTTCAATACTTATTGTAATATACCTATTTTATTTCGAAATAAATAATTTACGTTACAAAACTTCGTTTTACTTACACATAGTATAAAATAAAAATAGTAATCATTAAAATATTGAAGGTTCCTATACTAGATATCGATATGCAATTACAACCCTAGCAAAGTATCGATAATCGATAAGTTATTACGAACGTCACTAATACTGTCAGAAAATAAGGCATTATGTTGGTAGCTCCGCCTGTAGTTTGTGCGGTTGGTAAAGATTTGCGGGTCGTTCTCTAAAATGCATATGTGTGCGTGAGCTCAAAAAATATCTATGGAGTGCCGTCTCTTACTCTTTTATGCTCTTTGGTTCAAGTTCTTATTTTCTGTTGCGTTCGCGAGCGACAGCAATACCAATACGATAGCCATAAATAAAAACCGGCCAAGTGCGAGTCGGACTCGCGCACGAAGGGTTCAGTTCAGTACAACTGTAAAGGTTAAATAGTAATTTTATTATTTTTAAGTAAATATACAACTACACTACACTGGGCACGGCTAACAAACGGTAATTTGATTAACATCGTTAATTCAAATAATTTATTTTAAACAAGACACATAATACATTGTTTTACTTTCACAGAAAATACCAATATTACAAGTATAATCGGAATAAGTACGAAGTTAACCTTTCGATCACCCGAGGTCGCACAGACTTCAAGTTTGCTAAATGTAATGCATGCAGCGAGCCCCGCTGGACTGACGGGAATTTGCGCTCGATCGATGCCAGGATGTCACTACCTCACCTGGCGGACGAACAAACTGTACATTCCACCAATTCCACTTTATAATGAAATTGTTATGTAGGTATGTGTAAGGAAGAACTAAATAAAGATAGATACTAAGTATTAAGCCTAACACTTGTTTTTAGTGTATAGTAGGTAAATTATTATAAATTATAAAAAAATAAAGTAAAATATAGTAAAAAACAATCAAACAGTTTAGATATCCCATCAAAGAATTAAATTTTCTACATAGAGTTATTAACAACTCTATGATTTTCTATTATCATATTGTATATCCGAAATGGATAACTGTTGAAACCACTAAATTACTTATTGTTACCACCTTTTGTACACAGTATTGACAATAAAAATATTATGATTATAATTATGGAGGCTGGTGGTGGAGGGTGCGAGCGGAATCGGATAAGTATAGCTAAGCTGTCAAGTCCCCGGGATCCGATAATTGTGTTCCATGACTTTTTATAAGAAAAAAGTAAAAGATAGAAACAAAGTAAGAGATACAACCAGGATTCTCTTCTTTAAAATATAATAATTATTTTAATTTAGAGGCAGGACGAATAATCTTCCCTTAGGTACTGAAAATCTTGTCGAAGGCTGACAGCAGTAGCGGCGTAAGGGGGGGGGGGGGGGGGGGGGGGGGGCGTTGGGGGCGGTCCGCCCCGGGTGCCAAGCATCAGGGGGTGACACAAGTCGCGCAGATTAGTACTCACTGGCGCATCTGCATGGCAAATCTGCGGTCTATGTCATGATACGGGGGGGAGGGGGGCAATTGCGATTCGAATCGACAGGTAACCCCAAAATCCTGGGGGGTACCAAGGGGTGCCTTTGGACTTATGACGGGGGGGGGGGGGGGGTGATGGGGGGTGATCGCCCCGGGTGCCAACCCATGCTACGCCGCCACTGGCTGACAGATTTGCTCATGAATGTCAAATTGCGTACCGTACCTACTAGGTATAGGTATTTCTACACCACACTTAAGCCCAAGTGTTTTGCTATTAGGGCGAACGCAATTTTGGAATATTACAAGTAGGTAGTATAATAATAATGATGCTGCCTAAATTACATTTTAATTATTTATGGAATAATAAATCTTACACAAAATAACAAGAAGCAAACCTTTTGGCTGAAAACTGAATCTACAAGATAAAGAGGCAGGGAGTTTGGATTTTATGAGCAAATCGTGTTAATATAAATTAAAATAGTGTCAAAATCAGCTGTACCTACGTTTAATATTCTGTCAAAATTCACTGATTGTAATATTTTTTTGTTGTAAAAGGAATCCGATTAGGTCCTAGATTACGAGAGTTATTCGTGCTCAGGGTACTGAATACGTTTTATAGTCCCACTAGCTTTCCGCCCGCGGCTTCGCCCGCGTGGAATTTTGTCTGTCACAGAAAAACTTTATCGCGCGCGTCCCTGTTTCAAAAACCGGGATAAAAACTATCCTATGTTCTTTCCCGGGACTCAAACTATCTCTATGCCAAATTTCATCAAAATCGGTTGCGAGGTTTAAGCGGGAAAGCGTAACAGACAGACAGACAGACAGACAGACAGACAGACAGACAGACAGACAGACAGAGTTACTTTCGCATTTATAATATTAGTTGGGATTGAGTCTTTGCCAGCGCTGCTTTGCGGCTAGTGGAGCTACACATGCGCCGGACGAATAATCGCTAGCCTTAGGGTATAGCTCGCTTAAATTTCTATTAGGTAAGTGCGGTGTAATTACACTGGCAGTCTAGCAAGTTACAGCGAAAATGTGTGAAATTTTTGTTGGTAATTAGTAGGTAACATTTGCGATGTGATGATGATAGGTACTTAACTTAAATTAGCACGGTAACTTGAACACAAGTTGGTTGTACCTACCTGAAGTAAAATGTGTTTTCTTTGTAAATACACTTTTTACAAGAACTTAAATTTAAGTAAGCATTGGAAAGATACGATCTTTGCGTAGTAGGTACCTATTGAAATACGCAACATGGACTGAATTCCCGATATTTCCTTTTTTTTAAGGTAACTGAAAGTAGATCGTGTAATGTCGAGGAATCCAGGGTGGCTTTGCGGAGGGTGCCGCGTCGCTCGAGCCACACCTGGGACGCTCGGCCTCCGCGCTGTGTACTCAGTAACCCCACACAAACTTATCTAGCTCTAAAAGGCTTTGGATTCGTGTTTGTTTTATCCAAAGGATAGATCGACTTTGCATCCTTTCCGTAACACGGAACCTTTTCAGTTACAAATTTTTCATTCGTTTGAATTTCATTATGACGTATAAAAACCCTTAATAAATTCGGGTTTTCCACGGCGGACGAAATTATAACGGTCATTTTATATTCTTCTTATATCTGAGCGAACCATTATTCTGCGATGTGCTCTTTGTCTTTAAAGCCAACTAACTTTTTTGTGAACAATGAAATTGTAAATGGAACGTCTCACTCATTTTATAGTCAGAGCACTTTTAAGTATTTTAGGTTGGTTCATTCCTTACAAAAGATATGTTAAATTAAACCCATACTAACATTTCAATGCAAAAGTAACTCTTTGTATATTACCTACGTTTCATAAAAAAAACACTAAACTATTAGTAGGCTAGGTAGGTACCTATTATTACGGTAGGTGGAATCGAGAAGGAAGGACATATTTCTTTTGAAAACTTTATGGGGTTGAAAGAGGTGGATGTGAAAGCTTGAATAGGAACTCATCATTGTTAAGTTTGTTAATCTACGCTTTTGGTAAAAACAGTGTTTGTGAACAACTAACGTAACGAAGTACCTACAGACTACTCGTAGTAGGTACTTATTAAAGAATATTTTATTTACTTTTTGATTGATCTCGGTCTTAAACTGCCGTCGAGGAATAAGATAGGTATTGTTAAAATGTTAACTTTAACACAATAAATTAATTAATTTACTTGGGATTAAGTAAATCAGTAATTTGAATTGATAAATAAGTGATACTTAATGCAAATTGATACCGATTGTTAGGTAGGTATTCATTATTTTTGCTTCAGGGAAAACACGAAATAATGATTCGCCTTGTTAAACACAATAATTTTATTATAAGTAGGTAGGTACCTAAGTCTTATCTCGATTACTGAAGTAGGTATTTATTAATTGGACGCATAAATTGTATTTTATCACTGTCCTGAATTTTAATGCTGCTAAGCAGAAATACCTACAGCTGCCGAGCTCGTAAATTTCCAATAACGTATAGGTAAGTAGGTAACTGACAGTTATGAAAATCTTACAAGTGTCCAATTATGAATATTGTATTCTAGTTGTTACGATCATAATTAATTAACCTATTAATGATATGAATCTAATAACTATACCTAGTTTCCTTTTATTTCAACGACAAAACCTTATAATCATTACCAAATAAAGTGGTAAGATGAAAATATCAATTTCAAGGAGAGTTTCACAATAATAATAACAAAAACCTTGTAAATGTAACGCGCTACGTGAGCATTTTGAGCGGAGAGGTAGAGAGATTGTTGTTTGTAAAATATTGTTTCTTACATTAAAGCATAACCATAATGGTTTTGGGCTAGGCAACACATATTGAACAACTGTGCTATTTATGAGTTTGTACCTAAGCTGTACGAGTTGGTATGTTCACAACAAATAACACAATGCTAACATTAGCGTAGGTAGTGTAATGTAACGAAATCCTTATCATGGCAGTGTTGACGGATACACATACGCACATAGAGATATCCCTCACGCGGTTTCATCACTTCGCAGTATTCCAGATGCGATCCGAGCGCCCGACCCGGGGGAGCTCCGCGTAAGTCCCATCATTCATCTTTACGCCCCAGTCCCTATTAAAATAAAAAGTCGTCGTATGTGATTTTCTTCACTACTAAATCCACCCTTCGACGGGAAACGACCAAAAATATGACGACTACGAGCACTTTAGCAACGGAATGCAGATCTCAAGACAGAATGTAGCATAAATATTTTATTATATACAGGGTGTTGATTTCAATACCCGCCATATTTAGGGAGTAGATTAAGTAGCTTATTCTGATCACGAATCAGCAAAAAAACTGACTTCCAAATTTTTTATAATTATTTTTTAAATATCTACGATTTCCATAATCGACCACTACAGTGCAGAATAGTCCCCCAACGCAAACGGCGCGCGGCGCTCACCCGGTGACCCGGGCAAACGCTGCGCCCCCCGTCCCGCGCCCCACTACCCGCGCTCGCCCATGAGTCAGTCAACTATCAGCCACAATCAGCTGTGAGTTCAAAGACGACTACTGGACAGAGCTTAATCCAAATCTACCCTAAAAATGTAATGAGTAAATTAGTTACTTACACCTTATCATGTTACGAGTTTATTTGTTGTTCTAAAAACTAATTAATTAAGTACTCTTTAATTAATAAAAAAAACCTTTTACACGAATTTGCTTCCTTCCGCAAAATAATTTTTTTTACAGAACCTACATTATTATTATTTTTTAATTAAACCATGCTTTTATGTGTGTGATAAGCTTGTACCTACTTATCATTCAAAAGTACTGTAAACAGATGACAATAATGCTCTTTCATACAGGTTCGTTATTCCTTACATTTCCAGTTCTCTACCTTAATAACTTTTACGTCTTTACGATAGTAATTATTAAAATAAAACTTAACTTACTTAATACCGCAAACTGAACACCTAGAAATAACACACTGGCAAACTCTTGTTCCTTCACTTTCGATAGGAGATAAGACAAGATTTTGTTTTTAAACTCGATTGATTTCAGTACCTAAACAAAATTTCATATCTTAAAAGAAAATTTCATATCTTTCATTTGGAGCGGTGACTTGTAATACCACCGCCTCGCGCGCGGCACGGACATCGGGCTCGAACGGAATAGGTACTTCCCCATCTTCGTGTTTCGGGCGTCATCGGGCGGCCGGCGCTCAATCGTGGATCATCGATTTTCTCTGTTCATCAGTCCGATTTTGCTATCCACGCAGAGAGGCCGCGCGCACGCTCCGCGAAATCTAGCTCGTATTTAGAATACCTAGTACTCAATCGCTATTTTCTTATTTCTTGCCTTGTAACTTCAACTTTTCTCTTCCTCTCTGCTTGATAACTGTTTTCTAGTACTTATTACTTCCTACTACCGTAATAACGTAATTTCATTTCTATCGGCGTTTAATTTAAATACCCTGAACGAATGTTAGTTAGGTTCAGGTTAGACTTCCATTCTTCATAACTTACATAAAATAATTCATCATCATGTTCGGGATTATTTTAAATGAATGTAATTTCATTACACGAAATAACTACCAAAATTTATTGATATTCTTATCGTTTTAATAATAACGATTAGTAATTAAAGATCTACAAATCATTTGCATTTGAGTGTTTTGAAAGCTTGCTTTAAGAGCATTAATGATAGGATGAATCTTTAGTTCACAAAGATTAAACAAAGTATTTTTCCCGCCGCTTTTACATTCTCATTCGTTGATAGACTTCCTGTACTAAACTGACGAAATTAAACTTTTCTGATGTTAAAAATTACGTAAAGTAGTTGAAAATGAAGAAAAACGATAACTACCGATTCACGACGACATTCGATGGACGTATTTCATCGAATGCACTTTTCTAATTGAGAATGTTACTAGGTATGCAAAATCACTTGAAACCTATGTTACAGTTAAGCTTTTACATTTACAAATACATTAGTTTTTATTTCATTCAAAAATACCCAGTAGTTATGATTTTATAGGCATTCAAAGTTCGCTTAAATATTGAGTCCCGCCGACGGTCACGTGACCCCGTGTGACGTACATTCACAGCGTCCGCTCACTAGAAAACGGATATAAACATACTTAAATAATTTTTTTTTGTAAATACAAACTTATTATACATATTAACACCCAGACCCATCACAGAAATTAAAATTGAACCAAACCCAAACTTGATGCGATTGTGTCGTTTTATTGCGAATTACCTTCCAGCTCCATCATTAGACCCCGATTACTATATAGAATTAAAATACTCATCAATACAAAACGAACGAGCCCAAACTCGATGCATTTAAGTCGTTTTATTACAGAGTTCCTATGGCCACCTTCCAGCTCCATCATCAGATCAGCTCCATGTCATCATAATATTGCATGGTCATCCAAATCACATGTGTTTGCGAAATTTCAGCTTAATCGGTTGCCTGGAAGTGGGTCTTAATTCAGTTTGCAAGATTCCACCCATACAAATATGAGCCAGTCGTTGTAATATGACGTCACGCGCATAAAATGGCGGGCCGGCCGCCGCCCGCACTTTTAAAATTCAATATCTTGGAAACTAATTAACGTATCGAAATAATTCTTTCACGTGTATTTTTTATTTTTAACAGAGAATACAGAAAGCTAAAAAACAAAATTAGTGAACATTCTTCATTGCAAATTTGCGATTTTTGATTGTTTTCTCGTGCGGTTTTGAGTATTTAGTGTGTGAAAGTGTGATAGTGAGTGTAATAATAGTGAGTGAGTGTTAGGAAGATGCCAAACCATACGTACAGTGCTCGTGAGTACGTAAACATGGTTTACTGTTACGGGAGGGCACGTGGAAACGCATCTGAAGTCGCATCGGTGAGTAGGTACCTAGTTCTAAACTTAAAGGAATGTGTTTTTTTTTAATGTAAGGAGTAAATAATCTGGTAATTTTGTGTACAAAATACTCCCGCGATTGCGGTAGTGGCGGAAAGCGCGTAGGTACGCTCCAATACACACACACACACACACACACACACATAGGAAACAGCAAACTAATTTAAAACGAACTTTAACTTTAGTTAGTCAAACAAAAATACCTACCTATTTACACTACCTATTTTACGTGGCTTCCTTCAGTAGACTATCAGACATGATAAACGAGCGATCCGCGTAGCTCGATGGGTGCCGCAGTTGAAACGTATTGCAGTATTACGAGCCACAGTACAGTTGATGTCGCACGGAAAATATTCGCTAAAAATTCTACTTTAGTTTGTAATTTTTTTTTTGGTGGATAATGCGTTTATATATGTCATAATAGATCACCTAAATAAATATGGCGAGGATTGAAATCAACACCCTGTATACAGGGTGTTGATTTCAATACCCGCCATATTTAGGGAGTTGATTAAGTAGCTTATTCTGATCACGAATCAGCAAAAAAACTGAGTTCAAATT
The DNA here is from genome assembly GCF_963855985.1 of Ostrinia nubilalis. NCBI lineage: Eukaryota > Metazoa > Arthropoda > Insecta > Lepidoptera > Crambidae > Ostrinia > Ostrinia nubilalis. The sequence goes on from NC_087100.1 coordinate 7,645,412, forward strand.
TTTTTTAAATTATATTTTAAATATCTACGATTTCCATAATCGACCACTACAGTGCAGAATAGTCCCCCAACGCAAACGGCGCGCGGCGCTCACCCGGTGACCCGGGCAAACGCTGCGCCCCCCGTCCCGCGCCCCACTACCCGCGCTCGCCCATGAGTCAGTCAACTATCAGCCACAATCAGCTGTGAGTTCAACGACGACTACTGGACGGAGCTTAATCCAAATCTACCCTAAAAATGTAATGAGTAAATTAGTTACTTACACCTTATCACGTTACGAGTTTATTTTTTGTTCTAAAAACTAATTAATTAAGTAGGTCTTTAATAAAAAAACCTTTTACACGAATTTGCTTCCTTCCGCAAAATAAAAATTTTTACAGAACCTACATTTTAAAAAAAATTAAACCATGCTTTTATGTGTGTGATAAGCTTGTACCTACTTATCATTCAAAAGTACTGTAAACAGATGACAATAATGCTCTTTCATACAGGTTCGTTATTCCTTACATTTCTAGCTCTCTACCTTAATAACTTTTACGTCTTTACGATAGTAATTATTAAAATAAAACTTAACTTACCGCAAACTGAACACCTAGAAATAACACACTGGCAAACTCTTGTTCCTTCAGTTTCGATAGGAGATAAGACAAGATTTTGTTTTTAAACTCGATTGATTTCAGTATCTAAACAAAATTTCTATCATTTAGCACTTCTTTCATTTAAATACAATAATACCGCCGCGCGCCGCACGGATATCGGGCTCTACAATACACACTTCGCTCATCTTCGTGTTTCGGGCGTCATCGGCGCTCAATCGTGGATCATCGATTTTCTCCATTCATCAGTCCGATTTTGCTTCCCACGTTGAGAGGCTGCGCGCACGCTCTGCGAAATCTAGCTCGTATTTAGAATTCCTAGTACTCAATCGCTATTTCTTTATTTCTTGCCTTGTAACATCAACTTTTCTCTTCCTCTCTGCTTGATAAATGTTTTCTAGTACATAAACTTCTTACTACCGTTACCGTGTTCTATCTCTGTAAAAATTTATTTTAAAATAATAACGTAATTTAATTTCTATCGGCGTTTAATTTAAATTCCCTGAACGACTGTTAGGCTGTTAGTTAGGTTCAGGTTAATAAACTTCCATTCTTCATAACTTACATAAAATAATTCATAATCATGTTCGTGATTATTTTAAATGAACTTAATTTCATTAGGTACTTACACGAAATAACTATCAAAATGTATTGATATTCTTATCGTTTTAATAATAACAATTGAGCTACTACAAATCATTTTCATTTGAGTATTTTGGAAGCTTGCTATAAGAGCATTAATTATGATAGGACGGATCTTTAGTTAACAAAGATCTTCGGTCATCGAATGTGCTTTTCTAATTGCAAATTTGCGATTTTTGATTGTTTTCTCGTGCGGTTTTGAGTAGTTAGTGTGTGAACGTGTGATAGTGAGTGTGGTAATAGTGAGTGAGTGTTAGGAAGATGCCTAACCATACGTACAGTGCTCGTGAGTAGATACGTAAACATGGTTTACTGTTACGGGAGGGCACGTGGAAACGCATCTGAAGTCGCATCGGTAAGTACCTAGCTCTAAACTTAAAGGACATTCCTTTTTAATGTAGGAAGTGAATAATCTGGTAATTTTGTGTAGAAAATACTCCCGGCCGTCGCGGTAGGTAGTGGCGGAAAAGCGCTCCAATACACTCACACGCACATAGGAAACAGCAAACTAATTTAAAACGAACTTTAACTTTAGTTAGTCAAAGAAAAATACCTATTTACACTACCAACTTTACGTATCCTTCAGTAGACTATCCAACATGATAAGCGAGCGATCCGCGTAGCTCGATGGGTGCCCGTGCCACAGTAAACGTATTGCATTATTGCGAGCCATAGTACAGTTGATGTTGCACGGAAAATATTCGCTAAAAATTCCACTTTCGTTTGTAATTTATTTTTTGGTGGATAATGCGTTTATGTAAGTCATAATATATCACCTAAATAAATATGGCGAGTATTGAAATCAACACCCTGTATAAGCTATTAACTTTCTGTTATCTTTCCATCTTCATATTTCTAGAAGAAGTTTTCCAATTACTTAATAAGTTTTTAGTCTACAGAAACCTATAATTGACGGCATTTAATCCTAAATTCATGGCTTAGACCTTAGATAGGTAGGTAATGAAAAACTAACGGTGTTTTCTTTCATCATTAATTCTAGACGTTAAGCCGTAGTTTTTAAGTAATTATTATTTAATGGTCTGGTAGATAACAGTGTTACGACACAGTCAAAGTAGAGAAGAAGATTAATCTTAGAAGCTTATTCATTAACGCTAGTATACTTAAATACACAAGCAAATCATATTATAATATTATGTGTAAGTATAACAGTTTAGGTAAACCAAACCGCACGTCAGTTGAAACTGTTGGCACAATACACAACGCTGGCAGCGCCCGGGTGGCTGATGTAAGTAGTGATGCTCTCGTATCATTATTTTAAGACCTAATGAAGTTAGAGCAAATTGTCTTAGACTCGACTAACTTAAACTAGTTTAAGTATTGTTGTCCTATTGCCTATAAGTATTTTTGACTGGAAGTCATTTAACCTGAGTCTCTACCTAAGCATATACTCGTAAGTCTTAAAATATCGCGTACCTTCATAATTAATAACTACCTACGTAGAAGTAGTTCTTTAAGACCCGTAGCATTTAATTTATGTTCAAAAACTTTTTAAAGCGTGTCCTTTGAAAAAAAAAACAAGTCTTTTAGTTTAGTTAGAGCAGTGGTTCTTAATCTTTAAGTCATGAGGGACCATTTTACCAAATTTCTGTCTTGTCAGGGACCACCTCATAATCGGTCAAAACCAGTTTGACTGCAAAAATCAGTTAAAAGTGGTTTTGACCAGGGTGTACAAGTACACATCGCGGACCACTTGGAATGCCTCCAGGGACCACCAGTGGTCCGCGGACCACCGGTTAAGAACCACTGAGTTATAGTAACGATAACGAAGAAGAGAGCAGTATTTTCCTATATTTTTTATATTTTAAATTCTATTAATAATTAAGGAATTAAGTCCTTTTCAAAGGTTTCAGGCTACCTAAATCTCTAGGCTAGCATCACTATAGATAGAGGTTGAAACTTCACGCCGCGTCAGCGAGGGAGCCACACAATGAAGCAGCCGTGTTGGCAGCGCGCGTTTAATGAGTCCGCCCGACGCACAGTGTTGCCACGGCCGGACAAAAACCAAATTTTGGAAACTGACCGTAAACGAAAATTGATTAACTATTATTCAAACTGAATATGTGTGTCGTGAAAATGCAAAATATTGAGGATAGATTGCTAACAGAAATGAAAATATGACTGGTCAAAGTAGGGCGTCCGATAACAAGGTTTCCTTGGAACAAAAATATTGCTTTATTCATTTAGGCACTGTTTTGTCAATTGATAATATTTACACGATTAAAAATATGGGTTCTAGAGTTCAAGGTACTGTCTTTTAGAAAATGTATTTGTGTTTATAGAACTTAAGCCTGTTTATTTAATAAAAATTAACAAAATCGGTGATTGAAAACGACCTTAAAAATTATACTCACAAGGCTCAAAGTACATACTTTCCATTACTTTCCGTAACGAAATATTGATAGAAATTATCCTCAGATATTATATTTTCATGTTGTAAAAACAAATTTTGCTACGACATACTACCCGCGCTGTTTTTAGCGATTTTCGAAACTAAGAATTTTTCCGAGGCGCTGTTTGAGAATTGGATCAAGTTCCTGTAAACAAGCGGTCAATTACACATGGTAACATACTTAACGTCATTACAAAGGTGCACCAAGAAATACATTTGGATGATATAAGCCTATCGAGCTATGGAAAGCCACAAACCCTAATCATTAAGCTGAAGTTAGATGATATTTTGCATTAATTTTTGTTCCAAGTTTGTACTAAAATATGTACCAATTTCAAAACTAAAAAATGTATTTTTCTATTAGATATAGTTATATTCTATACAAATCTGACAAAAGGTAGTAAGTTCAGATCGAAAATAATTTTGTCCGTTACCTACTATGAACCGGCAACACTGTGCGACGCCCGTCCGGCATCGTATAGCGTAAGTATGCGGGTGACGTACGGATACGAATATCCATTCACTAATGCCACACCCTCAGACATCGCCGTAATAGCCCTTGCCTCGAGCTTACTTCATTTGCACCAGGTCTACCGCGTATCGATCCGGGCACGCCATCGGAACTGGAATCCCTTAACTTTATAATTGATATACCTACATGGCCAGTTCTAGCAATAGTTAATAATTGCTTACTTGTTTAATATTATAATCATAAACATAAGTACGGCAATTTACAAAATGTTTGAACTTACACCTGTGTGAAAGAACATTTAAATTACAAGAGTGGCATATAGATAAGTTTAATTAATTCCTTTGAACGCCTGTATTAGTAATTAGATGCAGAGTAGACACTTCGTTTTAGTTACGGGACGTTTTACGGGACGCCTAATGATGTTTGCCTAACCGTTTGTCCCGCAACGTGGCAATCTTTGCAATTACGTACGCAACTAAAACAAATTGAACGAGCACCGTTGTTTATTTATACGTAAGTAGTTTGAAAGTGGTAGGAACACGTATCAGTCCTGAATAAACTCAGTAATGGAGCTATTTAAGTCCTTCCACGTAGCGAAGCTTGGGCATGCCTTGAAGGTGCCTTAGATGCCAACTAATGCCAGCTACAGGTGGGGGAAGCCTCATCACACATAAACCGAGTGTGGCCATTTTACGACTGGCACATAAATTTCAACTTTATTTTCTCTGAGCTCAGAAGTTTTTCCTGCTTAGAGGTTAAGTAGTTAATCCACGGGGAACTATAACACCTGTGTTATCTGAAATTAAATACTAAATTGATGCCGTTTTATTTTCCTCAATCTAGCGGAGAAAAATTGCGGTTGGGCATTTTCCTTTAAAATAGGAACAGTTAAGTAAAGGAAAATTGAACGAAATCTAACAGATTTCTTATCTGCTGAACGAAACACTGCTCTTTTAAAATATCATTTGCCTGCCGCTACAGACAGACTTTTTAACTGTGGTGATTCTTCGACTGGAAAAGTTTCAGCTTTTTCCTTCCAGGTAAAAAACTTTGAGATTACTTAAGTATTCATGGATCAACTGGGTAGCGCTGTTATTTTAATATCTCATTAAGTCTAATTGAATACTTACAATAAAAGCAATTTTGTTATTAATCGGTATCCAAACTTAAAGTTAATGCCCGGATACCTCTACCCTTTGTCCGGAGCAGGTTGGCGATCTCAAACTGACATCCGCAACAATGTTTAATTTGAAGGTTGAAAGGTTCGCTAGAGGCTCGGAGACGGGTCGCAATTAACGCGATAAAGACATTCCGTATCCCCCGGATACCTGACAAACAAACCCTTCCCTAACAAAATTAATATTACATCATTAACAACGTAGACTGGGGGGTTCAGCTCGCTAGATATTCTTTTACAAAAGATAGAGGAATATATTATTCGATCAGCGAGCGATACTCTCAACGAGTTGGCACAGTGAGAGGGGAATAAATGACTTCATTAAATTGAGCTCTTTATATTCACCGTCTTTGGCGTGTAGTCTTGCTACGCAAATTGGCTGTTTATCGCGCTACGGGTGCGGAGGTTACGCAAAACGCGCTTGTTCACGACCCAATTTAAACCGTTCTCCAGCAGTCCCGCTCCCGGACAAAGCTTTCGGCAAAACAAGAAATAAAATCGCTGTTGTGACGCTCCCTTTACGTTTATGGCACACACACTTATTATGCTCGAGCGCTGTATTTACATATTAGGTGACCCGAAAATCATTACAGCCCTGAAAGTGTTGTATAACTGCTATGATTTACATTAGAATATGAAATAACACACAAAATATGTAGAGACATGTCGTCATGTTTCGGGTGAGAGCTATGATCTAGAGCCAAATCATTCAATATTTTAATAAAGAACAATTAAAATAATGAGATCGTTCCATGACATCGATTCGATCATACTGTATTTATCATGTCCATAAGGCCTCAGCCTCGAACTTAGCGGGCAGCGGCGCGGGAGCGGCGGCGGGGCGGGAGCGGCAGGATCTTATGCGTAAAATCAAATAGACCGGTTCTCGAAAACAGCGGCGCGGCAGCGGCGCCGGAGCGGGCAACGAACGGGCAGCGGCGAGGGAGCGGGCAACGAGCGGGCAGCGCACTCCTTCTTTTGCCCACAATAAATCGAGCGTATGGAATAAATTTGAATCGAAATAAAATTGACGGCGACAATTTCAGACATTTCGTTCGCGAATAAAAACAAATATCTCGACAACACAACCCCGAACACAACACTTCGCCGCTAAAGCGCCGCGCGAGCTGCCCGCTGGTTTCGAGAACGGGTCTGCGTTGCCCGCCCCGCTCCCGCGCCGCCGCCGCCGCCCCGCTGCCCGCTAAGTTCGAGGCTGAGGCCTAAGGCACGATTGAGAGCAAGAAGCTTACTCAGATTGCCGTTACATTAACTAAAGTTCGGCGTGGAATACCAAAATAGCTGGCAATATGGGTCGAGCGAGGTGTCGCGTGGAGACAGAAGATGAGCGGAGGAAATGAAAGCCCGAGCACGTTAATTGCGCGCAATCGGGCGCGAGTAATTGCTAATCTGCCGGCGACACACTCGCTCATCTTTGTGCACCATCTGGAGGCGTATTTTTGAAACATTAGAATTTTAATTCGCATACGCGTCCAATTCGTAATCCTTCCATAATTCGTATTTTTAAACCATTTGATCGCGAAATTTTCTGACTTTACATGAAATAGCACGACCGTACATAGGAATTTCCAAAATATTTCAGTGAATTCTTTCCGTGAATTATGCAATGAGTCCCGCTAATTCTGTCAATTCTCTCTAGCTGAAACTCGGAGCATTTATTTAGTCACGATAGAATTTCGTGCACGAATTTCACTTCCACGTTTCAAAAATACCTCACCTGTACGGGCGACTGACAACGCCCCGCGAATGCCGTGATGCACCGTTAAATTAGGTTTACTAATCAATGCCGCCATCCCACTTGTATGTGTGTATGCGCGGGCAAAATCCGCAGGGTAGTCGGCGTTGAATGCGAACTGTGCTCGGACACAATGGACTAATCTGGTTCATTGTTATAATAGGGTTGGGTCAGTCGTATTTTATCCGGTTTCTTTAATAATCGCATTAGTGCAATTGCAACTGTGCAGAGAAACCTAGGTCAAATGTTATTATACTCGACTCATACATAAAGCCGTTAAAGTCTGTTTAGGTAAATCACAAAATTCGTAAATATTTACTTAACTGCTAAACAAAAAAGTATTGTCTAATATTTTATTTAAAACTAGCTGACCCGGCGAACTTTGTTCCGCCTTTATGGCAATAAATAAGCAGACTTTTTTTATTTCGAACGGGATAAATAGTATCCTATGTCCTTCTCCTGGCTCTAAACTACCTCCCTGACAATTTTCAGCTAAATCGGTTCAGCTGTTCTTGAGTTATAAGTGGAGTAACTAACACGACTTTCTTTTATAGGTATATATAGATTCATAGAGATTTTAGAGCCTCTCAAATTTTATGTTGTTTGAATCTCCTAAAATATTCCCAAAATATTTCATAACAACGGCGATCGAACCGCGATGAAATCTTTCAAGAAAATAAATAAAGTGCCAGTGGGATTTAGTACGATCTCTGAAGTTTAATTCTATTTTGGGTTATACAAAACTGTGACAAGGCGACCGGTAGGGGGCTTCAGTTAAGGATGTCGTTAAAGAAAAAGCCTGTCAGTCTGGGGCTTTTCATTGCAAAAATTCCTTTGTCGTTAGACAAAATTGTTCATCGCTTTGTAGCAGTGAAGCTGAATTAAATTGAGCTATTTTTCACACTTCAAATAACATTATTTAAATCTTTTACATATTGCCTCTTTGTAGAATGATAATGACAACGAGCTTTTATAACAGGCTTCGCTTTTAAACCATTTAAACAACTCAAAAATGTAAAGATGATAACTTAATTTTTTTTTAAACTTCACATTTCATTATAACACGATAATGAACACACATAACAATGTGGTGTGAAAATGGATCCTTTTGTAAATTACGTTATATGGTATTTAGTTTAAAAAGTACGTTCAATTGCGCTTAAATTTCATCTAAGTATCTATTTGTACTCACTCAATCACGCTGTGATGTGATACGACGTAGTGTGAATTCACTCTGCCTAACGCGAAGGATCACATTTCGAGACTGTAAATTACACAGAAGTCAGCGAGTCTACTTCAAAAATAGTCACGGTAAACCCAAACGTAATCATAATAAAATAAGATACCTTCCAAACGTGGATAAGAAAATACACCTCGTAATATTGGAAAAATATTTTCATCTTACAGGTTCATTGAAGCTTGAAAGCTTCTACTTTTCAGCGTCCAGCAAATTGGATGCGTTAAACCTATTTTTATTTTAGCTTTCAAATGCTAACAAGAAAACTAATCATCAAAACCGGGATTATTCTAATCCCAACTAAAATGGATTTTAATAACTTAACAATGAACTTTATAGTTAATAAAAAAAATGGAATATGGACTTTGCGATTTAATTTTTAACTATGGACTTCTCAGTCACTTTCTATTCAAAGCTTTTTATTGATCTTACATTAGTTTAGTTGCTGTTATCCCTTGTACATGGGTTCTACTTAAATATTTCCTTAAAGAGTTCTCCTCATTTAAATCGTGCCTGGCTCACACCTCTTTTAGCTATAAACAAAATGTAAATGTAAATTTAAATAGGTACCTACTAACATACACGTCCACTCTGTTTTTCCTAAACGAAGCCTGCCTATTTTGCTGAGTAGAGTGATGTAGTACCCACGTTATTAGATTGTTATGTTAACGTTAAATGGGGTGTGGTGATGGATCCTGGCTAACTGACGAGAAAAATAAGTCATCTTTTCATATCCCCTGTGATGTATTTACTGTGACAATGTCTGGTTTTGTGTTCTTTGCATCTTCACAATACCTTATTTTATTACTTAAGGCACTAATAGTTTAACCATTACGATAACAATAGAAAGTGGTGTACTTAAGATATTTTTGAATAAAGCTTGTACAAACCGCTCTTACCTACATAAACATAAAGAGAAAAAATCTGTTAAGGCTGAGGCTGAAGAGCTTATCCGTTTAAGGTAAAATGAAAAGCTCAGATACCTAAGTCAAACCTCTAAAGGTCGTAACATTGTTGAGCGAAGGTCTAGTCTAAAGGGAATTCATTATGCATTAGTCTCAAAGTTCTAAACCTTCGATTAAGCCCACGTCATTAAGGTATAACAACAGTAGCCTCCAATGAAGGTCGAAGGTAGTATTTTATTAAGTCATTAAAACGAGGCTTCCATTTATTATGTAAAAACTTCCTTGAGGTAAAGCGGGTCACAAATCGTACTGAAAGATAACGGTTCGTTGCGCCGGGGCACGCGGCAGCGAGTGAACGAGCTGGCCAGGCCGTAACTTCCACTCGCGATCGGAGATAAGTTTTTAGTGCTCGGTCGCGGGCTGTGGCAGTAGCCACAGTGAATAGGGTGGACTTCCGGGTCCACTTCTTAATTTTTAAATATGGTTGACAAAGGTTGCAAGAATCAGGTCATGGCAATTTGTCGTTGGCGCTCAAAAGGCTCTACGAATAGCTAACCATATAAATATTCTGACTATTTTAATTACCTACGAAAAGATTTATGTCAGAAGTTTTAAGTGACAATGTTAGCCCACTCTGAAGTGCACTGCCCTAGTGGCACAAAAAAACCTGGATGTCCTCGTTTCGTTGGAAATGAGTCCAGTTCCCGCTTTCAAACTAAACCTTTTCCTTTTGTACAGCCTCAGTTAAAACCGTAAGTTCTAAAACAGTGTTTCATGCATTGTTTGAGATTTATCTCCTCAGCGATCTGTTACAAGCCGAACCGCTAGAGAAGTGCAATGGATCAGCTATACTGCGGGCGGGCCCTTTGTATGCGCGCTGTTGGCTGCACTCTTTGTTCCGGCCATTAATGCACTTCACAAATGTTTTCTACCTTAACAGAGCATGCTCGGTAGAGAGTACTATTGTAGTCTAGGGTTTAATTATGCAGCTAAATCCATTGAATCGGTATTGCTTTCGCTTAGCTTTTGTATCGAGAAAAGTAATTGTTACATGTGTTTTTTTATTATTCTAGCTAGATAAACTAAAGGATATTTATTAAAATAATTTATTAAAAGAATTCTAATTTAGCGCTCGAGAAGCAATAGGTGCACTTAGTAGATGTCTATTAGATATTACCTCACAAGTGAGTATAGAAATAGCGATACGGTAACAAGCTCCGGCATTATTTACCAGATGTACTTCTAAATTAATTAGTTTCCGTAATGATATAAGTCGTGCGTGGCCCATTATCGGTTTCAGATAAACGACAATACCATTATTATCATGAGATCGGGTAAATAATATCAGGTGGGTAATAATGACACTCATCACTGAGGAGCATGGACTCTTCTTTGATTTATTGTTATAGATTATAGTACTCTAGCTAAGCTTCTGAGAATATTTTGTCATTGAAGCTGAAGTTTATTGCTTTGCACTTGACGAACTACAAGCGATACAATTTCTTAGTAACAAATTCGATCCGGGTATTATTAAGTCAACAGGTTTGGTTGGGTATACAAAATTATATGCATACGGGACCAAACCTACATTTTTCACCAGGCAGTAATATCACTAAAATGACGCATGGAAACCGTGAAATAGAGCGAGGTGTCACGTCACCTAAGGAACAATTTCCGGGCATCAGTGGCAGCCACTCGCAAGTCACAAATTACATGGAAAACCCTAACTCATGAGGTGACTGGCTGCTAGTTGCGTCATAAGACTTATGGGTTCGTCTTCGACTATCAGCTTAGCGTCAGCAAGAAATACAAATAATACTTATTCGCTTAGTACATGTTTACTAGTAGGTAATATATAGTTATACCTGCTCGTATGACAAGTCGTAATTATGTCGATATTACGACTTGTCATACGAGCAGGTACTGTGTAGGGGAACCTGTTGAACCTTGGACAGAGTTGTACCTAAAACAATTGTATATATTTTTTAAATTATGCGGTTTTATGAAAAGTTGTCTAAACATACGTTATTTGTCAACATTAACGTAAAGTTAGCTAAGATTCGCCGACGCCGTGCAAGTACAAGAAAAAATGGTAATTTAATATTTACACTGACGCAGTGAGATTTTGGAGGTTTACTTCATGTCAATTTATGAAAAATGTTGCATATTTGACAAAACGGTTATAGTTAGAACATAATCTTTATATATCTAGCTACTGGACGATATGAGTTTCAGATCCTAAGCTCAAATGGAAGTGGGTTTATTATGCTTATTAAGTGAAGTAGTCGTAATGTTGTACCTTGACCACCCAACTAGCGATGTACCTTGGTCACTGATTTTCATTACGTTTTAATGAGAATTTTATTGTAATAAAAAAAAATTATTATACTGTTATAGAAACAATGCCCCGAAGACCTCAAAATAGCAATTTAAAGTCTGTTTCGATACATATTTTTTTAATTTCTAATGTTTTTTAAATTTACGTTTAATGTATCTTCATATGACTTTTTTAAGATTATTTTTGTTGATAAAGCGGTTTTAATGGATATTTTGCTAGAATTTATGTTAAATGATAAGAAAAAAAAACTAGATAGCAAGTTAAAGCCACTCCAGCGTGTATTTTGTCCTACACGACATAACACATTCTGGGACTGGGTAGTCAATGCGAAAAAACGCTCAACGGTTGGAATGTGCAGGTGTCAAAATGTCCATACGGACCGGTTGTTAGTGTGGCAGAAAGTATGAACGTCAAAAAGTCCCAGTGCCAAAATGTACATTGTTACCATGGTTACAATGGTTTAGTGACAAATGGTACACATCACAAAATACAAGTAACGTAAATGCGCCTATTACCGCCAGTTTAAGCTGACTTCGGATAAACGTTAGAAAATTAGATATAAGACGTTGTATGAAAAGACACTTTAAGTTATTTATGACAATGATGAATTAATCTTTGAATTTAAGTAGTAACAATGAGTATACAATCACACAATAATTAATAAATAGCAATTTAATCTGAAAAAGCAGTTGTTTCTATTACCGACCTATAGACGAGGTGTGTTTCTATTAACGTTTTTTCTGTTTCTATTACCGACCGCTAAGAATATTGCTCTTCAATTGGGTATATTCCAAGAGGCACGGGTTCGATTCCCACTCAGAGGCTCGGGAACCACTTTATTTTTTTAAAGTTAAATTTGTTTTGCTTTTAGCTTTAGTTAATTTTTTTTTCAAGTTCATTTTTTTTATTATTAAAAGAGAAAAGGCAACCTTCTCGAAAATAAATAAATAATCAAGCAGAAATTGTAGAATAATTAATTCCTCTATTATACTTGATTACGCGGTACCCGGTGTTCTAGTGAGTAGTGGGGGTCATTATTTAAACTGTATTTGAGTTTTAATAAAATTTAATTTTCATCTAACATTTTTTTTTTTTTTTAATTTGACTATAATTTTTATTAGTTTTTGATTGATTTTAATTGTGTGTAATTGTGTATTTTAATTTAAACTATGAACAATTGGACACTGTATAATTATTTAAAATTATTTTTTTATTATTCAAAAGATCTTAAAAAGTTACATAGTAGTTGTGATAACGCATGATTGGTTTGGTGTCATGTCATAAATGTTAGTTATATACAAAATACAGGCTTATAAGTCTTCGCAGGTGGCGTTTTAGTTATGAGGCGGTAATAGAATTAAGTATGAATATTACTTTATTCTATTAACGACCGTAAAAAAAAACAGTAACCAGCTAAAATATCTACTTTAATGAAGACGTGATCAGTGAAGTATCATTTTTATTAGGTTTTATTTTATATCAAATAGGTACTAATTAGAATTTAACAGGTTTTTATAAAATCTATTGTCATACATTATTAGAGATATTCTTTAATTTTCATTGCAGTTTTATGCCAAACCTATGACAATTAACGTATGGCGTTAATTGATTTAATTATGTGAAATATTCTTATGAATCGATCAAGATAACTAAATGGAGGTTAAGTGCGTAATTAAAGATATAAATACCAAAATAAAAAACGTTATCAAAATTCTAACAACGCCATGGGTCGTTATTAGGAACCAAATTATTAAAAGTGTTTCTATTACCGCCCTTATTTAAAATTGTATTTAATCCACAAAAATACAGCGAGAGGGCTATATTGAGGGTTTATTAAGGAAACTAAAGTACGAATTAATATTGTTATGCAAAAACATGTTAGTATACTCATTTTAAATGTGTTAAAATCGCTAATTAATAACAAGGTGCACCTTAAGTAGCTGGGAGTGCGTCAGTATGAAAAGTGCGTCCGTTGCGGGCGCGTCCCATTTAATGTCAAATAACTCCGTTTACTGGTTATTTAGAAACACAAACTTTAATCGTTTTGATAGTCAATAAACATATCTAGATATTTTTTAGGTAACGTGTTTTCTGGAACCTGTTATTATGTCTTTTATGAAAGAAAGAAAAATAGGGCGGTAATAGAATACAAATTTTGGGGGGTCGTTAATAGGCGCACTTACGTTACAACAAAAGGTGTGATAGATAAAATGATCAACTGATATATTGTGCTCATGAATAAATTAATAAAATTAAATGTCAAAATGTTCAATGTTCTTGTAGTCTAGTCAATAAAGTTTTTTTGAACATTTTTACCTTGATGCATTTAAACACGTGTTCACGTTAGCTATTATACAATAAGACGCTTGTTCAAATAAACCCGAAGACATTTTAACTTCAGATCATTTTAACCATTGCTCATTTCGACGTTCATACTTTTTGCCACACTAACAGCCGGTCCGTATGGACATTTTGACACCTGCACATTCCAACCGTTGAGCGTTTTTTCGCATTGACTACCCAGTCCCAGAATGACATAACATATCAACATTCAACAAAATTTTCTAGAAAAAATGTTGAATATTGTCATATTTTTGTTGATTATGTAAGGCTAAACATGGACTGGAGAGCCGGCTTAAACTTAAGTGATTTGTTGCCAAAAAATTGTGAAAAATAATTAGTACAAAAAATATGGATGAGGATCTTTTTAAAAAAATACTTTTCTTAGATATTGTTGCTAATAACTGTAATAATTGGTATTTCAAATAATAATTTAGCAGAAAATTAACAAATTGAAGCGAATATAAGCCTTTATTTAAATTTAAACAGGTACAACGTACACGGTCCAAGGTACATCTGGTTTGTTGTACCTAGGACAGTTTTCCCTTTTTTTTTTCTAGCAGCTAGTATGCCCAAATTTTTAAAATTATACACAATTTTATGAATGAATTATGTAGTTAATTAAATGATCTTTAAATATAACTGCACTAGACAAGTTTAACTATCTCCATTATTTTTCAAAAAATCAAAATTCGAAAAACTGGCCTAAGTACAACAGGTTCCCCTATGTAGCTATTCTTACTGTTAATTAAAGAAGGCCGGCATCGGCAGGATGATCAGAAAGACTGACGACCAGGATATTCAATTTGTTTAACAAAAGCTTTTAGCAATCAAATTAATACTTTATCGTAAAATAATAACTACCCGGTAAATTTGGAATTTTATTTAATTTGCTTGTTAAAAGTAGATTCAATAAACCCTTCCCACGCGAGTAAAATCAGAGTGGGTGTTTATTTTTTGTGACCTGAAAAAGGAAAAACAACAACGAAATTTCAATATTGTTTTACAAATAAATATAAAATCTTTTGAAAGCTTTAAGCCTCCGAAAATAGAGGTAAACGAAACGAATTGTCCAATATAGCTACTCTAATCTTGTACAGTCGCGGAATGAAAAGGTTCGTCACCTTAGTGTCGGTTTTCGCTTGCACTAGGTACGAGGTGAGAGTCAAACCTGCCAACATAACCGTGCAAGAAACATTGCTGCTAACATTTAAATAAATAAGTACCTATGACGTTTGCTAACGAATAAGGTTTTGCTTGTTTATTTTTCTATCCCATCAGTGCAATGTTACAAAATGTATTTTTTTTAATTTAATAGATAATGGCAGGTTGAACCAACAAGAAGGTTTTAGTTTATCAATCTTAATAATCTTCTTGACAAGTTAAATCGTCAAACAACTTTGATCCGAATAATTTTGAACTTTACTGACGAACAGTTAAAGATTATTTTCTCTAACTCGAGATTATTCTGTAACATAGTTTCAAAAGGTAATATGTGCTCGCGATTCGTTGAAGGAATCAATTTGAAAACTGACGAACCTTTTCATTCCGTGACTGTACATAAAAACTACAGGACTGCCCCAACGGTCCATAATATAGAGTAGTTGCACATATTTATGGATAAAGTGAAAGGGAAAACAGGTAAGTTTCCCATTTCCCTTGCCATTGTAGGTGTGAACCGCGCCTCGCCGCGTGGCGCGCGACGTGCGTCGATATCGAGCGCCGCCCGCTCTGCACAACTCTCCCGATTCCAAACGATTTTTACGTTATGATGTCGAATTTACATGTCCATTCACTCGCGTCGAGTTTGATGATAATAGCCAAAACTGAATTGGGCTTCATTCTCGGACAAAACTGTCGTAGAATTACAATAAAGTATCGGGATGAAATGTAGGTACCTACAGTGCCTAGTCTTTTTAAGCATACGTTATTGATATGTTAATAGATGGAAATTATAGCATGGAAGGGAGCAATGCGATTTAATAATCCACGGCCTTAAAAACTCCTCACTTCGCTAATTTGAAAGTGAACTTCAAATATAATCCTTTCAAATGAGAATGCATAAGACTTTAAGAGCTCAAAGCTTATTTAAACCTCAATTTATCAAAATGTTACTTCTGAAAACATGGAGATTAGCAACATGTCAGTATCGCGGGATCGCTTAAATTGGAGACAGCAACATTCGTAAACATCGATTAGGAGGCAAGGAGGAGTGACGGAGGGTAACAAGTTAATTAAGAGGGCTGTCGTGTGGTAATCCGGCGGTCCTGCGCGAGTGCCATCGCTGCCGACGGATTTCACACCCACCCCTCAAATCCACATCTCGCAATATTTAACTGTATTTCATAAAATTATGTCATCCCTCGAAACGAATACTTTTTTACCCCGTGAAAAGGGATTGGTGTGATGTTTTTGTATAAACGAGTAATAAACATCCATAACACAAGTTAAATCTTAGCTTGGGTACCAGGATTCACTCAACATACTGTTTGTGTACCTTTCTAGATTGTTGTAATCTACTTTCATTACTGTGTTGTATGTTTTAGTGTAACACTTCATGTCAATAAAGAATTTATTATTTATTTATTTATTCCCTCATTTTCATGTTTCTAATATTAGTAAGGTTACCTACTCTACTCGTACTTACTACCTAGATAATCTTTTAACAAATGCTCGTGTATTACACGTACTAGACTATTAGAATTTGATTTCGACGAGGAACATCAGGTTAGTCATTGATTTTACCGCTAGGCGTCTAGTCTATTAAGCACTTAGGTAGGTACCTAAAGCACACTTTTATGTTACTGTTCTTAATCCGCTCACGGAGATTAAATTTCGAAGCTATCCAAAAATACGTTCGCTGCTGTGGAAAATTAAGCATCTAAATCCTTGAAAACATTTAGAGCGAACTGCTAGCATCTGGTATAATATACAGCAAGAAGAACAGCCAAGTGTGAGCCGCCTCTACGAATAAATTTTTAAATGTTAAATTATTTATTTTTAACAGCCATGCTTATGTAGAGCATACATTTTATGGCTGATCTTTGATTTTGAACTTTATATGTTGGTCCTTAAAAATCCTTAATTATTTTATAAATAATAATAATCCTCTTATCAGGTCCTTCCTTGCAGGATACCGAAGCAAAAGCGACTCTACTCTCCAATGCATTTAAGTTACGGTCAGGATAATACTGAATTAGTCTGTTTTACACGGGACCTCAAAAATGTGGCATACTTACTGGCGCTAAGAAAAGCGGCGTAAGTCAATAGCCATCTAACGGGATAATTTCTCATATTCAGCAGTTTATGCCCAAACGCGCTCGTAACCGTAAATGAAGCTGCTCTATAGAACTTCCTCTTACAGCTGCTATAAAACAGCATCGAATCTCCATTGTTCTTTTCTAGAGCGCTATTTAAAAAATAATGTAGATTGAACGTTTAGAATAATACTGACAAAAAAATGCAGTAAGTAGTTAGGTGTATGACAATTCTAATATGGCCCTTAATTCTAACATGGCAATAGAAAAATGATAATTTATTAGGTAATTATTATTCAATCATATCTAAATGATCTGAGTTAATTTAGTTAACCTTTGCTTTCCTTTTTGGTTATATTTCATAAACAGTTAACATTTTCATCGTATTGCCATACAAAATACCAGCTATAAAATTCCCAATACACTTATGTTACAAGACAAGAAAATAACAAAACAGTTTTGTTGAACGAATATTTGGGTAAGCGCGGCAACAACAGCGTTGTATTCTGAGAGCTTTAAAGCATTTTAAAAATAGTCCGTGCTACGTTCTTGTTGCTGAGAAGCAGTTTGGGTATTTGCTTTGCTGTAAATAGCTGTAATTTCCAATATAAATACTGAGCTTCTACAAGAGCAAAAAGAAAAAAAAGATGGGTTTCCTATTAATTAATCAACGCTAATAGATTTAAGAAACTTTGTAAACTAAGAACGATAGTAATGATATTTAAACAGAAACTGTTTCAATGATCACGAAATTATTTGTCTTTGTAATCTAAGTTAGTTTCATGCCTATCACTTACTGTCTGTCTACGCTAAACTGTTTTGTGATAATATTCTCAGATGTTACCTGAGTAGGTTTACATAAATGCAAAATGTGTTTGCTTTCATATCAAGATATTGAACAAATGGAAACAAAACTAGATATAGCGAGCGCATCAGAATGCTGTGTAAAGTTGACACTCTACATTCAAAATAAAGGAGAAAGAAGTATGCGTAATAATTCAAACGCGAGAGAAGCGAACACAAAAAGAATAAGTTTAGCTTGGCACCTTGAGCGACCTAAGAAACTCAACCCTAAGCTCACTCCGCAAACAAAGACAAAAAGTAGTGCAAGCAAGAACTTATGCACGTGCAACAAATAAGTTAGGGAAAGTCCCAAAGCGAGTTGGTAGAGCGGTTCCGGCTGATAAATATTTAATCTTCAAAATAGATATTTTATAATTTCTTGCTTTTCTGGATAACTTGCAATATTTACGCCCGTATTCACAAACATTACTATGAAGTCTCACAGTGCGCGTAGAAGCTCAGGGTCACACACGAACCAATCACAGAGCTCTATTCAACGCTGTGCGTTCGATTTGCTGCTTCACTTAAGCAAGCATTGTTTGTGAATACGGGTCTAAATCTATAACGTGGGTAAATGTAAATCGCCTGTATTAGATAAATGGAATTATCTAGGTCCAACCACAGCCGTTTATGGCGTTAAATTAAATTTTGCGGTGTTGCAATAACATATTGTGTTAAGTGCAGGAATGTTAACAAACCACGACCACCAGAATGATCGCATGCTATTATCATAGTCAAAATTAGAGCGCTAAAACGAACTCCGAATAACGATGTTAATGGAAAAGCCTTAAGTAATTATAATACTCTGATATTTTTTGTTTGTGTTTTCTTTGTTATAAAATCACTTAAATTTTTATGTGATTTAAGTACTGGTGTTAAGATTTACTAGTGTTAGCTACGTCTCTAATTGATACAACACTTAAACCAAATATATGTATAGAACATATAATTCGAATGCATGTAAAACTTTATAATGGTTGGCAGTCAAGCACTGCATGCGAGGGAGGCAAGGGGGTGGGAGTCTCCAGCCCTCAGGTCGAACTCAAATTGCAACTCTTCACTCAGCTCGACCAGCTTTGCTAAGTTATAAGCTGTACTATGTTGCGTAATTAAGAGTTCTAGTACCTTCCAAGTAATACCTACTTCGTTTACATAAGCATATAAAATATGGTTAAGAGACTATGCATCTTATTACTAGGCGCTTATTTATTTATTTGAGAACTACGTGGAAAATACTGCGCATAGATTTCGAAATCACGTTAAGTTTTATGGAATGAATACGATAGCACCATAAACCGGAACGCTACACGTGGCTTAAACGTGTGTGTATTAAAAATTCCTGTAGTGCAACATTGCAAACGTTTTTGGCTAGGCATATTGGAATAGTTCGCGGCCCCACGCAGAGGATTTAACTTTTGAACATTATATTGTAGCCGAATAACACACCCTCGTGTTTGGAGTTATAAGGAAGTTTTATTAGGGTACGACGATATTTGCTGTTATGGCATTTAACGCCTTTAGAAGTATTAGGTATTATTACCATTTTCAAGCTCCATTAGGAGGCATATTGGTTCGTTAAACTTAGTCCCATTAGGTATCTCAAATTAGAGCTAACTAGATAGATACTTATTAATATTTTTATTACAAGCTTTATATTGACTTCACTTGTTAGTATGTGTGGGACAAATCTTGCAACTGAATTTAAGACTAGTTCTCCTCAACCGATTGAGCTGAAATTTGGTATACTTATGTAAGTACGATGACAATGCAATATTATGGTACCATTGAGCTGGTCTGATGATGGAGTCGGGAGGTGGCCATAGGAACTCCTAAACAAAACGGCGGAAACTCATCGAGTTTGGGTTCGTTGGATTTGTCTTTTCGAGCACTTTAGTGTTAGATAATGTCCAGGGTCCTGAGATTAAGATATAACTAAAAAGTGTAAAATAAAATAATAATAAAAAAAAACTTTTTTAAAAACAAGCTTTTATTCTGAATTTCGAAAGCTTGTAGCGCAAACAGATAAAAAGAGGAATAAATTCCATGCGCGATACAAGCTTCCGAAATTCAGAATAAAAGCTTGTTTTTAAAAAAGTTTTTTTTTATTATTATTTTTTGAATATACATATTAATAGTGTTTAACTGTGAGGACTCTATAGTTAGTAGAGATATTTCACTCGTTAACAGTAGTTTATTTATTTATTAACACCAACAACAATAAATGAATAATTTTAATGAGTTACGTTATTCGAATTAAGATATAAGGAATATCACATTTTGAATTCAACAGACAGATAAAAGGACACCACGAAGGGTAGGTAGAGCTGCGAACTAACAAACTTGTTCAACAATATCAAGTATCACATTTAGGTATTTGGTCGCTTCCTACTATTCTCAGAACAACCTAAAAAGGTAATATCTTAGCGAACATCGAAACTTGCTGCCCTTAGCATTCTATTAGAAACCCATCTGACGCCAGAATATCTAACTAACTATGATAATATGCACTATACATACAATACAAAGATTTGCTTCCTAAGATTACGTGTTCTTTCAAAATTAACCGTGTCCGTAAGTGGCCGCTATACAAAGTTATCGCCAATATTACCCCAGCCCTTTTACGGGCTGTTCCTTTCCAATAGATGTTCTTATACGTAACTATACCTTATTAGCTTCTCTACACTATGTCAATAACAATAACGTCGAGCTCTTCTTAGTACGAGTGACTTGGCCCGAAGTGCCTTTTCCAGCATATAAATTCAATGCAGTTGACATCACGAATCGCCTCGTTGAAAATAAATAAGGCTCTCGTACTGGTTCTACAATTCTTCTGGTTTTATATTTCACCTTTACCTTTCCTTTCGTTAAAGTATTGTCTTTCTTTCACAGTGGATTCAGTACCTGAGGAGACTGTCACATTCGTTATAGATTGCGCATTGGAGGTAGCAGTTTTACTCTATTTGTTATATTTTATATTTTGTGGCCTTTTTTTTCTTTTTTTTTTTCGTCAGGAAATGCATGAAATTGCATACCCACTGGCCCGGGGGAACCAGTGGGTTATGTGAGGCTCTCCCTGCCAGATGGGCAGGGCCTACTCACTAAAACCTGACGGTGTCCTCCCGAAGTCTTTGGGACGGAGCTGCGAGTTATTGTCCGAGCTAGACGGCCTAGACATTATTTCGCGGCTCCGCCCCAGACTGTGGCTCGCTCTGTTGGTCTGAGCAAGCGACGACAAGTGAAGAACAGGGGAGTAGTACCTCCCCTGTTCTTCACTAACGGTGCGCGTGAACACATACGCGCGCCGCCGCCGCGGATCCTCCTTTAGCGGCCACCAAACACCCCCGTGTCTAGTGGCCGAGGACCCTTAAGTGGGGGCATGGAGATGGTAGTGTCTCCTGCGGTGTCCTGGACGTCGGCGACAGTTCGGTGGAGCGTCAGGCGAGGCCTCTCGCTCCCTCTCCGCCGCTTCTTTCTGCGACATGACCTCCTCGCAGAAGTGGAGCACCGCATGCCATGCATCTGGGCTCTCTAGCATACGAGGAGGATGGCCCGTAAGGAGAGATCTTGTCCTACCTGTTCCACGAGGATTTCGCGCTCTGCCACCCAAGCTTGGCACACTTCGAGTGTGTGCTGCGCGGAATCCTCAATGCCTTCTCGACAATGCCAGCAATTGGCACTTTGCTCCCGTCCTATCCGAAATAGATAGTCGCCGAAACAGCCGTGGCCAGTTAGCAGTTGGGTCGCTCTATAAGAGAGACGACCGTGTTGCCGCCGTACCCACTCCTCCAACATTTTATAGTGGCCTAGTTTGTTCACTTTTTAACCTAGTTTTACTTATATTGATATATAATACTTGTAATAATTTTAACATAAATTAAAGATAACGAGTGCCCCTTGTTAATTGAATAACCTGGAAAAAATTTAGGTATTATTTACCTCATCAACGTGCTTAGACTAGACTAGATAGTCCCTGTTGCCAAACATACTTTAAAACATTACATGCTTATAAGATCACATACCTCAGATTTGTTGTACTCGTATGGAAAATTCTTTATTCTATACTCAGTCGCAAGCTTAGCGCGAGATGTTCCGTATAATCTCTAAGCCGCGTCTTACATAGCGGAGGTAGTACAGTCAACAGCACATCGGAATATACAATTTTATTGCAAAACAGCACTTACTACCACTACATAAGAAGAAACATTGTTTATAGGTTTATGTGTCGTCTGTATTCTTGGCGCATATCTCCGGAGGGTGGCGCGAGGCGGCTCACATATCGCACAGTGCTGTCGCGGCCTTTGTTACATCCTCACCGCGCACAACGGCCCGTCTTCAATCGACGTCGCTGACAGACAGTAAACATCACAATGTAGCTGTATAGAGCCGTATTACAAATTAGAGCGCCCAACATCTGTGTAACTTAATTAGAGACAAACAAACCCCCATCGCCATTCCAAAGGGTTATAATTTTACCCATTTCACAGCATTAAGTTTTTGGCAAAGCTTACCTAGGTAGGTACTCTGATATAGATAATAGGCAACTCTATCTATGAGTACATCACAAATTACAATATTCACACACAGTTTGAAGAAAAGTTAGTAGGTAGTCTATTAAATCAATCAGCTTTTCACTTCTGCTGAACACTGAACTGGACCAAGCTTCCCGTTATTTTGCAAAAATGTTGTGCATTTTTCTCCATAAAGCCGCTCCATTAACGAAAACAGACGCTGTTTTTCATTCGACATACAATTTTATTCCGGAACTGTGAGCGACGCGGGGCTCCGAGAGCGCGTCAAGTGGATAGTCGGGACATAATTTAGCGATGACGGGCGCACTAAAGTGTACAGCCACGAGTGCCCGCCGGCCGCCGGCGCGCGTCGTGCCTAATCGCGGCAGGCTAAATAAAAGTAATAAAACACACAGAGAGACATCTGGAGAATTCCCTCCCGAGTAAAGGAAATATTTTTTACGACAAAGTTCGTCAAAGAAATTCCGTTACTCAGAAATTGGGAGTGTAAAATGTGTCATCCCAAAAGTTTTCACTCCAGTCTTAAAACGAATTTTATTCGTTGCCTCGACGTAATGCGCCCTCGGCAAATAAACATTTAATTTTATCCGTCCCACCCCTTAGTACGCTAAGGTGATTTGACGGGTAATCCCTCCTGTACATTAAAACAAAAGGGCTAGGGTTGAACGGACGCGTATCTACGCTATTTCAGTCAGTATGAGTAAGCCCGCTACCAAAATACATTATGCTATCTTGACATGAGTGTTAACAGCTGACCCAACCGCCATCCCAACGAGCTAGCTCAGTGACGTGCCGAACAAAATACTCGAGAAAAACATGAAAAAATAATGAGCCTAACTTTGCGCATGCTACTTAGGAGTTTATGACACGAAATATCGCGATAACTCAGTCCTCGTTCCGTCTGGCTTGAAGTAAAGTTTCCCTCCATTTTCAACAAAAGCAAACTGTATGTTAAACTCTATTGAAAAATCTGCTTTAGAAAGTAAGTAGGTACTCGTATTTGAGCACTAGAAGATGGGTCATGTCAATACGAATACATGATTTATGAAAAGAATCTATTTCTGCTTTGTTTAAATAAATTTAAAACTTTGGTTAGATAGGTACATAACATAATGAGTTATAGTGAAGTAAGTAACTCGCTATCACAGCCAAGGTTTTCCGTGTTTCCTTGTTTTTTTTTACCATCTGTTATTATATTAACCACAGATACAATAAACACAGAACACTTCGCTGATTCCGTTGTGAGAGTCTGAAAACGTCGGCTCATACCCAACACAATCAGAGGTCCTTTGTATCGGTCGCACTCGGAATAATCGCATTAAAACTGAATTGATACAGCGGAGCAGTAGCGGCAGCGGGATATCTAATCTTGGCGGAGCCTCTTCATTCGTAAGCCGTGTCTAGTCCCAAGAACATTTAGGTTTCTATTATTACACACAAACCCAACGAAGGATTGCGTGAAGGGTTTGCTTCTCTGTATTTAGATTTAGGGACTTATACAATAATACAAGTATCTTTAAGTAAGCGGAGAATATTTACTCTTGATATGTTATATATGTATAAAGAAGTTATAATGTAATATGTATAACTGAGGCAAAGGATCAAACTTGTTTTATTGTTAGCTTTTTCTATTCCTGCGCACCGTGACAATCCGGGTGTCAGGCGAAACGGTTTTTCCATTAGCTGACAGGGTAAATGGTAGCGGCGGGCAAAGTTGGATACAATTTATGAAATGCACCGTAATTCCAAGCGCTGACGACGGTTACTGTGCGGCGATGACCATACCGTTTTTTGTCAACGTTCGATTTTAAACCCATTAGAGCTTTTGTGAAGTCTTTTTCTATTGTGTCATCTGAAGTACGGAACTTCAGTAAATATGAATAGGTACCTACCTACCACGTAAAATAGATTACCAACATTGTGGCGCCAAAAATGAGAGCAATACGAAGCTTCAAACTCTCAGAGAGCCAAAAACATCCGTGCGGCTTTGAAAGGTTGCTCTCACCGTAAGGTTAGCGCTCCAACTTCTTAAGCTTATAAAAAGGCGAAGGAACGTCCATTTAAATAAAACTTGTAATAGTGGTTTCATGTGTTCCTTGACAATTGATTTGGCTTAGAAAAAAGTTATATGAAAACGTAGAATTCCTTTAAAATTGCGATTAATTGACTCACGAAATAGTGTACATATTATTTTTCGGATACCGATTCAAGGATATTATGGATAACATTTTGATGCTTGGTTTTTAAATAATTATTTATGATAATTTAAATGTAAGTTATGAAACAAATAATGCATTTATTTAAGTTTCTCATGACCTAAATTCGGTATAGGTTTCGTTCACTAGAATTTATATGATACGAGTCTGAAGTTCACATAAATGACCAATTTTAAGATAAATTAGCATAAATAGTACCAGCTTAATTTTGGTTTTATTTCGATTTATTTTATTTTTCTTTGTTTATTTGTATTGTATATGGGATAGATAATAGTTAATTGACACATTTTGACAATAATCCATGAATTTTACTTGGGGAATTTGGAATAGTCAGTATCACGAAACAAGAAACCGTATTATTGTTACTTTTTTCCAAGTTCGTGATATACACCGTGTTACTTTGCATTCTTGCCATATTCACAGAGATAAAAGTAGGGACCAATACCTATTATTTAAGATAAACAAGAGACTCCCATAAAGAAAGTACACTGAGTTTTTAGTAAATTTGGTTTTGCAGTACAAATTGGAATAAACCAATTTTGTCTCGCACTTTCTACAGGTGCAAGTGGAATAAACCTAGTGGGCGTGGCCTAGTTCTTATTAATCTGTGATGTTTTATGGCTTGGGTACCCGCCTTTTTATCCAGTCATAATAATTATTTTAAAATACTCTTCAGTTGATTTTAGATTTTCCTTTCTACTCTCAGTTTCTACTTTACGGGCTTAGGACCGTCAAAAATACGTAATAATTATTAGGCTTTTAATTAATTTATAACATTGTTCCCTATTTTTACAAATTAATAAATTAAGTATGAAATGAAATCACCTTATTCACAATTAATTATTTTATTTATGAGTTCCTACTTACAAAGTTTACGTACTGCGAAGCAAGTGTTCAAAGTGTCCTCCGTTCTGATGAAGGCACAGTCTGGCACGGCGAAGCGTAGGTATTTCGCTTTAGTTTTCGCAACACATAAACGTTTTGTCTCACAGTTTCGCTGAAACAATCCTTTCACGTAACACGTTTACACTTTTTATCTCTTCTGCGCATACCAGGTCGTTTCAAGTCACTCCAAAAATAATAGTCCATTGGTGTTAGGTCCGAGGATCGTGGTGGCCAAGCTACTGGACTCGTCCAATCCACTGTTCACCAAACGTATTAATCGCGCACTTGACGTCCTTATTGTGGGGGAGCACCATCCTGCTGGTAGTAGAGCATTTGGTGTAACGCTAAGGGTACGTCATCAAGCATTTCGTTTAAGACGTCTTGCAGACACTCCAAGCACCATTTTGATTAAATTATTCGTTGTTTGAATACACTTCAGTCATTTTTGTATTACCTATTTATAACGTGATTTTGTGATTGATGGATTTCTCAGTTTTTTGCAAAAGTGTCAAAAAGACATTTTAAAGACAAATTGCAATAGATTTTTAAAAATACAATAAAAAGTAAAAAAGTCTCCATCGCCATCGCTAACAAGTGATGTGCATGCGTTACGATAGTTAGTGATGTGTTTAACAGATTGTCGATAAAATAAAATATTCAAAATTAAAAATCAAAATTTTCGGGCATTATTTTTTAACGGATTTGTGTTCAGTATCAGTAATATAGTTACCTCTGTAAATATGGCAAGAATGCAAAGTAACACCCTGTATAAATGTATGGTGTTAGGTACTTGTATGACACATACCATCAAAGAAATCGACTTTGGGTTGTATTGGGTAAGTCTCCTCACATTTCTAATGGTTAAATAAATATTTTCACATATCGCTAGAAATAACAAATCAAAATTTTATGGGTACGAAGGGGGGGGGGGTAAGTTCCCCCCCCCCCCCCCTACATTTCTAATGGTTATATTAATATTTTCACATATTATTAGAATTAACAAATCAAAATATTATACGTAGGTACGTACCTAGCTAGACTCACATTATTTCTTATGAATATTTCAAATCAAATCAAATCAAATCATTTATCAGGTAAGTAATATCGTCAATTTCACATAATCATTTTATTCTAAATTTATATTCATCATCATCATCATCATCACTTCAGCCACAGGACGTCCACTGCTGAACATAGGCCTCCCCCAATGCTTTCCATGTTGATCGATTGGTAGCGGCCTGCGTCCAGCGCATCCAAATTTATATTATCGTTTTTAAATTTATTAAACCCTTAATCATTATTTAAAATATCCTAACTGGATGCATAAAACCTTATCCCGAAATAGGGGACATGAGTTCACGAACTTAGAAACAGAGCAAAATTTTGTCACGAAACAGGATCCAAACAAGAGGTCCACAGAACAATTAATATAAAAAAAAGTTCAAACTATATAACTATAAATTATGTATGAACTTACTGTCAAAAGACCAAAGTTTAGCATAAAAAAGCTTTCATACTGATATCATGCTTGGTTATTTTTAAATAAAATGTTAAAGTCGTAAGAGCCTTAATATACCGAAGTAGGGGGCACTTACCTTAAGTCGAATCAATATGTCCGACGATCGATATTGACTTAATTCTTAATGAGTAGTTATCGTAATTGATGAGCTCGTGATAAAGATAGAAACAAGATAATCTAGCTACCTATTGAACGCAGTTCACTATGGATCACTCTCTCTAGAGACCGATCGGAAAAGCCTGTGTCAGTTTGAGCTTATTTTAGTAGGTTTATTATAGTTTCGTTCCAATTACATAATGGAGATGGATAGTTTGCTGAGAAAATAGGTCTCGTGTGATTCATTGCGCATTCATTTGACTATTTACTTACACTAAATGGCTTGGATTAAAAAAAAGGTAATGTGACTACTTTAATGTGTGTAGACAATGAAAACAAGACTTCGTTTATAAATACCTCTCTTCGTGAGGGCCTTTTCGACCCTGAATACGGGATGAGCATCAATTAAGCAGCTTCCTCGACGCGACCACGCACGGGTCAGAACCACGGCTATTTCTGTCCTCGGCCGACGGACCAACCGTCGATTATATATTAATAATTGCTAGCCTCATACGTAATGCCTTGTTTTCCATTTTTGTAGCCGCTCTGGACCCTTTTTGCTTGACTACCTAAGATAAGCATCAAAAATGAAGGGTTACGATTTTATTATATTTGAAGCTACTTACAAAACAAATTCCCTCGCGATAAAGAGCGCTCAGTGGGAAAAGAAAAAAGGTGTATTGAAACGTTTGTTTGGTTTATAACGGTTTTACGATAGCTTATTTAATGTAACTTTGTAAAACATTGTTGTTTAGCCTAACACAACATAGCCTAATAAACTTAGTTCTTTATTGAAAAAATGGGATCAATTTTGCGGAAATCATTTTACATTAACTACAATGCGAGTTTAATTTCTTTCTCTGCGGCACGATTAAAGAGGTTCTCTTCAGTTTCTTATGAATATGCATAAAGTTACCTCCGCACTTTCAGATATGAAAATCGTGTTATACCTACCTAACAGCCCATTATGTATTTTATTATTATCTACTGTTACATAGCTGCTGTGTTACGTAAGCCTCACCTCTTGTCAGAAAATACAAAATCTGAATTGATTGCGGATTTCAGGAGTTATTATTAGATTTCGCTTGCTGTAAAGTCGGTTTTATAGAATGGGCTAATAAATTGAGAAGTAGGTTGCGAGTAGAATTTAGGCCGTTGTTAAATTTTAACAAGTTGGAAAAGGCAAAGTGGCTCTAGCGAGAGGTTACCGTTCAGCGCCGATCCAACCCTCTTTATGGCCGGGTATTCCCAGGACGGCGGTACCACAACCAAATCGGAACATCCGCATATTATTATCCTGTTATTTCACACAATATGGACTGAATCTGCAGCCTGTTGAGTCGAGAGGAAGTGCTGGAAGTGTTCGATAAACATTTCAATGTGATAACGGAAACAATTTCGGGAACTGCTGTTTTGGGCTGATAATATTGGGCTATTTGATTCTTGATACATGCTTGAATTTATGTGCTCTGTAAATACTGAGCCAGTATCTGAACTTATCAACACTAGATACTGGCTCAGTATTTAGTCTTACTACCTAAGGCTGTCATTGTATTGATAGAGGTACCTGAATACATATTTTATTTTGATATATAGTACGCCTACAGGCCGTTTGGTTAGGTAACATTTAAAGGAGTAAAACAGTTTCTATTCCACGAATGAGTAATTTGAATCAAAAATCCTTCAAAATCTAAACCTTATAAGCGAAATCTGAGATGAGTAATGTCTAAAATAGCTTTTCGCGATCCATTCTATAATTTACACTAGAGCTGAGTAAGATTGACGTATCTCAGAGAGATCAGATAAGTTGTAAGTGACGCGCCGAGGTGCTTGATGGATGGATTATGTGGATGAAAGGGAGCCGTGCTTGGCGACACGGGAAACTTGATAGCACCTTTATGTCACACCTGTAGCGAATCCCGAAACCAACTGCCAAAGTAGGTACCTAGTACCTAGGCGACTAAGAGTAGGCGCACACCGTTGATTTTTTGTCGGCCGATAGTTTAGTCGGGCAGTTGATCGGTATGGGCAAGTATGGGAGTGCGCACACTACGCCGATTCGATTTGGCCGATTCTTCATACAATTTAAAATCGGGCACAACTATCGGCCAACTAAAAATCAACGGTGTGCGCCTACTCTAATGGTGTAGGTGTGTATAATAAATTAAAATCAGGCAATTAGTGTGACGCAATTGGGTATTGCAGACAATAGCTCGGATCGAGAGAATAATAAAAAACAATGAAAAATCTCTATTCAATTTAGACCAATTTTTGACAATTATGAACCTCAAAATAATGATAAAAAGATAGACTTTAACGACTTAACCACAGAGAAGTCACTCAAGCTATTAAAATCCACTCTATAAAAGATAAAAAGTAACGAATGCCCATTAATTAAGCAATAACAATCTTGCAAGATGAATAGCATAAAACAAATTGTGTCTAGGTACTTCTTAGCAAATGGGTTCTTTGTCATCGCTATCCCTTTGAGCAAATTATTAAGTTTTCAGAAAAGAAAAAACATTTTTAATTGTCACATTCTGTATGCCTATTTTGATGAAATAAACTTATGTATTTACAAAAGTGGGTCTTTTCTACCTACCTTCTTGTTCTATCCGTAGGACAATGTCAGACAAACAAAAACAAGTCCTGAAAGCCACGTTGAATTTAATAGCCTTAAACACGTACGCTGTAGGGCCTAATGGCCGTCTATTTGTAATGGTCTCTAATGCTGGTTTTCTATTTAATCCTAATAAAATCCGTCCGTCAACTGTCAAATTTTAATATGTTTTTGGTCAAAATATATACGGTTTTCGATGTTTTAACATTTACTTATTGTTTATAAGTCTAAACAATATTAAAGTGTAACCGCATCAAAAATTATGGATATTTGATCGAAAACAGATTCAAAGACAATTGAAATCCGGATTTGGACAAGGATTGATTAAGGGAAACGGGCGTAAGAGGAAACACATCGCCTACAGCGCTTTGAAACATATGAGGTACTAGACAACGAAATTGTTCTGGGGTCATCACAACATTCAGTGTCAATTCAAGGTATGAGATTAATCATTTCGTATAAGACGATGATTTAGCATCTAACTGATCTTTTAATATTACTAAAGCGCACAAAATTTATATGAATAAGCAGTCAAATCAAAATTTATTTCGATTCTTTGAATTTGCATACATTTTGTGCGTAACTTTGTGTAAAGATAATCACGACCTCTATCAAGGTCAAAATACTTATGTTACATTGTCTAGACTGAAGGGACTTATCGTTCCAGAGGTATACACAGGATGTCCCAAAAAATAGAGGCAAGCCGAAGCCCAGATGTAGAGCATCACTAGGGCAACCCCAATCACCGCGACTTTTGATAGTTTTCGAGTTATATTTTTTTTACAACATTCAGGATTTTTTATGTTTTTAGTGTTATGGATGTATACTTCTGAAGCAGCTAGCTAGTATTGATCTAATTATAATAAAAAAATCAGGCATGTACCTTAACTATTCGCGTCACAGTAACCAAAAAAGTACCTAAGAATAGAAATTCAAAACAATCATAACTCGAAAACTATCAAAAATCGGGGAACATCATAAAATGTACATGGGGGTGATTCGGGTAGCTCTAGTGATGCTCTATCTCTGGGCTTCGGCTTGACACTACTTTTTGGGACACCCTGTATATGTGACCGTAATACAAACCTCATATTTATGGGGTTTTTATTTTGCCTGTGGTAATTGAGCCATCAGTGGAAACTGTAAGCTCTTTAACCAAAAGCACCAATCTCACGACACAAAGGAGGTCAATCTGAGGCAGCAACGCTCCACCTTTGTTGGAGGTAAGCTGTCATTGAATAGATAATGTAGCACACAATTTCCGAAGAAAATAACTTCATAAAGGGAATTCATGAGCTAGAAATTTTTCATACTACTTCCACTTCAAATACTTTTAAAATACGAGTAGAATATAATGTTTTCAATGTATAATATATGTGTGCTTGTAAGCTACAGAAATTTACAAATTTACTTCCGAAATCGGAATAAATAACAATGATTCCAATTTTATATCCAATTAAGAGAAAAACAGCAACGAAATCCTTGGTGAAATCTTCGTATTTTTAATACGTGACGCGATTACAGACGGGTTAGACACAATCCTCTAATTTTAATATTTATTAGAAGACCATGGCATACAAATTAAATTCATAAAATATTTTGGGGGAGGGTGTAATCGCAGCGGAACGTGATTTATCAGTATCAAGCGATAAAGACGCTAAATAGAGATGAATTTGGGCGTATCGTTCACACCATTCCACCCACTCCGGAGGCGCAAGGACAAAAAGCTGTCATCAAATTATGAGGAGAAATTCCTCATGAACGAGCCCTGATACCGAGAAAATGTAATAAAGTGACGTCTTTAGTTCCGCTTAAGGATCATCTGGGCGGCAATATCTGCTCCATTACTGACATATAATAATCTTAACGCTCTTTTATGTAAATAAGGGATATTGTTGCATTTTTATCGTATAAGGAAACTATTATTAACTTGAAATAATAATATCTATTTGTTACATTTCCACTTATCTATTCACATTCGTCCTACTTTCTATTTGAGTAAGCCTGGCTTTTTCTGAGAGAAAAGACTAAAAATATTTGTACCATGAATAATTTAGTTACGAAAAGCATATTTTAGGATCCTATTCTCTGAACCCGTGTCCTGATCCTGAAAATATCACGTATTGTTTAAGTTTGGGCCATTGTATAAACCGCCAGCGATCTCATATGGTTATCGGTTGGAATCTTTAACTAAGGGACCGGTTATTCACAGTTCATTAGAGATTCGGAAGGCAGCCCGCACACTTACGCGATTACATCTCGCTGATTGAACTTCTCGACCCTTGCTTCCCGTTCCAGCTGAGATAACGGAGACCCATAAATACTTTCGAATGTCGATGCAAATCGAAATCCTAGACTGCGATCGCTTTTCGTCTTTATTCTTTTTATACCGTCCAATAAAAACCTAAATAACAATTTAGAAATAAAAGAGACATCACTTAACTGTAAAGGTTTCTATTGAAAATGTATTCTTAGTTTTCTTTTCAAAGGTCTCTTAGCAGAACACTACCTACGCTCACCCACGAGCGCCTACGAAGTTTTGAGACACGCTCTCTCACTTCAGTGATTGACAAAAGTAACTAAAGTTATGTGACTAGTGGGTAATTTATATAATTAGAATTATTTCTGTTACTAGCCATGATGGTGCTTTCGGCGAATCACCCAAATCACTCAAATTAAGTGCTCCTCTACCAATACGTTAAGCAAACGTGACCCTTTTCTGTACATTTGATGAATGTAATTTAGCTAATTGCGTGGGCCGTGGAGAGTTTTATTGATTGATAGTGGGCGTAGAATACTTAATTATAGACCGTAATTATATCTAACTACTACTTATGTCATTGGACAACTTTGAATTTACGTCGAGATTGACTTCAATTTAATTAAATCATTAAGGTTGTAGCTCATTTTAATTTAGTCAGTTATTAAATTATTTGTACGCTTCGCCACGTGTCGCGTCGACAAGTTAAGTGGACTATATTTAATCGAAATCTTTATTTTCGATAACTTGAGATCAATTAAAATCTGTTTACATATTTATTTCAGTCTTATTAAGTATCTACTTGAAATTCAGTCCAAGCTCTGTGATCCAGTATCTATCCGTAGTATTTATTAGAGTTCCATGGAATGAAACTGATTTAACAAAGTTAATTTAACAAAATCCAACGTGCAATACAATAGTGACTGATTGAATTAAATTCGCAATTCTCATTAGTGGTCACAGTCATTAATATTAGTGATTGTTATGGAACATTAATAACTCATTTTGTTATGTTATAGGCACACGTCCATATTGTTTGGACAGCCGTAGTAACTAGTACGATTTTACGTGTTTGAACTCTGTTAGCTACGGCAAGTTATATTGTTTAATTATTAAAGTGTCCCTTTGTGACATTATGAAGTCACCGTGCCCAATTATTTATTACTGCTTTAAGTACAGTCGACAGCTCAAAAGACTAAGTATACTTTTTTGTTTTAAAATAGCTTTTAATACAACTGCATAAAGTGCCACGGTGTTGGGTTTATTTGGCATCTGTAACTAAATACTAAGTAATTTCAAACTCTACATATATTAGAACACTCGTGTGACTTTTAAATATGATTTAAAAAGTATCTCTACGAATAATATAATCGTAAAATTTAATTTTATGAAACAGTCAACCTGAGATGTGTCTCAACAAGATGAGACGTCTCGCGTTCTCTAATAGTTACGAACTCATTGATGTTAAATTATTTGTGCCTTTATATGTATTCAGTTGACTGACATTAAATTACGCCTACAAAGTACTGGCCCGATCAGGCCTGTTCATCTCCACGAGTTTACATCGAAAACAAAACACGCACGATGGCCCACCTACAGGATACTATTCGACAAGGCCTCACATACGAGCGAACATTGACGCACGCACGCGTATTCTTGTGTATGATGGAAGAAAATAAAGAAAATGGTGTACTAAATACTGTGCAGTATTTAACTGGTTAAATAATAACAAAAACACAGAATGTACTTTTTTAAGTTGCCTCAAGACACTGAGAGGTAAATAAGTAGTTAATATTATTCATGATAATTCATGCTAAATCATGTATTTCCTCCGCCATTTTCCGCAGTTTGGCACCTCACGTCACATCATTTTACCGAAGTCAGCCCTATAGTTTCGGCGCAGTGCCGATCACTGACGTTTGTCAACAAAATGGTGCTTGACTCTTGAGACAGGCTAAATTACACCATATTGTTAATGACATTGAGCATATATTTTTTTAAATACCTTCGCGAAGTAAAACTTCTGTACGTAGTACTTATTATTATTCTGTGGCCCGATGTGTCAAAGAAGGACAGTAAAAGCCCTAATTAAAAGTTTGAAACAAATGAGGCGGTATTAGCGATGAGTTACAGTTGTTTTTCTTAGACACTATTGACACTTCTAAACATCTAATATAAACGCCTTTGTGAAATTGGTAGAATTATTAATTAAAAGTTATTTCTTTCTTTGTAATATCTTTAGTCTTAGTCTGTTTTTTGTGCAGTACAGAGACAAAGTAATACTAAGTTCCTTACCTTACTTGAGTGCAAAATGAAGTCCAATGGTAATATTATTTCTAGCACATTTCTTAGAACGACTTAGTTCGATATACGAAGAGGACCCCTCAAAGGAAACTCTTAATAAAGTTTAGTCGAGTTTCCCAATACGCGGCGAAGTAAACGATATTAGCCTTCAAAGCAGTTACACTGCAAAATATTTATCGGAAAACATAGCAACATCAGTAATACTGCTCGTTACTACTGTCTAGAGACTATCGCCGAGTATTTTATGTTGTTTCTGTACGTGCTACGTTATCATAATGCTTTATACTGAGTTCTAACTCTGCAAAAAACAAAACGAAAATAAGAAAACCTTCCATTTAATATTTTTCTTGTGCTTACAAATGTTCTTTAACATATATCTACTGGTAAAATTTGCGCATTTTTCAGAACCCATTCA
This sequence comes from Ostrinia nubilalis, assembly GCF_963855985.1. NCBI lineage: Eukaryota > Metazoa > Arthropoda > Insecta > Lepidoptera > Crambidae > Ostrinia > Ostrinia nubilalis. The sequence continues at coordinate 7,680,225 of NC_087100.1, forward strand.
AAGAAGTATCAAACATTTGTGGTAAGGCCTAAGACGTTTTAGTTAGGTATTAAATTGTATAAGTTTATTTTTTATATGTAGGAACCTCAGTTAAATGTATGTAAGTACATTGTACTTACTTTTATAACAACATCGACAACAATAGATTGAAGCATGTGATCTATGCTTATAAGCTTTAAACAACTATACTTTTACGTCCAGAAATATGAAACACCTACATGGTTTTATAAAACATTCATTATTTTTCAATCCCGGCAACTATACTATCCCTAGTACATTTCCCAATTTAATGTTTAATGGTTACGTGATGTTTACAGAACACTGAATTCAATTAAGGCCCCGACGGCCGTGACCCGCGGCACATACGAGTACGGCCGTGTCCAAATGACGCGTTATTACTCGCGCGTTTCGTTCACACATTCTGTCCACATGCAATCGCGCGTTTTTAACACGCGAGCGGCGAAACGCTCGAGGGACAGAATGTATGAACCTCTAGCAGGCGAGGTACCTCACGAACGGGTGATTCGAAACGCGCAAGTAAAAACGCGTCATCTGGACACGGCCTACAGCTGTGCACGTGTGCCCGGAGGCATTGTCTCGCCTCATCGCGGCTTTAGCGGGACATCAGTTTTTATGCAAGCGGTAATCTGCGGGAAGTGCGCAGGTGCTACGGCTACGAGCTACGAGAACACTACACGGCTACGAAGCTACGGCACTCTACGACACAATGCAACGTTTTAACCGTTACGAGATTCGGGGAGACTTTTTAGGGTTATTTATAGTACCTACTTAACGCTTTTGCTGTAACTTTTGAGTTAAGTGTAGGAGTTTTGGTTGAATCCGAATTATTCTACATTGTAAGTCATGGTAGTGTTGAAAAGAAACAGTATGTTTTTTTTACGAGTAAATTCACTATCGTTGTTAATTTAATATCTACATTTCTACAATTTCTAGATATCGTGAAAATTATCAGTACCTACATAAGCTCGTAAATCTTTCGAACGAAGGGTTCTAATAGATTTAGGATGCAAACTTCCAAGTTATATCTTGTTTAACCTTGCGAGGATAACTGAACTTGCGAACTTTGCTAAATCATAGTTCAAAGAAAGTACTTTGCGATGTTCAAAACCGCGGAAGGAGTAGTCCCGAGGCTGTTTATAAGAAGCATATTACGAATTCAGGCCGGTAGCTCGTGCCCGAGTTACGGGCTCGAATTATTGTAGCATTCCTTTTAAAATTCATTATGTAAATATTGAGAGCGGAGTTATAGCTCTAATTGGTCTCAAACTCGGATTCATTTGAGAGCGCTAAATTCAAATTTTCTCTTCTTCACACTCGAATTCACGGCAGATTAATAAATTATGAGATTGTGCATGGAGACGGAATCTACCTTAATTAATTGTATTATAGAATATCATCGCATGGCACGGGGCAAGTTTCTTACAAACTTTGAAATTGATACTTAAAAAAGATCTCTATGGACTTTAAATTTGTTACCGCTATCAAAAATGATACGCATACCTAATTCTGGTTGTAATTTATCTTGTGGAAAATTTCGTTATTTTCCTAAAGCAATTTCCAGAAAAGCGAATATTCCGCTAACAAAGTTTAATAGGACTTTAGATCACCGCCGCGACCGCCATCTATTTGCTCTGCGACTTAACCGACTCTTCGACAGCGTGAAGAATTATATCTCGAGCCTGTGGAGCCAGCTCTTGCGAATCCCGCGGCGCGCTCAGAGATATCGAGACTTCTTTGTATTAAAATAACTCATTTGCTTTATCAACAACTTTAATTATAAATCAACTGCGCAGTCTACTCAATCCCCAAGGTTTGTGTTATGATGTGAAAATATTCAAGATTCTGTTCTTTACTCTACTTTAAATTATATTTTTAGTCTCATTTTTCCAAGTTATTCAAGATTACAGGCGTTGAATACCTACCAAGTTTATAGATGAAGTAGTTAGTAGAGAAAGTGATCAAAAATGACAAGTATGCATATTACTATGACTGTGTCCTATTTAATTGTTCATCATTGTGCTAACCTCTACCTACAATAGGTAACATTTTTAAGTAAATACAAGTAAGTATAACATCGTGTATCGAGTTACGTCCTTCGTTAAACCAGTCATTTCAGTACCTAATTTATTACTTTTAAAAGCACTCGAAACGAATTTGAAACATACCCCTGGTTAAGGTTATACCTACCTACACTCGGAATATTGAAAAAAAGAAAAACACACAAACCTTTTGAACGAGAATTTCTACAATGATTTTTTACTCTTAAAAGAAGTTAAAATAACTTTTAATTTCGCAAGAATGTTTTTACCGAACATTGCCGTAATTTTTGGGGTTAACTTGCTAGCAAAGCCTTATAAAGATTCTTTGACTTGAAAAAAGACGTTAGGTAAAAGGACAATGTTCGTTCTCCATACATTGTTCGCCGTTAGATCAACAGTGCCGAAATAATACTTTCTAGGTTCTAAATGACACAAATCTTTATGTAAGAACAATTATTCCTGGCGGACCAATTCTATAAACTTATTGATAGCAATATTGTTATCATAACCTCTTACTTACTAGTATTGTATTATATTATTTTATGCGCATCGATTTGGGAGATGTTCTGTATTGTAGTTGTCGCAGCCAAATTGTATTATAATATTGGACGGGTTTTGGAAATAGCTCGGCGTTCCACTTTTATGATTTACTTACTTACATTTTGCACGTAAATAAATAACATGAATCCTATGTTTACTTTCCACTCTTGACATTTAACACGTGACTTACCAAACTAACTATCTCCATGGTTACCGTCTTAGTCTATGCATGACTAGGGATTGAACAACTTTTAATTGAATATTATTAACAATTCTCGATAATTATTATCGATTGAAAAATATTCGGTATTTGAATCGAAAGATATATTCAATTTTATCAATATCAAAATATTCAATTTTAATAATAAAATAAATATTATTTACTACCACCTATGAAATGTTCTAAAAATTGCCTGGAGCGCTCCCCCAATCCTGGGTTTTCCCTTTCCAAGCTGAGAGGATATCATTTTGGTTCTATCGATACATTATAAAGGTACTTAATATTTGAAATGTATTACCAATTATTGTTATAAGCATTTTGAGCGAATAAAACTTTCAATTCTATTAGAACTTTAGACATTTCTCTCACTTTAAGCGGCATTGGATTTTTCATCGAATTTTGAAACTGTAACAGATATATTAAAGATGATCCCATATTGTTGTCATTGTCTATATCAGTGTTATGATCACAATTCTTTTTATTTTATTCATGACCTTCGACCAGTTGGACACATTAGATAGCTTCTTGTAGTATCGTGCAATATATTTTTAACTTTTAATTAAAATCTAGTCATACTGTAGCAATTTGGACGATTTATTTTATTTACAAGATCGGTATCTTATTGTCTATGATGACCGCAGTCAACATCACTATTACATGGATTCCTAACAATGAAGTACGGCATTGCCTTGTGCCGATTTTACATAGATTTTATCGACACAAATTATGGAACTTCATAGGATATGGAGCAGGCCACGCCCTAAAATGTCCGGATGTCGTCATAGTATTATGGAATACATATAAAATACTTTTATTATTTCATTTTTTAATCCTCAAGTGTCCGTTACAATCTAATTAATATTTAAGTATTCAAAAAGTAAGAGATTAATTTTGATACTTTACTGCTGTGCCCAGGAATCTAAGGCGGTTTCTGACAATGTCCTTTAATCATTTCGATTGTTGTCAAGTCAAGTGTAATGCTAAGGTAAAATCCAAAAGGTTTATTACTAGAGGAAGAATATTAATCGGCTGTGGTTTAAAGTTAATTCGTTTTTTCTTGAATGTTCATTAATCGTAATTGTCATAAGAAGCTGAATAAATTCTCTCCGCTCTGTGGCAGCGAAATGAAACGCTCTTAAATAAAAGATGGCCCTCGTAAGGCGCATCTCCGAGCCAAGCAAATGCGGGCAGTAACGGCGGCCACTCCGGGCCTGCTCCGTTTAGAATAACTCCCATTTGAATATTTAATATCGGTTTCTTTGTTTATTTATGTCGCCTGGACTATTCTCATAACGATTACGTTATCTACTTTTAGGCCAGCCTTCTTTCTTTCCTTATTAGTTAGTAGGCATCTAACAAAATATTTTGCCAAAAATAACTTCACAGCGGCAGCATATGGTGTACAGTTGTAGAATCAACATTATTCAAAAGATGCCATATCATAAGCCGTGACTGTGTGGGTGTGGGCCTAAGATGTTTTTATATGTCATTGGTGTGGGCTTCACTATTTTCAAACAACGGTGTGTAGTTTTTTATAAGGTACAAATACAAGGTCAACTTCTAAGTATGATCAAAGGCTTTGAGCTAAATATAATATCAGAAGAATTTTATTAACTCATGAATATTAAGTTGGTCTCCTAACGAACCGTCGTATACTCAGGCCACGTTCGCGTATCCCAGACAATGTCCTCGAATATGGCACAAATATTTATATTAGACGTGAGTGAACACGTCATGGCTTTATTGATTTGCATTTGTGCAATACGAATAGCGGTCGCGGGCGCTACATGCTGGAGGCACGACCCTGACCGAGTTCGCCTGACCGATATCTGGCGCAGCGAGCGTCCCGGATCCTAGATGCCTAGGTCTCAGTAGGTAATTATACTAATTACAACGGCCGTGCTACGTTTCCGACCTACAGTAATTAAAGCGAACTGTATCCAATCTTGATTTGATGTCAACAGATGAGTAACATAGGTTCAAAAACAACTTATTCGTCAATACTTCACCGTAATACACCCAATGACATAGGCAGGTACTCGCACTCAATTGGATGAATTCCTGGAATGCTCGAATGTACTACGCTATCGTGACCCGACGATTTATTTCGTTCCGTGATCAAAATAAGCGTCGCTCCGTCAATATCCGTTATTTTTTCCACATGAACGAATCAGTTGATCAGTATCAATAGTTTGGTTTTATTGAAGTTTGTTTGATACTAGAGCTCTCGTAAAATCAAAGTTAACGTCTTGTTAGTAAACCTATTTAATTGCTTGTTGTTGTTTTTGAAATCACTGAAATACGTTCTAAAACTAATTGTTAGTTACCTTTAAAATAACATTCAACAACTCGTTTAAAGGAATCTAGTAAGGGTAAACGAATTCTTTTTTAAGCCTTGTTACCTAAACAGTCGAAGTAGACATATGCTCCACCACATTTATTTACTAATTAAGCACAACCCGACTCCGTCCTTAGCGCTAACCACACGTATTAAAGAGACGAACGCCGGTCCGGATCGACAATGATTAAGTTACTATGTCATACGACGATTCATCACGATCTATTTAATTATTACGCCGAAAGGGCCCGGCCCATAATTTACGACTCTGCTTTATCAGTTCAGGGTATACGATAACATATATTACTAAAATATCATTTATTAACAAGCGTTAAGCAAACGTTACTATGAAAATCGTTTCAACGTTGATGCTGACATTGATTCGATTTTATTAAAAGAAACATACCTACTACCTACCTATTGCTGAATTCAGTTGTTATTTTAAATACAGACTGACCTGCATCTGTCAATATCTATCAGCGCTTCTCTCATGCCGTTTCACTCAATAATTCAGTTTTCAGCTTCAGCCTGGTGTATTTTAAAGAAAAATAGATTATTCATTGGCTGACCTGTCAATTTTAATCTAGCAGTGTTATGGCTCGGGAATTACTTTTTTCCAGCTTTGAAATAACTTTGAATAGTTTTATCCTGTTTTAGCCTTACGTTTTATTTATAGTTAAGAGTACTATTGTTATGTAACTGTAAATATAGGTATTACATAAATCTTGCCAAGATAAGTTACTTTACTAAACATGTTCGTTAGTACGCAATAGGTAATTAATCAATTGCCTCGAGCAGTCATTGCGAACCGAAAGTATAAGCTAAAAGAAAACAAGTACCTAATAAACTTACTAAAAAAGACCTGTGAATGTACTTCATACCATTATGTTATCATAAAATAGTGTAGCTCTTACCACACAGCGTCTACGAAATTACATTATGTACGAGCTATACCGTCCAGTAAACTTGGCAAAGACAAGTTACAAATGACCGCTGTGATCCCGGGACCGACGACACGCCGGAAGAAAAGTGTGTACTTCGCTTTTAGTAATTCAGCTAAAGAAAGGACGTTAGTGCCCCAGCAAAGTACACAATTCTTGTAACATTATTCATTATGTCGCTGTCAACTCTCACTCAAGGGATTACTCCACTTACTTAGCTAAATTATTTACGTGACTATTGGAGTAACTTGAAATTTAACTAGGTATGTAAAGTTATAGTTTTCAAAAATTGCGCCTATAAAGTCTCCACTAAATTCGACCATCAAGAAAGTAATGCATACTTATTTTGGCTGAAAATTGTAACAAAACTCAGGTCATTAATTTATTTCTCGTAATCAAAACATAGGATTATTAGTCATCAGTTAATGTCGTAAAGCATAACGACTAGAATTTAATAGCAATAAGAAAAAAATGGGTTCAACTGCGAAGCACAGTCTGAACTCTCTGTTTAAAAAGTGTTCGCCAACCTGTCCCTTACACTGTAGGGATCGACGGCACCGCTATTTATCGGAAAATACTTGAACCACTTCTAGCCTGATTCGCTGAACCAAATTCTGCAGCGAAAACAGCAAGCTCTCGTAAAAAAAACCAATGTGAGTCTTACTAAAAATGTAAGTGAGATGAATTTTTTACTGTTCATACCTTTAAAACAAGTCGTATCGTCAGTGTTATTACAGCCAGTGTACCTATTCATCATAAAGTACTGAAATGTGTCGCCATCCACGCCGAGGTCAACAACGCGACAGATTTTAATGACACCACGTGAACAGTCGACACCAATTTGCATAATTTCTATAACCCTCCTCTAATTTGGTACCTGACGGACTGCGAAGGATTCCAAAGTACGAATGTTATTTCGTTATTCAAATGATCTGTTTCTGCACTCTCAGGTAAAAATCACGTCACAGTAACTGTCCCGGGTAATTTCATCAATTATGTACTGTTATTTAGTTCTCTTACTTTATTCAATGACCCTCTAAAATAATGTATGAAATCAACAGTCCAGACGGACTAATGAATGTGTTGATACACATTAGCAAGGTAAAATGCTTAAATAGAAAATATAAACACCCACTTTTTAATTTTGATTAATAATAGATTACCTACCAAGTTAAATTAGAAAACTTACTATTGTTATTTGCCTCTAGCCAGCTTGTTTTTCTGAACATAAACTCAACTTCATATGAGTAAACATGTTTTTATAAGTATCTAGCTGTGACGAGGGATAAAACATTATGTGAAAAAAGCTTAATGGGAAAAGTTAAATAGGAGATCACGGAACAATTCTGGGCGCAAACAAAAATATTATCCTGTTCCTGAGTGAATGATAAACACACACAACGTACATTGCTCACGACCGGTGTAGGCATAAATGTTGTTTTAAGCTTTTCCAATCTAAAATGTATTTTGAGTTCTGTCATAACAGCATTTGTCTGGAATAAGAGTAGGTAACTAAGCAAAGTTACCAGCTATCAAGTTTATTTGCAATTAGGTTAAAATCGCATACCATTATCAACTTTAATGTTAGATGAAAGCATTTTTACCAAAAGTGAAATGCTTAATGGAAAAAGTTTTAATGGGATTTGATGAACGAAACGCTCTAAATACAAATTTCTTAAAAGCAATTTTCTCCGTTAGAGAGCTCGTTTCGACGAATGTGACGTTCGAAGACATTTCGACGTGGTGGCACCCACATCTGTCCGAATCAATAATGCTCATCCAAGGCAGATATTTACTGACGTCTCGTGCCTAAACTCCGCTTTAATTGTTAATTGTACCGCGCCGTACGAATGAATTTCATTAACACAATATCACGTTTTACTCTGTAATATAATTAATATACAGATACCTCTCTCATTCCAACGCTTTGAATCGTTACTGAATGTAATAAGTAAAAACCTTCGGTACAGACTACAGACACACAAATGAATTGATGAAGCGGTTTCAACTGTTTCGTAAATGGCTAGTTTAATAAAGCCTATTAGACCTGCAATATTCGAGACCTAAGAATAAAACGTAAAGGTAAATTGAAACCATAGCTTTACATGGATTAAACATTTTCATAATATATTATGTACGGCCCGACCCTTTCATTCTTTTTTTCGGCAAATATTAAATACACGCACAAAGGCTTTTATGTGGTTTCGGGTTCCAGAAGATGGCTTCTGTCATATGAATACTTACTTAGGTATACAGTGTTTGAGTGACTGGCATTATTTTTAAATATTTTACATCGAAAACGTTATAAAACCTTGTGTTCATCCAAATTGGAGGTAGAGTTCCTTAGTAATAAAAAAAATATTTGTTATAATGTACTTTTATGTAGGACAAAGTGATATGAAAAACGCTCAGGCCAAAAATTTATTGTACGTTCAGTTAATTAGTTGGTCAATGGTGCTTTCTAACAAACCACGCACAAATAAGGAATTATGATGCTATGATAGGTAACTAATGGATGCGGTTAAACGTGTGCAAACACCAACACTCATAAAGGTAGGTATAAATAAAGCCGGGCGGGTCACACTGGGCCGTAATGCTAAGCTGAGCCAACATAAATTACGAATGAATGGCCCAACTTGCGACTCTAATGCGAGATTGAACAGATTAAACATCTATAAGAGGAAAATGCGACAAACTGAGGCGAATACTTTTTGCCTTCCGAAACAGCTTTCCTTGCGACCACTGAATAAATTGGGTATAGAAATCGAAGGTAACTTCTCCAAACTGCTTTTAGTGGTCTGCTCCATCGCGTTGATGTTCTATAAAGTAATCAATCAATGCCTAACAGGAAATCATTAACAAAATGTCTACTTTGTACAAAAAATATTTTCTATTTTATTTCCAATTAACTTTCGCTGCCCTTGTTTCGTCAAACGTGAAGAAATGGTACAATTTAATTAAAATGAGACGTTTATGTAACTTCGTCCTCTTGCTTTTGGAACTGGGTGTGTTTTAATTTCATAATTCTCCGTTTTTACAAATGTCAGCTTATTAAAAGACAAATGAATCATGTTCCTACCCGTGGCTCCTCGTGAGATAAAAGCCTTTCGCGTATTACTTGGACGGTATAAGTTTTCAGGACAAAAAGGAACTTAGAGCCTACTCTATTGTGGAAGCTCTGTTAAATTCGATTCGGTACTTCTGAAGATTAGCCAGATAAACAAAAACTAATAACACGTTCCAATTTCATATCTTATTTCAAAATAACTTAGTACTTAGTCAACATTTAAAAAAGATGCCTACTACCTACTTTATAACTACGAGATTTACTATTTAAAACAACCTGAAAAATTTAAGATATCTTATTACAGGAGTTGCCAACCATTTTCCTTATAAAATAACATGATATTCTTTATCACGGTTTAACATTTTATCGAAAAGTAAGCCGTAGAGGCCTTTTAATTTTAAATGGACACCATTTTCGGGTCGTTCACGAGTTATTGTGCTTTAACATCGTTTACATCCTATACCTCGACTGTGATTCACAGTATGATTCTAAAATAAACTTTAACGACTTTACTCAAACAAAATGTACAAATCGACGTATTTTTCAGGCCCATATTAGTTACAATAATATAAGTACCTTATCTAATATAGAAAAATGGGTCTATTATCATCGAGTATGCATATCGTATCAAGGCAAGCTTAAACAAACTTCTTCTATTATTATTCATGACACTATCAATCTTTTCCTATGCGACACCTCATATAGCACCTATAGGCTTGGCATCCTCCGTCCGGTTCGCATTGAAATATTAAACAGAACCTTGCAAGGTGATGGATAACTCTTTGTTACGTACAACAAAGCAAACCTGCATCGAAGAGCTTACTGAGAAAAATGAGACGTTAAAATATAATAATTATTATTGACGGGATTGGTACCATGTAAGTGACCATGAAAGTTTAAAACAATATATTGTGACCTTAAAACTTTAGGTCCTACGTTTGTATTACTCGTATAGCCATTTTGCTCGAGAATCCAAATGTTCAAGGGCGCTACTAATCTACAGCTCTTTGCATTGAGACAAGAATTAGTCACAAAGTAAATAGTTTAGGCAAAACAGCTTTCACTCAAGACGAAAGACTAAGTGCTGTTTGTCACTCTCCCTCTTTGTCACCATGCCTAGGATTGTATATCGACGCTATTTCTGCTAAAAAGGGATAGACCGTTTCAACTTATATCGTTCTGCGAACTGTACCGGCCTAAACACACTAACACACGTTTTAATTTAATGTCTACACCACCTGGCCAGATTAATCGAAACTATGTTACGTTGTGCTCTGGACGGTCTCGACGTAGAGGTTCTTTTCTTAGAAACAGTTTCAGAAATCTTTAATATACCTAATATGTAACATTTTAATCTTATATTACAATAGGTATTAAGTACATATAATGTAAAAGTACTTACCAATTGAAGTGTCACTGCTCGAACACACGGTTACCTGAAAAGTTAAATTACGTAGCTAAATTATTTAAGTACATATTCATTCATTTCTAAAAACACAATCGGCACCTTTTTAATACAACTTTTATAGAAAAATCCTCCTGAAAAGTGCTACTTTTACAAGTGGAAAAAGGCTCTCAGGGCGAAGACAGTGCTGACCCTGATAATATTGTGTGTCGACTAGCGCGTCAAATACGATAACACACAATGCAAGCTGGAAATATCTTATATTAGGTACTTGTTGCGATAAATGTGTAGGTACATAAAACGTAATTGTATAAATACAGTGCCTACTGTCTGACTTTACATGACTTTAGTTAAGCACATTTTCCCATTTTGGTCCGTTCTCGCAGCAAACGGAGCCAATTAACCTTTATAAAGTCTGTCCATTTGGAAAGATTCTATTTTGTTTCAAAATGTTGAATTGGGGACTGCGGCAAAATACCAGGCAGGCGGCGTCGTGAAAATTGCACTTAAGTGAAGCATTGGGAAAGATTTCATAAAGGAGGAATGTAGAAGGAAATGAAATTTCATTTCGTTCCGTGGCCACTCGAAGGTTCCGCTTGACACGGCAGCCGCGCGCGCGCCGCCCAGCCGCCCGGACCGGGTAACCGAACACTTTTGTTTCACTTTAATAAAACTTCCGCCAACTTCCAAAACAATTGAAATTATTCAGCGAGTTCTTGAAACAATTTCGCAAATTGCGTAAGACTAATACATTTTTCGGTGATTTTTTTGCTATTTAAATATTTTTGCCTATTGCTACGGGTGGTAACGTTGCAGAGCTTTAAATATTTTTAACTAGCGGCCGCTCGCGACTTCGTACGCGTGGAACCCGTTTTACCCCCTTCATCTATCTTACGCGGTTTAGATTTTTTCATACTAATGTTTTTTCCCGCTAACTCCCGTTCCCGTTGGAATTTCGCAATATCCTGTTGTAACTAAGCTTTAAGTTTACTAAGGTATCTGCATGCCAAATTTCAAGCGTCTATCTTAAGTGGCTTAGAGTTTTTCATACAAATGTTTTTTCCCGCTAACTCCCGTTCCCGTAGGAATTTTGCAATATCCTGTTATAACTAAGCTTTAAGTTTACTAAGGTACCTGCTTGCTAAATTTCAAGCGTCTAACTTAAGCGGTTTAGATTTTTCATACAAAAGGATTTTCCCTCTTGTTCCCGTTTCCGTGAGAATTTCGGGAATTCCTTGTTGTAACTAAGCTCTAAGTTTAATAAGGTACCTACATGCCAAATTTCAAGCGTCTAACTTAAGCGGTTTAGATTTGTCATACAAAAGGATTTTCCCGCTAATGCCCGTTCCCGTGGGAATTCCTAAGTATCCTATAACCTGCCCAGGAGTATGAAGAATAATTGTACCAAGTTTCGTTAAAATCCGTCAAGTAGTTTTTGTTTCTATAAGGAACATACAGACAGACAGACAGACAAAAATTTTACTGATTGCATTTTTGGCATCAGTATCGATCACTAATCACCCCCTAATAGTTATTTTGAAAATATATTTCATGTACAGAATTGACCTCTCTACAGATTTATTATAAGTATACAGGGTGTTTCAAAATACCCCCTAAAGCCTGAAAGGGCACAGAAACTGAAACAATCTGAAATAGAAGCCGTTGTTCCTATTGTCATATCTTGAACGGTTTTGGAAATAACGTACATCGAAAGTTTCCAAAAATATCGATATGAATTCCCTCACTTTCGATCAGCTGCAGCGGGGTTCATCGAACGCAAATCATAGACTTTGTATTTTTCAGAATGTCAATTAGCCGCATTTTTTGCCTACTTTCTTTATCGATGTGTTAAAAGCATGTTTGTTCGTTAAATAAACATTTTAAATAGGTACTCACTAACACTTTACATGTGTACGTACATTTGAAAAATTTTGTGAAAACTTCATCTATCGAAATCAGGCCACTTGATGGAAAAAAAATCGTAAGTAAATAACTTTTTCCGATAGCAACATCACTACTAATGATAGTTTTCAAACATTCTTAGACAACAGAAAAAAAATAAAAAAATCCGTGAAATTCCAGGTAGGTTACGTTACCGTACCTTCAGTCGAATTCTGTTATTATTTAATCTTTGAAATTGCATTTCCGCCCATCTTTAGCTTACTCCTAGTACCTTTCCTGGTACCACCAGGAGTAAGATTGAATTGTGTTCCGTATAAAAATAAGCATTTAGTAACCAGTTTGTAAGTTCACCATAAGCACCAATAAGGCCTCATAATTACGGAGCCGCAGCGCGTGATGCGGTACTTATTATCGCACGCATAAACACAAAAAATATTGATGCGAGACGGGTGAAGTGGTGGTGCCAGCCTCTCTTCGCGCGGTGAATCCCGCAACAATAAACGCCGTGTGAGACGCATCGAAGCCATCCGCAGGATTCGGCTGCAAATAACGTTCCATTTCAAGAATACGCGTCTTAAATCGCTTTTCCGTAAAAGCACTCATGCACACACAATGCCAATGTTTGAACTCAGTTGGTCGCACAGCGTAAGATGCCCGGCGTCTCCGTAAATGAGGCCTTAGTTTTATGTCATTGGATACAGAGGCGTTCACATCATATTTTACAAAATCCTTGCAAAATGGCTCCTATTTAAGCAGCAAAAGGTTGATGTGAACGCATCTACACCATTATTATTATTATTTTGTAATAATTTGCCAATAATAATAACATTAATCATCATCATCATCAACAGCCCTTTACAGTCCACTGCAGGACTATGAGCCTCCTCCACTATAGTGGAGGGTTTTGCCATAATCTCCACGCTAGGCAGGCGGGTTGGAGATCGCAGTTTAAAAGATTGATGTTTTTCAGAGAGCGCTGCTGCCCATTCTCTGTTTGATGTGTAGTCCCTAAGTCGCCTCTTACGACACCCGCGGGAAGAGTAGGGGTTGGTGACAAATGTATTCTACTCTGCCGTCACCACACGGCTTAATAACATTAATAGCGGCATTTAAAAAAATGCTGAGAATTTAAAACAATTCTAAAATAATAATAATAACAACAATAACAACAACAACAAAAAACGTACATTTTGACAAACATTTTATTTAGTAAGGCAAGCGCTCAAGGAAAGGCCAACGCGGAAGCAAAAGTACTAGGGAAACATCAGTGCTTGAGCTTAAGCATTTTGGGTTTTCAGTTTCTTTTACGAAACCCTAATAGACAGTGATTGTAAACATTTTTACTTAGAATTTTTTTTGGTGGCTTGTTTTGAGTTTGCACATTTGCATAGTAACGGTTGGTACCTTTTAAACCCGCGCGTTCGCGGGGGCGAGTGGGGCGCCTTACTACATTTTTCAATTATCCCAAAAGTGAAATTTTAAGTTGGTATGAAGAACATGACGTCATACTGTAGCATCGTATCGTACAACTCCGTGTAAGTTTTTCCCTCCATTCGATAAAATTTGTCGTAACAGAAAAATCTAAAAACAAACTACTCACATCCATAATCATTATTTCAAAACACATAAATGCCTAGTCAATGGTAATACTAACTTACCATCAGGTGAGATCGCGGCCAAATGTTTAACTATTCATTTAAAAAATATGTTTTTATTTACTCATAAACCTTCTTTAATAAATTTCAAAATCGCCTCGTACTTTTAAACTTAAAATCTTAAAAATCAATGAAAAATTAAAATAATACCCAAAGAAAATGTTGGCAACCTCATTAGTGGGCAGACGCTCGGGAACACCACCCCCCGCCCCATCTAACGGCTAACTCGTGCGCAGCGCTGCGCGCCTGGTGGCGCCTGGTACACAATGGGCCGAAATATGCATTGCGTACTTATTCCGGACAACAATATTTTTTTATTCACAACTAATTTTAAACATGCCTTTTGTATGTTAAACTTTTGGTGGTACAAATACTCTTAAGATTGTGTATGTAATTCTAACTCAGCAAACTCTTGCTGTAAACGTAAACTTATTACAAAGGTAATGCTAGAACATAATCACGGGATGATATTACTTTAATATGCTTAAACTAAACAAGGCGGCTGAATAAAGGTATGGGAGAAATACTAAGTAGGTGCGCGTTATTGACACTGATATCAGAACGCCTAAACATTGAGGCTCAGTCAAAGAGAAGGTGACCTTTGTTCCTTAACTCGCCGAGCCTATTATTTACTTTGCGTGTTTGAACACAGTCACTCAATGTTTTGTTAAAGGACAATGGGCAAAATGGTACCCGGCTCCAATAGATATGAGTCTAGTATCGTTTGAAAGGTCTTACCAAGATGAACAACTTTTACTATGACCACCAGCCTCAGATCTGGTTGTGTACGAAGATATACATACTTTTTTGCAGAATGGTACCCGGCTCCAATAGTAATGTTTGTAGTGTCATTTGAAAGGTCTTACCAAGACGAACAACATTTACTATGGCCACCAGCCTCAGATCTGGTTGCGTTCGAAGATAAAGATACTTTTTGTATAACCTAAGTATCATACAGTATATGAAGGGGGACGCGCTCGGGGCAGGGCACCGACGAGATGGTCAGACGCGGTGAGGAAGACGGTGGGCGGGAGTTTGCATCGTGCGGTCCACACAGCTTATGACCGCAGTCTGTGGAGGAACACTATCTGTGGTCGCGATCCTCATCAGTGAGGGAGGAAGAGACCGAGGAAGAAAAAGAAGAAGTATCATACGTGTCCATCGTATGGTACTTAGGTTATGCGAGTCAGGAAGGGTTTACTGTTCCAGCATCCTTCCTTAACTCTATAATTATTGATGGGGATGATTGTGAAATAAATATTTTTATTTAAAGAAGTACTACCCCCTTATTAATAAAAAGTTACACCTAGGAAGAACCTTGGATTAAAATGACATTTCCATACCAAATGACAATTTAAGCCAGAGTTCAACTAGGGTGTAACTTTTATTAATAAAGGGGTTAAAGTTTTATTACTTCTTAAGGGTTTTATTATGGGTTGCTAAAGCGAATAAACCCACAAGACCCAACAAGTCCACCCACAAGATGGACCGACGACCTCACAAAGGTAGCGGGAAGGCGCTGGATGCAGGCCGCCACCAACCGACCATTGTGGAAATCATTGGGGGAGGCCTATGTTCAACTGGACGTCCTATGGCTAACATGATCACGATGATGATGATGAAAGCGAATAAAGGTCTAATAGCTTGGGTAGTTCATCGTATACCTTGATTTTTTAGAATCCAGCAGAGATGTAAACAAACACTTTCATACACAATTACACCATAATCACTTACGTGTTCATAATATCATACATATTATTTAACAAGCCCATGAAACCAACTTTATTTTCACGTTTAGACAAGTTTGAAATCAATGTTTGAAACAAATTATTTTAGCAAAATACGTGGACGATGAAAATTTGTGAGACTTGTCAAATTGACTTGACATTTAAAATCATGTGTTATCTCCATATTGTCTATGACTTGTCTCTGACACATCAGTGCTGTAACCTGTGAGTCATAGACAATAATCTGTAAATTTAATCGATATTATTTTAAGTATTCACTTATTTCGATTACTGATTAATTTTAAATAAAAAATATACGATACTTTGTTTAGTTTTCCAGCGATAACTTCGACAATATTGGAGATAACGTAAAATTATTTTTCTACTTTTAGTGTATACTTTTTCGGAGTCAGTTTAATTTTTAGTCGGTTTTATTTAAATGAAATTATTTTACTTTTTTATGCAATTATGCTTACGTATTGTTCCATTGCTTATTTTCCTATATAAGTAAATAAAATAAAAGAAAATAAAAATCTTCTTTCAATGAGGGTTTTCGCGATTGAAAAATCCGCCAGATGGCAATACGTAGACGCGAGGTGCGTGATTGGTGGATCTTGACATATCTGTCAATGTCATGTCAAAAATAACCAATCATGCAGCATTTGGACCTCGCGTCTACGTATTGCCATCTGGCGGATTTTTCAATCGCGAAAACCCTCATTGATAGCATCTTAAATTACCTCCCTAGCGGAATAGAGCAACAAAGAACTGAGCGAGCGAGATGTCACTAGTAGCAACACTGTCAAACAGAACTTTTTGCAACTATTTGAACTTTAATAACTTTACGGATATCATTGATTGTTTTACTGTCCAGTGTGTTTTTTGATTACATCTGTGCATACAGTTTGTTTCCTGTTCTCGAAAATTTCATAATCAGTTCACATTCAATGTTGCGACTTTGTTGCATATTTTTAGTATTTTGACGATCACCCGGCGATGATACGCAAGTACTACAATAATTTCACTACGCGATTAACGAGAGGTTTTGTCGCATCACTAGTTCACAGACTAAAAATATTTTTATGTCAGTTGGCCATTTTTGATGACATTTCTGCTGATTTCTAAAAAATTAGACTGTAGGTATAATCCTTTCCTTTTCAATGCTTCTTTTAGTTATATTAATAGATTGTAGTCATAATACATACTCGTATACATGGATGATTGTGTTATACTTTCATTATAATACTTAGTGGAATTACTGCTTTCAAAACGTGAATTAGATCTGGCCCCATAGCAGACATTTACCTACATCTAAAGGCCTTTTAAAATATATATTGGTTGTGGCTATTGGAGCGGGTACCACTTTCCATACATTTGTGCCCATCATCCTTTATTAATTATCTCTTTGTCAAACAAAATAAATCAAAAATAGCACAAAAAAACACAACTATTTGAATTGCATACTCATCTGTTTTCGGAATGCAGATCATAGATTTAAAAAGATAGCTGATTCTGGTTTTACATTATTTGTAGAACAGTCATGTTTCTGATGTTGCAGTAAGTTAAGAGGACTGTTTATTATTAACAGAGATGCAATTAATGTTCCCGTGTAAACACGTTTAGGATTGTTATGTTAAGTAGGTAACTAAATTTTACAATATTTTTTCGGGTATGTTGGTGAGTGGGGCTTGTCACTTGACACCTTTTGACAAGCAGTTTCATACTAATTATGAGACATTTGGACATAGACTTAAAATTAAGTTAAAATTTAGTTACCTACTTAACTACTTAGTACGTGTAAATCAGTCTTAGGCTGCTTTTGTAAAAGTGAAAATTATTAAGGGACGCTTTAGAATGTTGATATGAAAATAAATCTGAGAATTCAATAACATTTCTTCTATTTTAAAATGGGACGTAACTTGGTAGACAAAGTAGGTACATAAACGACATTGCGACATTCCTTTACCTGCGAAATAAAAATTAGCGTACTAAAATCATTGTTAAAATGTTGTTGAAATGTTGCATTGTCATAATAAGAAGTTGCAAAAATTTGGCATGTGGCACGATCCCGTTCGCACCACTTTGCAGTGTGCGGAAGCGCCGAAAGATCGCGACACCGGCCGTCGGCTCTTCTTTGATTTAGTCGTTCATATGCTTCGTGCGTGATCGGTGTGTTTTCCTATCGTTTAACTACTTTCGAAAGCTTTGTGTTTTGTGTTGTTTTGCTACAATGGCAATGTTTTCTAATTCCGAATATTATGAGATGATGTTGTGTGTGGGTCGAGCTGATGGAAATTTAGTTCAAGCCCGTGAACTTTATCGGGAACAGTTTATCGAAGGTAGACCGGCGGCTGACCAGCGACGGCTTCCGTCGTATCAGTGTTTCCTTGATATGGTGACACGTCTCCATTTTACGGGCTCTTCATCGATCGGGTTCTAGTGGACGCCCGTGTCGTCACGGGTGATGACGGGTGATGGGATGACGGTCACGTCATCATCATCCGTGAACCATAATTTTGAATGCTTGTTGTTTTGTTAACGACGTGCGTGTAATTTTTTCTCCGTAGGTATTAAATAATACCTAGTAAATACTAGGCGCACAGAATGTTTTATGAGGCGTGGCCGGGGGCGTGAACATAGAAAGTTGCTCCTGGTCACCCCTGGTCACTCCTGGTAGGACAATGAACCCAAATTAGTGATGGGAATTTTTATAATCGATATTTTTATTTTACATAAATTTACCCGAAATTAGAATATGTCGCTATGATTGTAAGAAATTAACAAGGGACTCTTTATAGACGTTTATTAAACACCCTTCAGTTATTAGGGGTTTTTTTGAAACACCCTGTAGATTACTAGCCGTAACTATGTGCTTTTGAAGAATAATTTATGATGCGCAGAAAATTTTAGAACTTATCATCTCCTATCATACTTACAAAACGTAAGGACTGTTAACTGCTGTGCTCTACATTCTTACGGACTTCGGCAGAGATAAAAATTGTGTACTTACTACGAGTATAAAACTCATAAACATGTGTCATCATAATAAAAATATGATCCATTTAATATTGTTTATACGAATATTTATTCAGATAAAATATTACGAGTATTATGACTGAAAAAATATTGCTAAAAGAATACACCCAAAGTCTGAAAGATCTCTTGAAATCGTTATTTATCGTTATTCTTTATTATTTTATCACAATTTAGGGCAAAATATTAACAAAGACATATCGTACACGCATCAATACACGAACAAATATTGATAATACAAACATATCGAAAACAAAACACCCAACCTAAACGGTCCACGAGAAGCGCGAGCAAAGAATAAACAGAATGCTTTTATAGTAACTTGCCGTGACACTTGTTACTTTTGTTACACTCTTCTCTACTGGCTGGATTTTCAGCTTGTTACTTTGCAACATACATTTTAATTTGTGTATCAATTTTGTTGGGATTTGTATTCAGTTAGAAAACATTTTCTTAAATATTCCGACGACATACATAGATGATTCGTACAGTAATATAATGCAAACATCATCTAAATTCTACCTATCTCAGCACAAAGATTAAATCAAAACAAATGGCAAAACATTTTCGCTTCGGGATTGTTAAAAAATAAAATAAAAAGAGACGTAACAATCGAGTCGCTACTCGATGGCTCTCGATTCGAGAGCACCGGCGAACTAATCAAATAAAGCGATGGAGAAAACATTTGTTATTGGATAGTTGAGTAGATCGGGCAATTAGTCGACAGGAGTCGTAATCTGTTACAGACCGCTGCGACGACTCTAGTAGATTGATAGAGCCACGCGAATGGTTCCTTTGCAGTTACAGCCCGCGCCCTTTGTCGAACAGATTTGGTTTTTCAGACATCGATTTATGTAATTGAATGAAATAATACTTAATTTCGCGTCTATACGATATTCGATACAGCCATCGGTCGCATGTGCCTGGCTATATCGAATCACTAGAAATATCACCACCATTGAGTTTTACGATTCCAAACGTTATTTGCATACCAACCTACTTACTGGACATAGTGTATGAACAGTTGAACGATAGATATGTGCCGTCAATTATTTCTATCAACCTACTTTGATGAGGTAGTTTAAGAGATTTCGCGAGAAAATATTTAATTGATATTTATTGATTAATAATATATTTTAACAGCAAAATAAAGCAAACTAGGTACCTACTTTGCAGCTCTACTTCGTATGTCAACTAAAAACTACATGATTATCAATTTCTCGTACATCAAAGGATACAGAATATTTGCATTTAGTGAGTGCTTATTTCGGATCCTCTAATTAAGCTAGCAAAACATTTGTACGTAGTACCCAAATACCGTAATTTAAACGTACTTAAATAGGATCGAATAAACAAAAGTCTAATATTCTGTACACGATTTTATTATTGCTTGTGTTTAAACAGTTCAATTGGTTTGGCGTCAATAACCGGATACTTTGATCGAGCCTAAAGCAATTAGAACAGGCATCAAATCAAAGCGACTGAGACGAACGAGACCCAGTTAATGGGTATAATGTAAATACCATTCGAATAAATTAGTAAGCCAATTATAGATTGGGCTTCGTTTGATGATATTTTCCACCTTTACCTTAATAGGTCACTAATTTTGACTAAGACTAAGTTTTTTGATCAAACAAAGGGCCTAAATCATTTTTCATTTTGATACTCAACGATACAAAGATAGCGCAATTACCTACCCACATAATTATTTATCTACAAATAGTAACCTTAAAGAGGTAACATGTTTTTTCTCTAAGGTTACCAAGTAATATGGAAAATCAATTCTGTGTCAGCTCTCGTGGCAGGCCGACCGTTGTTTGTTTTCAATTCGCTTTACTTTCGCTAAACGCGCGTATCGTATCGTCGTATTGTGCTCGGTAGCGATTGTCTCCTTGCGTGCTAGCGATGACCTGATTCGCTTTGTTTATATGCTCCAGAAGGCACACTTGGACGTAACTGGCTCATCCTACTTTGCGTGTTGGAAGGAAGCGCCAAAAATGATATTTCGATGATATAGAAGCTTTTAAAAACGTTTACGACCTGTTTATTTGTTTGTAAATTATGTTGGTTATTTTTTACCTTCGTAAAGTTAAGAGAATACAATACAGGTTACATGTTGGCTACGTAGGTAGGTACTTACTTAATTTGTGTTTTACCCAACATTTCACGGAGACGTTTTGAGTAGGTATTCATTCGATTTGAAAATAAAGCAATCTAGTTATTAAATTTTTAGCGTTAAGAGTCGCATCTCAAACTAATTTGAAAATTATAAATAACTTGAAAAAATCGAACTGCCTAAGGCGGGAAATGAACCCACGACCTTCCGCTTGCCGGGCGACTGCTCTTCCAACTGAGCTACTTAGACACTGGATGAACCCGTCGAAATTTTCAAGTGTAATACGCTGTTACAGCCAGCGTTTGTTTCATCAATCCTAAGTATACCTACCCTACATCTAACAGAAATATTGTTGCAAATATTTAACTGTCAGTTAAGATGAAACAGCCTTAGGCAGTTCGATTTTTTCAAGTTATTTATAATTTTCAAAGCAATCTAGATCGGAAACTGGACCGAAAAAGGATTCACTAAAGCTGCCTTAGGCAGTTCGATTTTTTCAAGTTATTTATAATTTTCAAAGCAATCTAGATCGGAAACTGGACCGAAAAAGGATTCACTAAAGCTGCAATTTGATGGTTTTCAATAAAAATAACTACTGCAAACCTAGAGCAGTGCACGATCGAAAATCCATTACAATATCCACCAACGTTTTGTGTCCGGTTCAGCCAACTGATATTTGAATTTAACTTTAACTCGAATCGCGACAGCTCTGCGAGTTAATCTGAACTCCTTCAGGAATTAAGTGTCTCAAATTTAACTAGACCTGTCAATCTCTAACTTCTGGATTAGTAGTTCCGAATAACGCCTTACGTCAGACAGCTTAACTTCGAATGTTCAAGTTGGCGGCAGACAAAACTTGCAAGTCGCTGAGGTCAGGGCTTACTCGGCAAAGGGTTTGCTACCCCATTAGTTTCGTAAGTGAGTCTGGCCGACCATCTGTCACCACATGTACAATTAACGTTACGGAATGCCGGACATTTTCACTTCCATTGAGCTAATAAAGTTACGTATTAGCTAATTAGCATCTTGAAAATAAGTTGTGAAAAAAATGGGTTATTCCTATTTGGATCTCTATCGATTAGACCACCTAAATTGGGCTTTTCAATTTTCATTTCTTTTGTAGTTCCTGGGGGCAATAAAAACTTTGATTTCAATATTAAAAAGACTATTAAGAGATTGACTATTCCTGATGAAAGTGAGTTTTATACATGTGACAACAGAATTTAACGTTTAATTTGAATCTACTTCAGCAAGAAGAAATGGAAGCAAGAAGCGATTCTGACATAACGATAATCTCGATTCAGGCTGTTAAACCACACTTGCCCCGCAGGTGCAACGAAAGGCCGATATTCGGCGATAATAATAAATAACGTACATAAAATATACGAAGGCAAAAGCGACAGTTAGCCAGTTACGAGGCAACAGCTGCTTACGCCGATATTGCCCCGCACGAGACGTCCAATGCTTACAAATACACTATGTCCCGATAGATCGATACTGCGGCCATCACCGCGCCGCTACACCCTTTGCAACAACGGATTTCCCAAATCGTGCCCACTCAACGATGTGCACGTTTTATAGAATACTTTATGACACAATTTCTTTACAATATGCGTAATGCTAATGCATGGGCTTTGAGAAGATACTTTTTATGAGCTGTCAAGACGCTGTTTCTCCATCGAGTTTTTTGAAGTTACATACTCGGTAGGGGTGTACTACACCTACCTACTTCTGTAGGTATCTTTTTAAAGTTAATTGCTTAGTTATTACTCATTCATTAACCGTAAAAACCGTAAATAATCTATAATATAAAAATGAATCGCAAAATGTGTTCGTAAGCGCATAACTCAACAAGGCCTGGACCAATTTTACCAATACTTTTTTTTTAAATGTACGTTGAAGTCCAAGGATTTAATACAAACCTTCTTATAAGAAGTAACTTTTGAGGATTCTTGCTCTTAAAATAAACAATGCTTCTGTCTTACAAAATAGATCATGGTAGGTACGGTACAAGATCAACAATTACAAACTTTGCAAACGCTCACTCGCTTATTAATTGAGTAACGAATTACTTAGGCACTGTAAACTATTTAAATCCAGTCATTATTTGATAGGGCAGATGTCAAACTCGCCCATCAGGATTATTGGATTCCAGACACTGATAATAATTTGACCTATTTCAGTACAAACGTTTGACAGGATATAACCACTTAGCCTAAGTGTTTGATAAAATCAATCCATTTCTACGATTGGTTCCAGTAATATTCGTTGTTTTGCTTCTATTATGTGCTTATGATTTCCATCGACCTGAACACTAATAAACAACTGAATTTCAATAAAATCAGAAATCTCGTATGTATTATGAACATCAATTAGTTCTTCATAAAAATGTATCGTATGTTGAAAGTTGGAAGTACTCGTGAGTGTTAATTAACCTTTACTATGGCCGATCGATGTTGCCATAGAACACAGGTGTTTGAACTGCAAACATTACAGGCATACAATTTCGTAGAGCATGTAACAACGTACATTAATGATTACAATTGTACTACGATATTCGTAGCAACACCCCGCGGCGTAGCAAACTTTTATTGCGTAGATTGTAGGCATTGTAGCATAGATAATAACTTTACAGTTATTCAGTTATTCACCCATGGGTTAAAAGTTTATTATCTCCAATTTCAAGGTCCAGTACATTTCCAGTGTCGCCGGGGATCAGCTGGATGATTAAGAAATCCCAGGAGCGTGGTACTCATTGATTACACGATTGTCAAGCTCACGCCGACTTAAATCTTCTTCTTCAATGAATAAATTATTATATTTTATCAAAATGTTTTTGTACAAATGTAACAAAAGAAATCGAAGTGCGATTAATATTAATTATGGGGTCTGTCTACCTACTTTTGTAAGTTACACAAAACTCTCGGAATTTGTTTCTACGTAATTGGTATCGAGGGACCATGGGCTCTATTATTCTTTCTAATTTATCAGGTTACGTTCGATAAACGTGAGTAATAAAGAAAAGAAGTAATTTGGGTTCCAATCAATATTTTTTTTATTATTAAAATTATTATAATAAACGAATGGTTAGCATTACTCACAGTTCGATAAATTGTCAATTGCATTTTTGGTCACGATGACGTTACAAAAATAGTAATAATAAAAGGTAACTAACAGTAGAACATGCATTACCTATTGTTTTAAGAAAGAATTGATTTTAGTAATTAACCTACCTGTGATAATATGTATGATAATACATACAGATTAAGTTTTATATTTTGTATAAAAAATTGTTACATAAGCCTATCATTACCCAAAACTGACCAAAACCAATTTCGTGTGTCGATAACACAATTACATAGCGTAGTGACTTTTCAAGCATTCATTACCCGCGGCTCCGAGCCCGCAGTCATGTGTGATCCGGTATATAACACGAGTTATGTGGCCCAAGACGCCAGTTCCCCTTTATTTCTATCGGCAAGCTCTCATTTACATACACTTTGCTGACCCAACGCCGATAAAACCCTTTTTATCGCAGTAAAAAAGGATTTTGAGGTTTAACAAAGAATTCTTTGACCTGATATTTATAGAATAGAAATTGGTAACGTTCAAATATAGATGCTGGATCAACAAAACCTAGATGTTTAGATATTTCGGATATTTCAACAATTTGCATGCTTTCAGTAAGTTATGAAAGTTACCAATGGAAACTGTCTAGACTCAACATAAGTAATTTAAAAGGCGCTTTAGTATCATAATTATTCATTATTCTTGTTGCCGAGTTTCACCTGGATCTCTAACAAAGCGTTAAAACATGCAAATGGCTAATGGTTGCTGTAAGTAGGTTATGTACACGATAATTCGATAGAATGCCTACCCTTAAACATTACCTAAGCATAGTAAATAAATAGATAAAGGTTTTACTATTTTTATACCTACCTACAATATTTAAATTTTTAAATCTTTTCAATAAAATAAAACTTTTTCAAAGTTATTTCATCTCTAGAGCTTTTGCTTTATAACAATAATAACTTTACAAGCTTACAGTCCCTTTTCTCAGAAAACTTCTTGCAATGGACAAAAAAGAAGCTAAAGTTCTCGAAACGAACATTTACAATGGAAGTTTGGAACAATTTGCATAGAAAACTCTCGGATTTGCAATACGGGTTGATATTAATGCAGAATTAAATTGATGTTATGGAATATTTTAGAAAAAAAAGGTAATCCTAAGAAATTAATGCAAAGATAAAATTGCGCACGCCTTTATTTGCACAAAGAAGCATCATGGCCAGTTAATTTGACTTATACAATGTATTTAATAACAAGCGCTTACCAGTGGGCAATACCCCTTCAATAGCCTCTCTGCTGCTAAAAGTTTCAGCGTGGTGGGCTTACGTGAATCATATTTTACGTCATGCCCAGCAGCCCACACAATACGTTATACTTATACATATAAAGCACCAATTCGCCAAAAAGAGGCGCCGTTATCTATCTTCTACTATACTTATAATAAATCTGTAGAGAGGTCAATTCTGTACATGAAATATATTTTCAAAATAACTATCAGGGGGTGATTAGTGATCGATACTGATGCCAAAAATGCAATCAGTAAAATTTTTGTCTGTCTGTCTGTATGTTCCTTATAGAAACAAAAACTACTAGACGGATTTTAACGAAACTTGGTACAATTATTCTTCATACTCCTGGGCAAGATATAATATACTTAGGAATTCCCACGGGAACAGGAATTAGCGGGAAAATCCTTTTGTATGAAAAATCTAAACCGCTTAAGTTAGACGCTTGAAATTTGGCATGTAGGTACCTTAGTAAACTTAAAGCTTAGTTACAACAAGGAATTCCCGAAATTCCCACGGGTACGGGAATTAGCGGGAAAATCCTTTTGTATGAAAATTCTAAACCGCTTAAGTTAGACGCTTGAAATTTGGTGTGTAGGTACCTTAGTAAACTTAAAGCTTAGTCACAATAAGGAATTCCCGAAATTCCTACGGGAACGGGAATTACCGGGAAAATCCTTTTGCATGAAAAATCTAAACCGCTTAAGTTAGACGCTTGGGCATGTAGGTACCTTAGTAAACTTAAAGCTTAGTTATAACAAGGAATTCCCAAAATTCCCACGGGAACGGGAGTTAACAGGAAAAAAACATTTGTATGAAAAAATCTAAACCGCGTAAGATAGATGAAGGGGGTAAAACGGGATCCACGCGTACGAAGTCGAGGGCGGCTGCTAGTCTAATAATAAATATGACACCACATTTTGATGGAAGTTCATAAAAACTTAATTTTTTGATTATTCTATGCAAATCCGAGCATCGCACAGTTCCTAATTATTTGAATGTAATTTCACGTACCTACAACAACGGCTGATTGATATTTTTGTTACTCGTGTGTTTCTTTGGATCACCTACAATACAAAGTAAGTAATTTACTAAATGCGTAGTTAATCGTTTTCTCGCTTAATAAATACTATTATGACATCACGTGTATGATATACTTACTGATAAAGAGAACAGTGCAGAGTACAAAGTACCTATTCAAAATATTTGTCGCATCTATAAGAAAACGACAATGGCTCTCGCCATAATTGTCAATTAATTGCAACTGCAATCCCAAATGATGAGGCCGATCAGAATCTAATAGCACGTCCAAATTGATAGACTCCCAAAATAATCGCCACTGTGATCGTGCAAAGCAATAGCATTGCACGATGCAATAGTAATAACTATTGATGACATTTACTGATAGTAATAAATATTTACTTTTAAACGTTTTCCACACAAACGCTAAAAGGACACGTAGCAAATGCACAATTCTCCGTTCGGATTGAGGCGATAAAAATTCGCTGATCATCTAGTTCGGCGGACGGCAGGCAGGCTTGGAGCTAAGGGGCGTGCGCTATAATAACCATTTATTCTCGATTATTCCAGATTTTTCCTCAAAAAAGCTATCTACCTGCCTACGTGAACGTGTAATGTCAGGCTTATCGGGACAGTGGCAGTCATGCACTAAGAATAAAGAATGAGACTGGCAGATTATTATGAGCTTCTTGAAATTTTCGCTACCTAAAACATGTTTTAAGCTACAATAATATTTTCATTTCATTTCATCTTAATTTACTTGTATTTACTGGAAAATCAAGGAAAGGGACCAAAATAAATTTCCTAGACATAAACAATTTCCTAATTCTAAGTAAATCGAACCACCCGAAAAACAAAGGGAGGAAACAGTAATCCAAAACTGTTTCTTGCTGTTTTGTTGTCAAAATAACGGTACCCAGTGGACGTTTGTTTGGTAAGTTTATTTTTAATTTCATTAACAACTTTGTAGCGACCGGCTGGAGTTGCTGCGATTTACGACGGCTTCATTTAACTTACGAACTTCCTTCGAGATTCGATGGTTAGAGGTTTCTGTACTACAAACTTTTTCCATGCTCAGCTACATCATTCTTTTTATGTCCGACTTATTTACTTTCTCATCGGATATCCTTTGAAACAAGCGATTTTTTTTAAATAAAAGCAAACAAAATGAAGTTCGACGTGCATTTACGTATAAAACATCTTTGTGCTTTTTAATTCATATGGTAACCCATGGTTTTTTTTAATGTGAACGGTTCAAGTCAAGTTCACGTCAAGGCTGAATTGGAATTAAGACAGTTAATTGTTCAAAAACAATCTTCCAATCAATTTATTACATTGCATTCGCGTAACGTTGACTCATTGACTCACACTATTTAATAACATTCTGATACTTGATAATTAAAAATACTTCTTTTAAACAATAGGAACGTAATTAATAAAAGAAGCCTGCTGTTCATGTTATTGCCAACCGTTACACAAGTGTAGAACCAGATGCGCAGTTTTAAAGTAACTAAACATGGATGCAATCTTTAATATAAAATGTATATTTTACAATGAAAATATTCCTCATTATTCAAAAAGAACAGAGCAATAAATGAATCGTTAAAATCTTATTCCCCACTCCAACACATAATTATGCGAGCTCTCCAATGACCCTCATTGGAGGTAATGACCACGTGGACTGGAAGAGACTACCTACAGGAGTACCTATTGTATTGTTCGGCTCCAATCTTGTCACTTTAATTAACCAATTAAAACGCACAGCCTCAATGATTACGTATTATTCTCTGCTTGCTTTTAATTCGACGCTGTATTTTGTTTCGCTGATCAAATGGGATAAGTAGAGAGTTTTTTTACGATTTAGTCATACGACACCTATTTGTCTTTCGGTCCTAAATAGGGCAAGGTGATGAAAAGGGAGGAAATAAAAGACGAAAGAAAAATGACAAAGAAAGCGACTGACCGAAAAACATATGAACATAAATATATCACAGCACATCAGGCTAGGTACACATTTTTGTCGTAAAATCGCATCTAATTACAACTACTTATTATGCTACAGTGTTGTACTGTCGTCGTCCGCACAAAAAAGTTAAACATCAAAAACGACAGAATGATTTCTGTAAGTAAACAATCGTTACTGGCCACTACCTAATTCACTTATTTTTTACTTGATAATGCGTTTGTCCTCAATATTACTCTCACCTCACTGTAAGTGATGTTGGGCACGATTCATTCATCATTATGAAGGCACCCATTTTAAAAGAACACAAATTATGAACATGAATGTTGAATTGTTGATAACACTAAAAATGTTGTAATAAGAAAATGAATCCGTAAATAAAACGCCCAAAAACATACATGAGCTTGCGAGTTTTGAATTTTAATAAGTACTTATGAATACACTCACGAGATTAAGGAATTTTACGACAGACGTTTGTGGGTCACACACACCTTTGTGGGTCACAATAAAACAGACTCACACATCTACATAGTACTTGAAACACAGATTCAGGTACTTGTAGTAGTTAGCTACCTGGCTCTGAAACTAACTAGATTAAGTTTAATTCCCCTGTACGAGTATAACGATTTCATCATTCGACTTTATCCCTTTCTTTCATTCTAGCGAGTGAAATACATATTTTAAAAATATGTTGTCTTGTCTCACAAACTCCCTGTAAATAACATATCTGAAGGGTTGCAAATGTTTTCTGAGTAGAAGCCTAACCGGCGCCGACAGTTGCACAGAACAATCTCGATTTATTGTCAAAGGTAGTGCGCCTATCGCGAAGCGTCTTTATCTCGAACAAAATAATAGCGCACCCTCGTCTGTAACTCGACGACTGTCGAAACAATCACAGCGTAAAGTTCAGATAGAACGCAATTAGATTTGGCGTGTACAAGGAGCGTTTCAGGTGGAGTACAGCCCCTTGAAACGATAAGCCTTCTTTATTGTCTTCGTAGCCCCGTGGCCGTGCTTTTATCTTTTTATTGCCGGTCCGGGTGGGCATTAGCAATATGCGCCACCAAGTTATGGCCTAAACGAAAACTGGAAGGGAACAATTACTTTTTTACTCAACTCGCCACGCCGCGTTACGGTCCGAGCTCAAAAATGACTACCCTTAACTCTGGTCATAAAAAACAATGGGGCTCTTTGTCTGACTCGAATTTAATTGCATTGATTTGAATCGTTTGAAATTAATTCATGAAAAGAGCTTTTAGGTGTTTCATTACCTACACCTTTTTTATATCACATCAAAACATATTACCTAATTGAAGTAATCGCTAATGATTATTTTATGACATGTAAAATTATTATACAAGTTATCTCATTTTGATGCGAATTACGTTTACAAAAAAGTCACTACCAACCTGCCATGTGCCGTGCCAAGGCTAATAAACTTATACCTAAATCAAATTAAAAATTTTAACCCATGATTTGGGGGTAATTGCGTCAGAATAGGCTTTATGTACATCTATAATCTTGATAGTCAGTGCTTTGTAGCGTAGATAGTTACACAAAAACCTTAACTTCAAAAGAATATGATTCTGTCTTTACGAGTAGGTACACCTATGTATATGAAATTAATAGTATTGTAGTATTTTAATAATGTAAGACTATTTGTGGAGCTCCTGCTTAGAATATACAAAAAGGGGTTTTATTTACAAATTCGACTTGGTGTCGCGTATGGCTCTACACGACTTTAGCAAATAATAGCAATCCACCCACTTATTTATTCGAGATATGCCGCTGGGTTTGCTCCATCCACAAACGTCCTCAATCCTCTGTATTAAATACGCCTAGGGACATATTTCGTCGTTAAACTGTATAATTTAGCTAACAACCAGTATTTTTGGAGTATAATCCCTGACAATATAGTTATTATCGTAATACAAGGTTAATATTGTTAGTACAAAAGGCATTTACAAGAATCTCGCCCTTTGTAGAACAACTTGGAAGATTGTAAGTGGACTTATGTCCACTTTCGAAGTATTTAATGTAAGTTACATAAATCATATCACTTATACATACCTACATAATAATGTCACTTCAATTTATATTAAGTAAAGTATGGGTACAGTACCACTATTTTTAAGATATGAGCGAAGTCAAAGCAAATTATAAGAGCAAGACAGACAAATTATTGAAAATTATGTCTACCAACCACGGAAACCTTGGAGCGAAAAGAAAAACTAGTGACAAGAAAAACGTCTCACAACTTTTCACTCATGATTGGAGAAATACCTATGTCATGACAACTTGATCCATTACAGAGAACTTCTAATATTTTGTAAATAAATGTATTGGTTGAGAAACTGTTCTAAATGAACAGAATGCATGTCGTTTTTATGAACCCTTAAAATTGTTTTCAGGAATTTAATGACGTAGATTTAATTAATATCTTTTAAAGGAATTATAATGCTGGATGATAATGAAAACTAACGAAATGAAATGAATCCCGTGTGCACGGCACAGGCCTCACACAAAGAGAGATTGCGAGCATTTAATTCAACGGTAAGCAGCTTATAGAACTGAGGCTCTATATTCCATAATTAAGTCATTGTTTAACATTAGCCGCACGCAAAACTTTTCGAATGCTTAATTATGCGATCCATAACGACTGTTGTTGGATTTCAGAAATTAATACAGGTACACGTTCCTAACTTTAATACGATGTTTTATGATAAGTTAAGTCAAAGCGATGGTAATACAATCTTAGCAAAGCTTCGCAGCTTTTCGTGTTTATGAATATGAGATTAACACAATTATCAATGCTTTCATTTAGTTGTTATTTATTCTAGGACGTTAAGGTTTGTTGTGCTTCGTTTCTGGTTGTGACGTCACAAAATAATTGGAATCGTCTAAAAATAACACACGCAAGTTAATTTCGCCCAGGCGCGATCAGGGTTCGTTTGACGCCATCGTTTTACCTCACCCTTAATGGCGACCATCAACCCTGACGATCTTAGTCATTACGTAGAATGAAATTCACTATTGTACATAGGAATATAGCTATGAATGGAAGGATGTTATAATAATAATGTTTTATAAGTTAGCTAGGGGTTTGTAATTTAAGAGTTTGATATTGAACCCAGACAATCCATTGTACTGTTTTTTAAAGGTTCAACAGGTAAGATATTGAGACTTATCCATCAGTCTGGATAGTTGTTGGGGTCGCGCTCGGGCGCGCGGTCGGCGGCGGCCGGCGGCGGCGGCGGGCGGCGCGCGGCGCGGGCGGCGGCGCGGGGCGCGTGCGGGCGGGCGGCCGGCCGCGCGGACCTCCTCGCGGACTACAAGGTGAGCAATTAAGGCCTACTTACGCGGTCAGCACGATCCGAACCGGGGCGCGACACTTGTTGTGGTGTGTGAGGCCGCGTGGCCGGGCTGCGGCAGACTGTTGCTCCCGGGCCCGCTTCACTTGTTACGTGCCACCCGCCGCCCTGCGCGGCTCCGACCCGCGCCCCGCGCGCTCTCCGCGCCTCCGCCCGCCCTGCCAACCCCGCCCCGCTCACCAATATCGCAGGGTCCTCCACTTAGCAGCATCCTTACACCTACCTAGATACCTCCGAGCGGCCATCCAACATCGTTTTTCTCAGATGTCACCTGGATGCGACGGCTTGGGCGTCTGAGGAGACACGTAATTCATTCAAGTTTTATCTATGACGAAAAACAAGTCAGACTAACACAGCTTACAATTTATCAAATCTGCGTTTTAAGGTCAAAGCCCAGCTCTTGAAAGATTTTAATAAAACGGAAAATTAATTCAGTCTAAGTATCTGGATTAATATCATAAAATCCAGACAAGTTGTCTGGATTGGATTCTAGACAACTAAAATATTATTATATTTAAGTTACGTGCATGGGTTTCAAATTCAAAATCAAGACTCTACTATGTAAACTTTCTATTGATTGTTACTGAAATATGTATACTGACCTTAATTTTTCCTTGTCGAGCCCTACCTACTTAAAATTCAGTATCGTCGTCTTGGTGACAGCGTTACCTGGATATAATCCGCTCGGAGGCTATGAATAAATACGTGAACGCATCTCAGCCCCCGGCTATCGTCACGCTGAGCGCTATTTTTTAATAAACATAATAAAACATTCCCGCCCATATACTGCGAGGGCGGGCGGTGTGATCATTACGACAGCTACAAGAAAAGAAATAATAACTCGCTAAAAATACACACAAGATAACGTCTCCATTATTCGCCCTAGAGGACTTGTCAAACAGGGTGTAGTGGTCACAACACTTCACGACATAATAAGCTCTGGCAGACCTTTGTTTACGCGTATATTCATTTATTTTTTTCTACCTAATATACAAGGACAGATCTCTCATTAAATCATCACGAAGTGTGCTACCACCACCACCACCACCACCAATCTACAAATCAATTCCGACTGGGATTAAAAGAATGTATAAATTTCACAACTGTTGTGACCTAGAGCATTGATTGAATTTAAAAGGCAATAGCATACTTATTGTGTGTTTCATTCACATACACATTGGCTAGTTGATCTACCACTGGTAAATATATTAAGACTATTAAATATTACACTTTTACTTATTTAACAGTTCTAAAATAAGCTTGTTTTATTAAGGATCCATAACTAAAAATGTTAGTACGAGTATTTCACTCTTATATCATCAAGACGAAACTTACACAGCAGTAACTTGGCAGTAAGTGCTACGAATATAGCTCGTTGCTACGAAGACCATGATATTTCTGTCGTTTGGGTTCAATCCCACCAGAACCTGAAACAGTAGTTTTTTTAAATGAACAATCATGTTTGAAATTCCAATTAATAAAATAATGAATTAAGTGAATAGCCACAAATTAATGACTAATAACTTGAAGAATTTAATAAAGTAAATTAATCAAAAATTAACAACCCATCATTAAAAACTCAGCGTTTAATTCGTGACACGTGACAATGTAGCATTAAACACGAAGCATGTTGGGCTTGTTGACGTCACGCGAGGGTCGAGCCATCAGCTTATCGGAGGGCGGGCAACTTCGCCGTACTTCCGTGGGCGGAAGCTTCAATCACAATACCCATACAGTACGCTGAGACGTTGATGTCGTAATCGATAACATCAAAGAAAGCTGAACCTCTCTAATTAGTCGTGCCCGTAAACATCTATATGTAGACTAAAGCGCTCTTTTGTAAAAGATGCCAAGATGTTAATAGGTAATAATTACCTATACAGATACAGTACATTACACAGATACAGAACAATTTGGTTGTACAAGCGATACTTACAAACATAAATTAGGTACCTTCATTTAATAATGCCGTGATTCCGTACCTCATTAATTTGCTCGCTCAGTGCTTTTTGCAACAATATAACATCTGATCTCCATTATCAAATCTTACAAAGCGGATAGAGAATCAATTTTCCTTCACTTCTGTATGTTTTTGGCACCGAAGTAAGCCTGACCTAAATAGAGTTGTGTGCCTAGGCAGAGCACACAACGGGCTAGTTTATATTTTTCTTCTTTAAACATAATTGCAACATCTGAC
Organism: Ostrinia nubilalis; assembly: GCF_963855985.1. Classification (NCBI taxonomy): domain Eukaryota; kingdom Metazoa; phylum Arthropoda; class Insecta; order Lepidoptera; family Crambidae; genus Ostrinia; species Ostrinia nubilalis. The sequence goes on from NC_087100.1 coordinate 7,714,135, forward strand.
GAAAAATGCAACTGATTCAACATGTAAAATTGTAAAGAAACTAGAAGTAAGCTCAAAATCCTGAAAAAATGTAGTCATTAGGTCAACGTATTTTCCCACTTTGTGTGGCACATGAGGGAATTGAAACTAGGACCTCTGGGTCATGTCAAGCTCTCTAAATACTTAGCAAGTGGGAATTGGATTAATAGATAGACGACGCAAATAAAATGCAACAAAAACTTACTTAATTGTCACTATGAAAAAGTTATTTGTCAAATAAATTGACTTATTCAGTAGGTAATTAATTATTGCACCTAATTAATTATTTAGCTTATATAACCTGTACCAGACCTCGCAGCATTATTAATAATAACTCACAACATTATTGTTAAGTGTATGCAAATATTTATGCATGAGCCCAGTTCATAATTTATTCGAACGTAGCTAATAATCGTGACAGAATTGTATTAATTTCGCATTGTATTTGTCTCACTGTAAATTCAATTTGTTTCGCATTGTGTTTGATTGCGTACCGTGAAAAAATAATGTGAGTAATTTGAACGTGATAAACAACGTCGGTAACCATAATAATGTATGAAAAATATTCATTTTACAAAACGCAGGCAAGTAAGTATTATGAAACGATTCGCTCAAAACTCAATTCTGTCTCTACCAGCATATATTGAATTCGTCATTGGCCAAAATATTGAAATTCAACCAATGACGACTTGAACCTATGATTGAGTTTGAATCGAGTTTTGGGACTCGTTTCATAATACCGACCAAACTCTATTCACATTGTAATGTGGTTCAGAAACTGGACAAATAATTTGCTTGTGCTAGGAAGCACCGCTCTTTTATAGACAACGTCGCGTCTCATTTTTTTAAAATTGATCCTTTTAGTTACACATCGTCATGTGTGAAGTGAAGAATCCTCCAGAATCAAACTGAACATACAAAGAATTGTTGTGAGGATATGAAAATATAACACCATGAAACTAATGAAGGCCTATCGATCGCTAGGTATTTCCTATCAATCTACCGACATCGAGCATCGTTGGTGATGGGTATGTAATCGATTGTTTGAGTGCAGAGGTGACATCAATCGCCAGTCACCGAAGAACGCTTCTCTAATCCGCGCAATTAGGCTCTCTGCACGCGCGGCGGACTTCGTCGGTGACCACACTAGTTCACGCTGCTACGAACGAGTATCATCTACTTTCTGAAAACTTATAATATCAAAATCACTAAATCTTAAGACAGTTACAATGTTTAATTTAAAATACACTTACTTTGACGCAACGCATACTAATACACGATAATTATCATGTTAATTGGTAAACAAACACATAAAAAACATGTTGTAATGGATGTTATCACAGTCAATATTAAAGTAGGTACTTAAGTACTTACACAAATACTCGTAGTGAGTTATGTTACCTATAGTAAAAATCATGCTAACTTTATTGTAAAAACTGTACCTATATTGATTCAGAAATGTAGATTGAAAACGTAATTATCAACCGACCGGTAACATTACTGTATCGGCGGTAGCGGTGTGTAATTATTTTCCCCTTAGTGATTTACCCAGCAAGATAAATCGTTTATTGACTACCCAACACCGTTATTGCATTGAAGGCAAACATTGATTTCTATTTAACTACTTAATAGCGTTGTGTAATCATTTTTGTAAAATTCCACGTACAGTTATAATTAGATACCTACTTAACTAAATATAAATGTATTCTAATCTAAAATGTCTCTATCTTTAGTTTGCTTGTTTAATACGTCAACGTTTACTTTAACATCAAACTGAGATAAAGCAAAAACTAAAATTGTTGCCAAGCTGTATTTAGAGATGAATGCTAATAACATTTTGTGACAATAATAATAACAAGCATGTGTTATCCTTTGTAGTAGACGTGGTTTTACGTTTTTTGGGGAATTATCATAAAAAAGTAAGAACACGTCGAATCGCCGTAAAAGTGGGCAAATAAAGCAGAAGGTTCTTTGAACCCAAATAGTTTCGTATGTGGAATATAAAACAATTTGTTAGAAAGGATGGCGGGGGCTGCCTCCGGGCCGCCTCGGGGGGCTCGTAGATCCAATGGCCTCGGGCCTTCTGGTCTCAACGCATCTGGGAAATACACCAACAAACACCGATTGACTGCGCGCTATTATTTTCAAAACTTGTGATCTAGACATGGATTTACAGATAAAATTATTTATGACACAATGATGACCAAAATATAGAGCACACAATGAAAAGTTACAAATAAAGAAAGATCTTACGAGTACCAGGTACCCTTGTGTTGTGTTGTAATAGTTAAGTAACTCCGCATTAGACAAATATAAAAATAGCTTAGGTAGGCATATTAAACAAAATACAAATAGATACAGCACAATTTAGGCGTTCTTATCGCTAGTACTTACCTAAATCTTATTTCTATTGCATGATGCTAAAGTGAAAGAATATGATAAAACTCTATGATACTAGATATAAGTAGAACTTACACTCTATCCATTCCATATTTGCAGAAATCGTCTTGAAAACCAATCTGTATGTACCTACCTGGATCCGTTTCATTTATTTGTAGAGTTATTTATGGATTTGGAGCACCCCGCGGTCCTTTCTCAGTTCAAGTGGGGTAAAGAGACGGTTCCTTGGTCACAAGTATGTCTTTCGCAAATATAATAACTCGTCACGTCAACCAAATGTCCAGTGGCACTTTGGAACAGAAATAGTACCTATTTGCTGAATACTTATTATAAAAAATACTTCGCATAATACATAATTATCATAATCATATTAATACCTACTTATGCAAGTTGTAGCTGTAGCAAAATTAGTTCAAATAGCCTACTTACTTTATAATAGTTAATAACTTTTTGAAAGGGGGACACAAATTTTACACACTACGTTTAATGTACATTACTTACATAGGTATAATAAAATCCAATATAGTGATTTTGAACTTAAGCACGAAACAGTTTCGAATAAATATTAATCTAGGTACCTATTTAACAAACTCTCTCGTACAGACAAAGACTACAATTGGTCCGATATTTATTGAGATCGATTATATCTTAATTTATTTTTGTAGATAAAACGACTTTTTTAACTTAATTTTTAAAGCACTTTCGCCGATTTTATGACCTGTAATCGAACCCACGACTGCAACTGGCTGAAATACCTACAGCTATGTTACAATCTTACAATACAGGAATATTATGTAGGTATCTATTGTTTATAAAATACAAGTAATGTAGAAAACGTGATTAATGAAATGAAGTTGATGAAAACATCGATTAAACTACTATTATACAATTAAAAGAAAATTAGGTAGGTTATCAAGTTAAAGATTCTTGTTTTTAACCACGTTTTGAACAATGGAAAGGTAAACTGTCGTGGCTGCGGGTTTTCGCAACAAAATTTTTAACGCAATCTTAAGACACTTCGTAAGAGCGGTAACTGGTTTTCCTGTTAATTTATTATCGAGTATACTCCATGATAGTAGCCATTTAGCTGGACCTTTACTTATCTGCGTAAACTAAAATAGAACACTTGCGTCAAACGCTATCAAGGAAATAAAATACCAATTAATAACCAATACAAGATACAAGTTATTGCTGTTGTACATACATACAGGGTGTGTGACAAACAAGTTGGCAGCAGCATTACAATATTATCATTTATAACTTTGTGCGTAGTACTACGAGTAAATTGCCTTCTAGAAACAGGGACTTCACCTAGTAGCGCATACTGGCTGTATGTTTTGTGCAAATGGACCGCATGCCCGTGTTTTTCCTGTTCGAATTTATAAGGTCACGTTCATGCACACAAGAATTGCGGAAACAGTGCGACTGCCCTAACTTATAAGGTCCACTTTAAGTGCAAGCTTTTTGTTTTAAAGCTTCATTACCTTGAAATTTTTGTTTTATTTCATGCATGAGATGAGCTATACGCACTTGGTTTCAACAAAGTGGATCTTATAGCGATTATTACTTATCACCTAATAATCGCATTTATTGTCTTTTTTGGACGGGATTTCTTCAGATGATTGGTAGTACCTACAATAATGCTACATTACTAGTTAACTGACCAACGACAACTATACACACTATCTAAATTATATTGGGCAGAAGAAAATTATTCAAGTATTCTCTTCAAACAAATTACCTAGTATAGTGTTTTATACAGGAATGGCAAAATAAAACAACAAACTCCGCCGTCGCATTTCATATATTGTATGAAAATAGAATATCCAGATATAGAAAATATTGGTACAATATTAATTGGATTAAAATAGGTATGTATGATAAAACATTTGATTTGCATTCAACGTGGATAAAATAACAAATAAATTTTAAAAGTAAAAATAAAATTTCACATTTTCATAACAATAAAATGCGACCTATCCTCTAAAATGAATGATGAAATGGCGCCACCTGATGTTTTTTAAGGTGTTACGATCCCTCGGCTAAATAATGCGAGTGAAATATGCTGCTCGATGAAGAAAACGATCTGCTCTTACGAGATACAAACAAGATTAGCAGGATTACATTTTAAACTTAACAATTAAATCATCAAAAATATAAGAACTCCTTAACAACTTTTAGAACGGTTCACAAATCGCGCTTCGCAATGCGCCTTTTCGACTGATTCTTACGCTGGAGGCGGCGTCCGTTTCGGGTTTATTTTATGAGCCCCTTGGCTTTGAAGAGGTCGCGCATGAGGCCCTTGAGGTAGCGGATCTCGCGCTGCAGGTCGGAGCACTTGTCGCCCAGCTCCGAGTGGCGCTGGCGCAGCGCCTGCTCCTCGCCGAGCAGCACCTCGATCTCCGCCTTCTTCTTCTGGCGGTAGCGCGTGGCCGCGTTCTTGTTCTGCTCCTTCTTGCGCGAGCGGCGGTCGTCGGGCGAGCGCGAGTAGGGCTTGGGGCGCGCCGGGCCCCACTCCTCGTCGGTGGAGGAGCGCGGCGAGGAGGGCGGCGAGGAGCGCGGCGAGTCGCCGGCGCTGTCGGCGCAGGGCGCGGGCGAGGGCAGCTGCGCGGCGCGGCTGCGCACCAGCTCGTCCACGGCCTGCAGCTCGGGGTCGTAGGGCGCGGGCCAGGGCTCGAGCGGCGCGCACTGCGCGTGCTGCGCGTAGCTGAGCAGCAGCTGCGTGGCGGGCCCGGGCGGGCTCTGCGGCGGCGTGAGGTGCGTGAGCTCGACGGCGCCGTACACGGTCTCGAACTCGCGCAGCAGCTCCTCGGTGCGCGGCGGCTGCGGCGCGGCATACGTCAGCGGCACCGGTGCAGGCGCCAGCGGCAGTGGCGGCGCCTCCACGCGCTCCGGCACCTGGTTGATGTTCTCGAAGATGGGCAGTTCCACCTTCTCCTCCAGCCAGTTGGAAAAGATGTTTTCTGTGGAAGAAAAAAAAACTGTTATTGTGTTTTCCTTTAACTTGAACTGATTTCAATTGCTTTTTGTTACGCTATTTATCGATAAGATAGACAGCTAAAGGTTACATAAAGGCCACTGCGTTTTGCACGAACGGTTTTGTCCGAGCAGGTAAATCGACTTAAATAATGTCATATAAATGCATAAGTTTCGAGCTACGTTCGAGTAGAACAAACAAAGACCTCCTACAATATTAAAACGCATAATTGTTTTTGATATTAATATAAACCATGTGTCGCTCGAGATTTTCCTATTCATTAATATGTATATTAAATTATGCAACTAAACTTGTTATTGTAAGTTTGAATCAGTAAGCGAACATTATTTGCGACGTGGGCAAGGCGAAGTCACAAGGCAGGCTCCCTGAACTAAATAAACATTATCTCATGTTGCACGCAGAGTGTCGTTTGCGCAGACCATTGTTTAACTCTGCTACTTTTCAGTTAATTGCTCTTATCTACAGGTTAATAGATGTTTCTAGCAAATACTGTATTTTAATGCCGTCGACCTTTTTCAGCGAATTTATGATTTTCGTTAAAAAGATCTTTATACTTTTGTTTTACAAATCATATCTAGAGCATCACATCATTTAAAAACAGGTTCAACACACAACTGTCTCAATTCAAACAATCATTAATTTGTAGGAGTTCCAGCCGGTCGTATCAAACTTTATATAGTTCATCGACAGACGCATTCGAAACCAATTGGAACTAATTGGTGGGCTGCTGTCTGGGATTATATGTAGTGACAAGTATGTAAAAATATTAATATAAGTACATATTTTGACCAGAAGCTTAGTTGACTTCAAATTGCTATCTAAAGAGTGAGCTGATGCGTTGACCCCTGATAAACTTGCACAATCAAAGTTCGCTGCCACTCGCGCCCTCGATAGCTACAGATAGATAAATAACTTACTTCATCAACAAAGACATTCAAAAGTTATTAAAGTATTCTAGAGACCGTTAATGTCAATGACTTTATACAAAATCCAAATTGGGCAAACCTAAACGAGTCCCAGGTTAGCAATAACATTTCCTGGTGTTGATGAATAATATAAAATATAACCAGCATTTATTATGCGAATAGCAAAACAACATTTTGCCGTTACAATTTATTTCTACGTAGGTTTTATGCTAATTGACTGTTAACCGGTAACAAAGTTTTTTTCGGTCACGCATAGACCTCGTGGTTCATATCATTTCGAGCTGTCCGTTCGAAAGGCAGTCGGTCATATCTGTATCAATACGTAGGAATGGAAAAGTGACCAATAAGTCGCTTAATTATTGCCCGCGCAGGCGAGGCCGCCTTGTGAACTAACTGGTTTATCAGTAGCGGCGCAAGTGTCAAGTGAATGCCCAATCATAATCATCTTGTGTTTGTGCAAATGCCAGAGCGCCAAAACAAATGGCAAATCCGCTTGTCGCTATACGCTTGTGGCACTCCGGCTCCACATTACTGCAGCAAGCCACGTGAATTCCATGCACGCAAATAAATAAGATAACAATTCAATTAAACCTAATACCAAAATACATTAACAAACAACTGCCATTTACAAACCTAATCTAATAGTGTCGAAATAATAAAAAAACTCGTTAATAGCATCATATAATTGACTATAACGCGAGGAAAATAAACAACCCCTTTAGGCTATCTGATAATTGATCATTACTTAATGTTACAACATTGTTTTCGATAAACGGAAACGTGGAATGGACTTGACAAACATAAACAAGTTTGTTGCGCAGTAAATATTCGAACCAATTCCAATCACCAATGAATTTTGTTACCCAATTGAGAGCATACCAGTGCTTACATCGTATAATTGAGAGATACTGCTTCGTTGAGTACCTACTTATTTCTTAGCATCATGCAGTTTTGAATACACAAATACCAAAGAGGAAACAGAGCATTCAGACCTTGAGCACTTTTCTGCCAGACTGACTTTCGATAAATCAAAACAAACAACGCCAACCTCGTACTCAACTGGTCATCATTGACTAGAACGATACGTACCAACATAAAAATCTGTCATTGCCATCACGAAGCCAGGTTCTAGGAGTCAATCACAGATTCACACGAAATAGTCCTTTATATCCTTACTTCTACGATAAAGATCTAATGTAACTTGAATACAACTATGCGGGCAGTGGTATCCTAAATAGTGGAATCCTCATGAAGCGAGCTATGGTCGTCGTTGATAGTCCCAGTCAGGCTCCGGAGGCCTAACGTCTCTTTACAAGTTTCTGTGAGTTGAAAACAATCTCTTTGTTCCAAATGCAGCGATAGTGGCACTTCATTCTAACAGAATCCAGGGGGTGCATCAATTGCGGTAGACATAGGTTGCGGAACGAGCGCGAACGCCCGCAATATTCTCCTCGAAGCGAATTTATTGTCACGGGTTGTAAGGTACAGACGGGCACCTGCAAACGCGACGCGGCGCACGAAGGTACTGAGCGATAGTGCGCGCGCGCAGCCGCACCGCCCGCGCCCCCTTCCCGCGCCACTTAATAAGCTCGCCGCCCAACAACAACAAAACTACAAATATGTACATTATTAATCAAGCAAGGGCTAACGCAATTACAACACCAGTAACTTTGTAGGTAAACCTTACTAGCCACCAATCTTATTTCAATTTGCAACTATTCGTGAACGTTGAATTAATAATCGTGTTCAATTTAGATGTTGATAGCCGCTGACGAGTCCTTTTTATAATATTTCTGAATGAAAGTAAAACTTTCCCCGAAAAAACTCACTCTACAACAAATACACGCGCGCTCTCTTTCTCTCATCATGCAACTCCGAGCCTTATTGCGTATTGTATTACAGCTCACAACTAAATTTAGTGCCAAACTTACAAGCATATACTTCTCAAGTTTAGAATAAATAACATTGAACTTTTTTTTAATATGCTGTCTTTGATAAACAGTTTTACAGCTACATTTTAAGTTAGTTTACAATGAACAAAACCTAACCACTAAAATGTCCATAACACAATAGTATTTTTTTCTGAAACGCATAATTATTATTTGTTTGGCGTTCAAAAATCAAGATCATCGTAAAGACAACTTATAATTCCAGATCTTGACAGTTCAATTGGTGCATTACTACTTCTTTCCAAATGTGAGTCTCTTTGAATAATCGTGTAAGATCGTTATCAAATACCCCAAATATAAAAAAGCATTTCATTAATCAATCTTTTACTCTACAATTTAATGTTAAGTTTTCGTCATGGGCCCTTCAGTTAAACTTCCTGGATATAAAATATGTAAATTGTACCAAAAGACGAATCTTATCATGAAAATTTTAATGCTGAAGTTTCAGCTGTCTGAAACAGCGAAACTGTGTTTGTACTTGATGAGGAAAAATCTTGCGTTTTTGCTTTTGACACCAAAACCAATTATTCCTCACTTTTGGAGCGTACAATTCTTAATTTGCAACTCCCCTGAAACTGTTAATTCACTCCACCCTTAATGAAACGACCTTCCATTAATATAATTATATAATTACACTGTGGCAATAAATAAGTGTTATAACTTTCGAGATAAAAAGATGAATGTATATTTTAGCTTATCATATTTTAAAAGGTACATAATATTAATGTCAAGACACTCGACCTCTGGAAAATTACAATGATAAAATACTGACAAGGCAAAATGTAGCATCTGCGTTACTAATTTACGCATTTATGCCAAGTTATCATTAAACAATAAAAATCTAACCGATGGAAAAGTAATGCTTCAGAGTTCAGTTACATTTCACAATACTGATAACTTCCGCCTGCAGCAAACGGAAACTTTATAACGATAGATATTTTTATCGAATCGTGATCAATGCTTTGCTTTGACTGCTAAACATTATTTAAAGATACTCGTATTTATGGAAAATCTGATTACTGTCATGAGAATATTTGCAGTCTTTTACTTTTTAACTGATTTACTCAAATATTGTACCATTCACAATGATGCCCCGTATCGTTGATAAAGAATTCTAGAAAACGTTGGTAAAATAAGTCCTGGGACCTGGCAACATTTAAACTTTCAGTTGGGCCGATTCACAAGATAAGTTTTCCAATATAAATTTTCATAGGTATTTTACTAAACAGATGTTACTTAATGAAGTATTGTTTACCTTGTGTAATCCATTCATATAATACAACTATCTAGAAGTGTTAATGTATAATGACTAGAAAAAAGAAGATTGTGTCAAGGTTTATTTAAAAACAGTAGAGTTCAACAATATATTTTTTACTGTATAAAAACCGTCTCTTTATTTTACTTGCTGGGTCCATCTGAGCCTTTAAAAAACGAGGATTTAAGAGGATTTCCTTAATCGGAAATCAATGCGTTGTTCCTATAGACTTCTACCGATTTAATAAGTGCATGTTTATAGGGGCTTCTACTAAACGGGCAATATTTTTCAGTAATATGTGGCTGCAATACAGTTGGCGACATTGCAAATACATTGAAACAATAAGCCCAGCCATAGAATGCTCAGTCAATAGTTGCAAGTTTTTGTGATGGCCGAGCATTCATTGCCAAAAGTGCAGTCACACATTGCAAAAAAAATACATTACCGTTTTGAAGGTAATTAACCCACTTACTCCTACCAGGTGTTATAACACCGCTAAAAAGTAGTTCGGAATATCCTCAGATAAATTATAAAAATATCGAGAATTTATTTACTGTTCCTTGTATTTTCTCTTCATTACGAATCAAGCTGTAATTGGGTATGTTCGATATCGCATATTTGCTTTATTTTGTTAGTATTTTACTATTTTGAATTCTGTTATTTAGTTTTGTGCAAAAACGTCATATAAAACCTAAGATATTTCATAAACTTGCTAGTAATACCTCAGATTATACTAGTTATTATTTTAGGTACTACTGTTAGCTACAAAACTATAAACTTATGTTTTTGAAAAGCTTTACATTTTTGAGACTTTTTATGACAAAATTACGATCGGTGTTTTAACACCTGGTCGCATAATCGACGTCTAACTTGTATATTCATTAAAAGTTTAGGCCACGATATAAAAGACCGCTGAGACTTCACGAAATAGTGGAAACACTAGAAAACATTGACGACAATGATCAGATACCGAATTACATAGCAATTTTACCACCAGAAAATGCTAATGCAGAAGCAACAGATGAAGATTCTGGTGAAGAAGACCACGTTACCTTACAAAATCTTCCAGGTTAGCCTGCTTCCGTTTATCTAACTATTGTTACTTATAGCGTGTAAGTTTTCTATTGCTATTTTTCGTGAATTACCAGGTTCTCAACTTAGAGCCGAGGCAGAAGTACAGTACGACAAGTCTTCTGCAGACAAAGAGGATAACATCTCGCTTTCTGAATTTTTTAAAGTAAGACGAAATGAATCTAATGATGCCTCCAATGCAGCTAGTTCTTCTGCCATGAAAGTACCTACCGCAATCACAATTATTACAACAATGCAATATAGTGCAAGTACCTTCTGTTAAAGTTTGTGCCAAACAATATTTATGAAGAATGGCGCCACAACCAGGGTCTACGGAGCTTACATCCCTATGTACATACATAGGGATGTAAGCTCCGTAGACCCGGTAGACCCGTAGACGAGTACATACTCGTACTACTGTACTTACGAGTACTATCTACATGCAACTGACATGTAAAATTTGCAAGAAAAAATCAATTTGGTGTAAAAAAATGCGCCACGTACTAAAGTATCCTGGGTTATGATTTATGTCTCCACCATCCTCCTACCTCCTCTGAATAAGATTTTGGTATTTTTTAAATAAATGTGTATAACTTACAACTCGTTTTTAACTCTTAAACCTAACAAAATCATAGTATAATTTTTTCACGTAGTAGTAGTAGTCCATTCTCCGACCAGGTGTTAAAACACCACCCATTTTCCGGCTTTTCCAGTTGACCAAGAATTTTTCTAAAATTTTTCTGTGGATACTTGACCTCTATTTAGAAACATACTAAAAATTTATAAAAATTGACAAGGTTAAAAAGTTTCAGGAGTATCTGGGTTAAGATGATTCTAGTTCTACTATTTGTGAAATTAAATATTTGTGTACATGAACAGATTTGCAAGTTTAATATTAGGTAGGTATATCGAATTTACAAAATGCATACTAAGCTAAGTTATCCAGTCTGTTTCTCAAATGCTTTTAAACAGTTAATATATTCAAGTTTTCCAATAATATTAGATAAGTAAGGGCCCTTATGATAAAAGCTAACAATTAATTATAAAGGTTACGTTAATTTTGGTTAAATAAAAATAACAATCCAAAATCGCTATCTGCGAAACTGTTGTTCTTAATTGGCTACAGATAAAATAGCATGATCACGCATCCCAATAATGATATCAGCTACAAGAGGTGTGGCACGTTCGTCTAACTAATGAAAACAACGGATTTTAGTAATAACAACCTGAGTAATTATAAAAAAAATGATAGTGTGAGGCTATTTATACCACTGTGTAGGAGACCTCAAATGAAAGGCCAAGTACTCTTCCTACAAGTTCTTATTTAGCTTCACCGGTCCCGGTGTAGTTCTATTTGATGGGCAATCAAATCTTACAAGTTTGACCCACGGAGCAAAATTTGTTTTTGCTCCGTGGTTTGACCCAATACCTACTTGTGTCAGACCTTGCGATGTAAATGCGATATAATATGGTGTCAAATTATGACGATGACTTCGTAAAAATAAATAAATGTTTTTTATCAGGGCTTTTTTAATTATTTTGAGTATGTTTTTGTGCATGGTTGTGGAAATTAAAATACTTACTTTGTACCAAAGTACCAATATTGCCGCGAACAAAATTATTTCAGCGCGCTAGATGATGCATAAATACACTCAACATCAAATAAATCGCACATTCCGCGACGCGAACTTTAAAGATTTTCTTCTGACACAATCATGGTGCCCCAACAATATTGGTGTTATTTGAAAGCCCAATAAATAAACTTAAAGAAAAACATATTTAATTATTTTATAAACAATTAACAGGTACCATAAATGTGACTTAAAAAAGGCCTCACTTGGGGCTCACCTATGGGCCCAAGTAGACCATTTTTTGTGGTTATAAAACCAAATAATGATCTTACGTGTCCTTTTTAACAGATGGATAGCAATTAATCCCAATTTAACAGTTTTATAGCCATAAAATTTGGCCCAAGCGTAACTACCTATTTTTTGAAGAAGTGACTGGATCCTTCTAAAGACACATTTTTGGGGTAAAAACCTTTCCTTTAATGAAATGAAGTTTAAACTAGGCTTTCAAATGGTACCAATGTTGGTGGGAAATGGGGATACATACTTTTGATAAGTCCTTGTCGCGGGAGGTGCGATTTATTTAATGCCGAGTGTATTATGGTGGACAATCAATTTTGTAACTTGTGCAACATCGACGACGATATAATATTTCGCTTTAGGGAGTTTCCTATGACGTTTTATTTACGCCACGTAGTATTGCTCAAACTTAGAAATATTAATTAATAAGTTTTAGTGTATCGGAATTCAAATAACTAATTAGAAACAGAAAACATTATGAGAAAATTGACTAACATATCAGTATTTAACGTTAAGGGGTGTGTCTTGACATGAGTGTAAAGCACTACCGAAAAGACAGGGCAATACAAATTACAACCCAATGTAATTGCGATAGCTAACTAGGATAGGATAAGCTTTTGGATATTTCTTAACTGGTCGTATGCCGAGATTCCAGACCCAAGCGAAAGTCATTGTGTCAATTAGTGCTTACTGCTTAGGCATACGAGAGGTTAAAGTGATGTTACACTCCCATAAAAAGAAAGAAAGTACCAACTGAAATGTCACGTTTATATGCTACCGTTAATATGACACTTGTGCATAAAAAAGGTGCATGAATTATGCGTTTGCAAATGTGTATTCTTTGGAACTTTTGCTCTCATTCTGAAAAATCTATCAGTGACTGAAAGAAACCGTTAGTAATAATAACAATTTTCGTAATCCATAAACAAAAAGAAGTTAAGATGTTATTAAGGAATTAAGTATGGCTGACAATTAACAATAATGTAACAAGGACCTACAAGGATCTGTCGTTACTATCTTAGGTACTGGTCAAATTATGATGATGTTCTTATGTACAGTAGTGTACTGATAATAGATATTTTTTTAGATTAAGCTACCTTACGTTACGTATAAAATAAAAGCCTGAGCGCTGATTTTTCAATCATTGAATAACTTTTAACTGAAGAATAAAATTGCCGTACTGACAGTTTCTGTATGGGAAATAATGTTATAATGTTAATTTATTCATGAGATAAGAGATATCCTTCGGTTAAAAAATCAGCCCTTAATCAGTAAATAATTGTCATTTTGCGACTTCTTTTATGAATGGGGGGATACGCAATTAATACAAAAACTATTCGTTTTAGAACTGCCTCTCTTGGACGCCGTTCGCTTATCTGATTCAGAAAACACCTTCCTTCTAGATATTTTAAGTTATACTCTGTTGAATTACATTTCTGAATAATTAATGGAACAATTGAATTGCTGTTTTAATCGCATTTTGACCTGGAAAATCCTCTTGACTCAGTGAAACGACCAAATACACGATGTGGCCCCTGTATAAAACAATATTCTTCGAGCCAAGCCTTTGTGTGCCAAAGTAAGACTAGTTAATATGAACATACTTGGTTACTTGTGACAAGTAAGACCATAAAAAATATAAAGAGCTGTGGTTTTCTGAATAAAGAAAAATAAAAGAATCTTTGCCGTTTAACCCTCAAGCAGGCAAGACTAGCTAACATGAACGAACATACTTGGTGACAAGTAAGACCATAAAAGAATCTTTGGCGTTTAACCCTCGAGCAGGCAATAGTAACACCATTACTTAGAGCCAACTTAACTTTTAAGGTAACAATTAAAATTTTAAACTTCCTTGTCTGATTGAGGGTTAGCCTAGGCGCAGACCACCGAATTTTAGTTGGCCGATAGTTGGGTCGGACTGTTAATCAGTATGGGCATGTATGAAAGTACGCACATTACACCGATTTGGTATTGGCCGATTCTACATACAAATTAGAATCGGGCCCAACTATCAGCCAACTAAAAGTAAGTGGTCTGCGCCTAGGCCTAATATGTATAAGAAAGAACACCAACCTTGTTTGCATTGGTTGTCTAGCTGCTGCAGAAGATCGTTGGCAAGCTCCGCGCGGCTGGGCTTGGTCTCCGGCGGAGACGGCGGGTACATGGTGTTGGTGCAGTCATCCTGCAGGAGGAACTTGCCGCTTTCGATCTTCGGTGCAGCGCTCGGGAAGGTCTTAAACAGATCTGCGGACAAATGGTTAACTTAGTGCGTGCAAATTTAACATTCCCATCATCGTTTTAGGTTATCTTAAGACTATTGTACTTTGATCATCATCAAAAAGAACACAAATTAATTATTATGGCATGAGTTAAAATTACTGGTGTATTTTAATGGAACTGTTCTCTTACTTTGCAGAAGCGACAACTGGAACTCTCTACATAGGTCACACATTATTCCGCTATTCTTGTAACAACACATTTTGCACAAATTAGTATAATTTAAAATATTTAATTGAAGACTGTAACAAGAGCGATTCAAACGGCAATTTATTAAAATAAATTAGCGCAGTCGCGGAGTATATCAGAGAAGCTTCAAGGTAAGGAGCTTAGATAAGTAATGGACAAAATACATCGGAGAGAATGAAGACGTCAATATATATATGAACGATAACTGTCGAACGATATTACGTCAAAGCAACGCCCAGATGTCGTGATGCTTTAAATCTTATATGATAATGTGACAACAATAAGTGACTCGTATAAAAACATCTTAAATTATAATTGTTTCTATTTGTGTCAGTCCTTAGGGTTCCGCATCATAATTACACATTATACATAATAATTACTGGTACATTTCTCAATCGTTTAATATTATGCACATTGAACATGTCTTTAGATAATAAAACATTATTATGTGATAAATCCCACAAAGTGTTTTCTAAATGATTAGTTTTGTCTGGGCTTATTTAGGACCAGCGGAGTTCGAAATAATTAATCTTATTCCTTAATTTAGTTACTGTACCCATAACTTTTTTTTCGCCATTAAAAATACCCAGCTTACATAAAAAAACGCATAAGTTTTTGATGCAGGGCATTTGGACGAAATTTACATCCAGCAGTTGACTGCCATAAGGTAGATTTATTTTTATTCTCACTCTTTCAATTCCTTTAAAATGAAAAAAAAAAGGATATTATGTCACCATTGCCTTTTTTTTCAGAGATGTGCAAAATTTGGGTGACCCAATTTTTGATCGTTCTTTGTCAAGTAGGTATAAACAAAATAACTAGCTTTGAAATAGTTTAGTCTTGCTATAAATTTATTATTTTATATAATTAAATTATTAAACGCTTATTTAGTCTATGTAATTAATGCACGAGTAAGTCAATAACAAAAACATGTTTTGCAATTATACACTGAACCCTACTTGTGTTTTGTGAAGCCGATGCTTCCAGATAAATAATATAAAGATATTTAACTGCTTTATGAAGGGGCATCGGCATATCAAGTGAAACACTGTGGCATCGTGATCATATTTAATTGTCATATAACCTTATTTTCCATGAAAAATGTAACCTGGTGTGGTACCAATAATTGGTATTATTGGTAATCATAAAATATTGTAATTAGTTACTTACTGATTTTCCACTCCAAATACTACCTACTCTAAAAATTTTTTTCGTATTTATTGCCCTAATGAATATTACCGCGGCTTCCACAAAAATCTTTAATCTACGTTATATTCTGGGTTTTTGTTTAAAAAAAACAATTCAATTTTTACTAAATAAACAATTTTCTTTCTTTCTTTCAAATAGTTTTAAATGTTTATTTTAACAAGCCTATTTCGATAGCAATTATAAACTCTAATCTACCTAAATCATCTTAATTATAGGGATATAATATCGACGTTATGATAAACAAGATGTTATAAAATTAAATGTCAAAACATATTTTCATTGGATACAAGATAAATAGTGGAAAAACAGTCAGCTCGGCGATATGCAATTGAAAACATGGAACAAGGGTTAGCAACTCAAAACAAATATGTTTTTAGAAGTGTACTAACGTCATCAATATTATCTAAATTAATAGCTGGTCACGAAATGAACGAGTGCTAAGATGCAGACACACCCACGCTTTCGGCATGGCAACAAAGTAGACGATTAAAACAAAACATTCTTTTGACCGCTGAGATAAGTTCAAAAGATAATGTAAAAATCAAAATATCCAATTGAAAAACATCTTCTTTTCTTTTGTAATACTTATATCGATAAACAGGAGGTAAGTTCTTTATAGGTAACTAGCTTTTGACCGCGGCTTCACCCGCGTGTAAATCGTCATAAATTATAGCCTATATGTTATTCTGGGCTATAAACAATAATACTGTAAAGTTTAATCAAAATCCTTTCAGTAGTTTTTGCGTGAAAGAGTAACAAACATGTTAACATCCAGACATCCATATAAACTTTCGCATTTATAATATTAGTAGGATAGTAGGACATGCTTTAGTCGTCCATATTGCGGTGGTTTTAAATAATGATAAACTGTTATGGTTAAATTATTAAAAACACAACGCAGTCCAGATTACATAATTTTTCAAAGGGCCAGGCATAGTGGTAACGACCTGAAGCGCAGAAATAGTTTTGAATATTAAATTATCAAGAAGAAATATTATTTTCGCTCCAAATATTTGCAATATATCTGGGCAAGGTCATGTACTGCACTGAATTTCTACCAAACTATGTAACATGTAAGCAAATGTTGTTCTTAGCTTGCAAAACTAAGAACAACATTTAAAAAAATATTTTTTTCTAAATTATAGAAGTTAGATATTTAAATTAAAAAAAGGTTTTATAGCAAATTTTGTCAGTTTTATTTGAAACTATAGTACAAAACTATACTCTTTTTCATGTATTTTTTATTTTGAAAGTATTTTATTTACTTTAAGTTATTGCAATTTTAAAGTGTTTTACTTAGTTTTACATGCCAGAATAAATGTCTGAATCTGAAGATCAAATTAAAATGAAATCAAGTAACACTCATTATCAAGTGATGCATTACATATACATCCAAGCATCCGCAAGCCGCGTGCAATTCCTACATTACCTACTTGATGACGCCTTAACATAGCAACAAGAACACATTTAATTTTAACTGTTATATAACCTTACGCCGAAAATCGTACGATTATGTATTTCGATATCGGTTGCTAAAATTAAGAGTATTTGTTTAATCTTTAACTAGCTGGCATTGATATGATGGAAATATACGCAAACTAATAGGATAAATTACGTCTGTAATGCTTGACCTATCGTTTATCGCTGCATGAGGTGAGTTCGTGGGGGATCGGTCTGTTGAAGAATAGTGCTAATTAGGACTGTAATTACTAAATGTAAAACATTGACACGACGGTCTTTCGATTCGATAACCAAAGCGTGACATATTATTATTAAGTGACATTGCAATACCTACGCTCTAGAATAAATAACTGACTACATGCATAATATAACTAGCGGGCATTACTCGATCTGGGCCATTGAAAAACACTGTTTGCCACCATGCACTAACGAATACTTAGCCTACTTATACCGCAAAAACGACAATGCGATAACGCAATGACACGTCGGTAAATGACCACGTGGACTTAATTTGACACTAGTCACAATGAATGGACACGGAACCATGATAGTAAAACGAGATAGGGAGGGCCCTATCTCTCGTGACAACGAGAGGCGCAATTTGGTTCTTTTACGACATTGGACACGTTGGGCCTTATCATACTCGTAATCTAGTTTTTGCCTCCATCCGCCCACGTGGCATTTGTAGAACATCTATAGGATATATCATATTGAACCAAACACAAACCTTCACATAAATATGTAGACTTATATGGATTTAGAACGTCTAAAGTGTAAAGCATTGAAATTAACTTTCCATCCAAAATAAAGAAATTTACAGGTAACAAAGGCCAAAATGAAAAATGTAGACAGTTTTTAAATGGCAGTTGCTAGAAGCGGAAACATAAAAGTCGTATCGCTAACTAAAAATTTGGTTCAAAGTTCAGATTAGAGACCGCAAAGGCGATGAAACGGAATTTAGAACGACTCCACGAGACTAAAATCAAAGTCCATTCTCAACATTCCCAAGTGATAATGAAAATGATGACCATGTGGCTGCATACCAATATAAAATAA
Organism: Ostrinia nubilalis; assembly: GCF_963855985.1. Lineage (NCBI taxonomy): Eukaryota > Metazoa > Arthropoda > Insecta > Lepidoptera > Crambidae > Ostrinia > Ostrinia nubilalis. Next base: position 7,732,812 of record NC_087100.1, read on the forward strand.
TTTGATTGGCAAATTCCAATACAAAAAGTAAAGAATTCGTTATCCGTTGATGTTTGTTTATGGTTCACTAATTTTTAACCTGAATTCTTGTCCCAATTATTAATTATCCAACTGAACTGCGTGTTTACACTATCTGATTCGATCATGTTCGCGCATTATAAGTAACTGCGCCATCACCCAAGAATTGGGTGCAATTTTAATATCACGACTACTATTTAGCAAACGCATTGTAGGGGGCGTTCTAGCATAATGAAGCGATAATAAACTCTATTCGAAATCAATTTAAAAAAAACACATGTACCTATGACCAAAAATGATTGTAGCTTCGAGTGAGCACATTGAAGTGCACCAATAGTTATCTGGTGGTCGCAAAGATTTATAGACTCCCATGCTCCCATGACATGCTGCATAGCGTCACAGGTATGCATCGTCTCATCGCATCGGACCTTTGCCGACAAGGCAGACAGCAACTTATGGGGAGTGTCGATATTACGATGAAACACTCTTTTTCCTGTCCACTGTTAGCAATTCTGTGATTTGAAATGTGCGAGTACTGTGACAACCTTAAAAAAAAAGATGAGATTAGCGAGGAGTGGTGCTTGTGAACTGCAAAACAATATCCTTTGCTATGTTGTATGAGCTAAGCTTGCACCACGCCTGCCTTATGTAAAGATGTTTTCGAAGAATGTTTGTTCGTTAGTTGACCATGATTAACTTCGTTTAACCATCAGTACATTCATCATTCAGCTGAAGTTTTGATGTGTTAAAAATTACATTTTTATGGTCCATGACGAAACTTATTACCAAATGACCTCTTTGCTCAAGACCCTTGACTTTCACTTCACATAAGAGAGAATGCCTGGCCCTGATCGTCTGTTGTTGCATACCATAATATTATGTATAACATGACAATGCTTGGGGTACATTCATCATCATCATTTCAGCTACAGAACGTCCAATGACTTCCACATCGTACGGTTGGTAGCGGCCTGCATCCAGCACCTTCCTGCTACCTTTATCAGGTCGTTGGTCCACCTTGTGGGTGGACGTCCCACACTGCGTTTTCCGGTATGTGGCCTCCACTCCAGAACCTTGCAGCCCCATCGGCCGTCAGTTCTGCGTACCTGCCTGCCCATTGCCACTTCATCTTGCTAATCCGTCGGGCTATGTCAGCGGCTTTAGTTCGTTTACGAGTCTCCTCATTTCTGATTCGATCTCGTAAAGAAACACCGAGCATAATAGCCCTTTCCATAGCACGTTGTACAACTTTGTACTTCTTTATGAGGCCTATAGTGAGAGGCCACGTTTCGGAGCCATATGTCATCACTAGTAACACACACTAATTATAGACTTTCGTCTTGAGGCATTGAGGTATTTTGGACGAAAAGATGATATGTAGCTTCCTGAACGCTGACCAGCCGAGTTGGATTCGACGATTGAACTCTTTCTCAAAATTTGACCTACCTATTTGAATCGTTTGTCCAAGGTAGACATCGTTCGTTCGTTCGTTTCAGCCAAATGACGTCCACTGCTGGACAAAGGCCTCCTCCAAGGTTTTCCACAATGCACGGTCCTGCGCTGCCCGCATCCAGGCTCTTCCCGCTTAGACATACTTGACAACAATCTCGAAAATCGAGCTCCCAACCATAAGCTTCGTTTTGTCCATGATCATCCGAAGGCCTACCTGTTGGGAAACTAGATTACATTGGGGTACATCAGCATCTTTTATACCTAGATGTAGGCATTTTATTGTATTACACGGGCCTCGATGAATTGAAGTAAATACAGGTGATATTTATTGACAGACAAATAGGTTTATTATCTCTTTCTAGATATTTTATTTAATAATTGATAGTATCAAATGTAAAGGACGATGTAGAGTATTCCATTTAATAGGATTAAATCATCTCGGGAAATCGTGTAAGATTTCATAGGAAATCCTTTTAATATATAAAATATTTGTATGGACAACAACTTGAGAGCAAGCCCGCGAATTAGTCTTGATAAACCAAATATTGCCTCTTGCGGTGCAACGCCTGAATGGGTGCCAGAGCAAAAGCGCGCTCTCGGGAATATCACAATCACAGATAGTTTTTCTAGGAGTCCGGCAGCATAATATAACCAATTGACAAAGATCAACATAGTATGCCGTTTGGTGTAGTGGTTCAGAACGGACTACTATGCCGAGAGGTCCCGGGTTCGATTCCCGGCCAGGCAGAAACTGAAATGATGAATTTTAATTTCTGTGACGGGACTGGGTGTTACTATGTATATTAAGTATGTATTTAAAAAGTATAATGGAAGTAGTATATCCGTTAAGCTAGCACCTTTAACATAAGAATATTAGTTGCTTACTTTGGGACTAGATGGCGCTGTGTGAAATTGTCCAAAGAAGTACATACTGAGGATAATCTAGAGTTTACTCAGTGTGCTTAGTTAGTGCGAGTTTACATCAAACATCGTCACTAGCGACTGCGGATAAATATGACATTAAAATGTATGACAGATTGTGTCTATAGCGGATACTTTCAAGAACTAAAATCTTCATAGCTTTTTGACACGTTCGCTAACGACGACGTTCAATGTAAAGTCGCACTAAGCATACAGGTTGTCACTCCGGCGCTAATTTTACCAAAAACCTTCTGTTTTCTAAGGCATCAGTATCTTTTATGTTTAAATAAGGAATTCTGTGACAAAAGGAGCTCAAAGCAGCGTCAGAGCTGTGTAACTACAGCTAGCGTTCATAATGTACCTTTGAAATGGTCTGACTGGCTTTATAGAGAAGACTTAAATCCTATTGAATATGAGCTTCTGTTTTAATTTTTAGTAAATCGTATGTTAAATGTTGTAATAAATCACTAAACCCACCATTTTCTTCTCCGAATAAGTCGATCTCGAGCAGCATAGAGCAGTCTTCATTAGTTAGAACAGGGTTTCCCAGTTTTTTTTGCTAAGGAACCCTAATTGCTTATACTTTTCCTAGCGGAACCCCCGTACTACTCCGCCCGCACGCCCTGCCCCTCCCTTGTGCGTAAACAAGTCGGTGCGAGCGAACAACGTCGGTCACGAAACGTGGGATAATATTTTTTACGGAACAATTGCGGCCTTTCCACGGAACCCCAGGGTTCCGCGGACCACCTTTCGGGAACCGCTGAGTTAGAAGGCCGTCGGCCGAAGCCAACGACTGATCCCATAGGCTAGAGAAGGCTTCAATCTTATTGAATTCGATATGAGCCTCTGTTTTAATTTTTAGTAAACAGTATGTTAAGTGATATAATAAATTACTAAACCCACCATTTTCTTCTCCGAATAAGTCGATCTCGAGCAGCATAGAGCACTCTTCATTAGTTAGAAGGCCGTCGGCCGAAGCCAACGACTGATCCCATAGGCTCGCACTCATTGTTGGAGATGATGTTTTCACTCTGAAACGTTAAAACATATTTTTTAATGTTTGTGTTTAGAATTTAAATAAAATGCATATCGTATAATATTCACCACTCGCGGCATACCATTGTTGGTAACTTCTTTCTTTCGAAAATCAGTAAAAGGACATCATTACATATTGTTGATTTAATTATATTAAGCCTAGGCGCAGACCACCAACTTTTTGTTGGCCGATAGTTGGATCGGGCTGTTAATCAGTACGGAGATGTATGCAAGTGCGCACATTACACCGATTTGGTATCGGACGATTCTTCATACAAATTAAAATCGGGCCCAACTGTCGGCCAAATAAAAATCGGTCTGCGCCTAGGCTAAGTGAGATTGTAGGTATTTACAAGTACAGCAGCTCCTGAATATTTTTCTCATTTCTAAATTTAAAATTCCTCCTTAAATCGTTCTATTTCGTTCATATTCATTTATCGAATCGTAAAACCATGTCAGTGCATTATACTTTGTAAGTACGTCTGTAGACATTAATGAATGGTTGCACAGACAGGTGTGATTGCATACTTTCACTTTCGGGCAGTTAGTGTGACCTCGACTCGTGAAACATCCACCATTGGTTTATAACCGGAATTTGCAAGTTATAACTGCGTTTATGTTACTCAAAGTATTGACAGTACAGAATCTGTAATAAATCGGGGTGAATAACGACATAGTTGTTTTATTGAAGTAACCAAGATTTGATCCAGCATTGGAAGTAATTTGGCTCGACCGAACGTACTACCGAATTAGCTAGCATATTATACGATTAGCATTGAATGAGATGGTATGAGAGCCGTAAACGTAGATTTCACCAATTTGTTAAGTAGGTATACAAACTGAATGCTAATCAAAAGTATTTAGATCAGTGAAATCGGCAGTATTAGCTTAGCTCTCTCTCCGCCACTTGACCAGTAAGAAAGACCAGTACAAAGTATGCAAGATAATTTTTGCGCGTTACTTAACCTATTTGCATACGATTAGTCACCTTTAATAACCAGACTGTATGGAAGAAATTTAAATATTAACATATAATTTTCGTGATATCCTTAAATGTCTTTTTTTAAAGAACCGGGGGCCACCTATTTGTTTTTTTATTACTTACAGGTAAAATTAAATCTAACTTATTTTCTTGTATTTTAAAGATATCTTCTTTCATTCAAAACAAAGCTTCCGCTCTATTTTGAGAACATTTTCATTCTTCTACCTTCAGTATAGTAGAACCTGATTCTGATATGGACCCGTAAGTCCATAGTGTGACGCTTTATTTATACACCAGATTTGACACCAGATGCACTTACCCACAGGTCTGATTAGACTGAACAGTCCTTAGAGTCCCCCTCATTCTAGTCATCATCCCTCGCTTTCCAATTTTCCATCCATTCCATCCAGTAATGTTTTCTTTAAAAACCAGTAAATCCAGTGTGCACTTACCAAGTTGTTAAGTTCAAGCCTGACGAGATCCGAGTCCGTAGTAGATGATGATGGTTGTTGTCGTGGGACGAAGAGGTCCGGTGAGGGCGCCATCGTGGCACTGGAATTTAAAACAAATTATGTTTATGTACATTATAATTAGTTATGGAAAGCCTAGGGGGAGGCCTTTGTCTATCAGTGGACGTCATTTGGCTGAAACGAACGAACATTATTTCACATGTCCCAATGGAAGTTGAGATCAGGGATGTTATGGATATGAAGTTTCGGTTATGGATACGGTTACGGATATTAGAATAATATTATACCGATTTCGGTTACGGTTAGTAAATTACTTCGGATAATTTCGGTTTCGGATATTAGAATTTTAAAAAGGTAAAATTCAAATAGCAAGATGCTGCACGACCTAACTGCATACTTAGCTACTTTATGTACTATGACGGTACCTATGATAAAGGTAAAACAGGCGGGTATATCAGAATGGTGCCAGAACGGTTACGGTTATCCAAAACATCCCTGGTTGAGATAGACCTCTTGAATAGAGGTTCAAATCCCGCGGGGGATAAGTATACATATTATTGTGATAAACGCAAGTATTCTACGTATCGTTAATTCATGTATGTGTGTATAATTAGAGCGACAGTTGAAACAATTTATTTAATTCGACATCTTCACTCTTTTGTCTTGACATGTCCTTGATCCATTCCGATAAATTGAGAGGTCGAAGAACATTAAATTGCTCTGTCATGCAGAAGAACAAACTTTAAAAATAGATTTTTATCGTAATGAAAAATTGAATACAGTATTCATTTAGGAATGCATGATAAAGGCCTTTGAAAAAGGTCGTAGAAGTTGCTCAGATATCATTTGAACGGCTCGAATTACAATCAACATAAAAATGTACCGCGGATTTTTATAGATGTAATCATTTCAATAGTACAGGGACCGTAATACTTTTTATTGCAAAAATATCCCTATTACTTTTAAATGCTTGACATGACCTGCGTGGCCGTATCTAAGTACATAACTTTTCAGTTTCATAGCTTGATTATTCAGAAAATTCAGATTCTCATCAGCCAGAGTATGAGAACTATCGTGACATGGCATATCAGGAGCCAGGACCCCCCTGTAAAGAACCCTAGACACGCCAATGAAGTGTTAGTAAGTAACCAACTATACGATGAGTAGGCTTAGAAACTATTTAAACATCCTGTATAAATCGATCAATTAATGAATGTCTTTGAATTTGCGACTCAATCAAAGATCATGCGATGCGACAAGTGGACGTATCATTCCCATCCCATTAAATTCCATACAATACAAACAATAGTTCATAAAGGTGGGTTCACACTAGCGCAAGTGCATGAACAACCTATGCGTGTCTCATTACTAAAGAGGCATTCACACTACGCTTGAGGCTTTACATTCCTCTGCAGGTATATTATTATGCGAATCACTCGCGGCGAACATGTAAAAGGCACAAAATAAAGGTATCCTTTGTTCTTAAGAAACGAACCGCCCGATCTGTGCACTTGCGCAGATATCGTATGTCACCACCTTAAGGCAATAATAATGTAATTATAGTTTCACCAGGTTTCACTACGTAGTATTGTGATGGTGATGTCGTCACCTAATCTAAAGCAACGCTGCAATTACATAACCTCCAGCTTGCAAAATATTTTGTAACCGTGACAAATAGTTGTACTGGCACGTGTAGTTAAATACTTTACATTTACTATAGGTGAATTACGTATTAAAGCATTTATTTTTAAATAATATAGTAATAAATATTTTATATTAACATAAGGCTTTGGTGAAAATCAAGAAACTAGTTATTTAATTCATAGAGATCCATATCATGGATGTGTGACTCAATCATCACATTCATTATGGGATAAATAAAGATACTCCCAAAACAAGTGTGACTCACTTGTGACGCGATTTCGCAACATCGCGAATCCTCGAGACCCGTCTTGCAACTCCAAGGTGGACGAAAGAGACGGCAGACAAGACGACTCGGAATGTCGACATCTCCCGCCGAGTCTAGCGTAGCGATACATTGCGGAAAATTGAAAATTTATCACAGGGATTTCCCTTAGTGAATATGAGAGTACAATGTTCGAGTTGTGTATTAAAATGTTACATTATAAACCAACTTTAATCCCCTATTTTTTTTATTTATAATTCAAAATTAATGATTGTTACTAAATGTTAGTTTTCAAGTACATATTTATTTATTTATATGCACATAAATCACAGTACATAAGGCGATCTTAATAAAAAAAATGCCATTCAGCATTCTCCTCCAGTTAACCTTAGGGTCAAACTAAGAATAGAGTATGCCTATTTCGATAACTGCGAATTTCCTTTCAGTAAAATTTTATGCTTAGCTATGATTCAGTAATATTGACTACTCATTTTTTATTTACAAAGGACAACTGCTTATAATGAACAGTAGCAGTAAATGGCAGTAATTTATTGTGGTCTGGTATGTTACAAATACCTACTAAGTTGGTGCTACTTATTTATTGCATTTATTCATTTCAGACGTAAAAAAACAGGTTACAGCCAAAATCTGGGGGCACGGCAGTGCCCCCACCAAGTCGAGCAAAAAAGCGGCACGGCCGTACCATCCTTTTTTCGAAGCAATTCAGGCCATTTTCGACCGCCTGTATCTTCGTTGTGGATAAAACTAGAAGGCTGAATTTTCATTAGCTATGCAGGCATTGTAAAGACACGGTATATTTCAAATTTCATTCAATTTGAACCAGTAGTTTAAGAATTATAACGGGTCAAAGTTTCTTAATTTTGTCACTCACTGACTGACTGACTGACTGACTCACCGATCATCAAAATTCTAAGGCACTTCTAGCAGACCTAGAAGCTTCAAATTTGGAATATAAGTAGTGTTTGGTGTATGAATCAAGGAAAAACTAAAATATTTGGGGGCACGGTAGTGCAACCGCCAAGTCGAGTAAAATTTTTCAATTTCAGTCCAGTTTTCTAGATACATAACTGCTGTCTACAAAATACAAAAAGAAATGAGATCCCATCAAAAACAATACTTGTCAAAAAAAACAAGTATTAATTTCAGATGCAAATACATGTCATGCAGATACAGGCCAAGAGCTTCCTGGTTGTGCAAAAAAAATACAAAGTCTACAGAATGTGTATGATATTAGGATTTTAACTGACAGACATTATTTCTTATGCAGGTTTATTTCTAGAATAATGTAATCCATCAAGTTCTTGTTAAAATCTTACAACATTAACTTCATCCACACGTTTCCTACAATGTGGGACAATAATATACATATGGTTAGTTTATCCACTTTTGTTCACCAGTAGGCCTAAGATGCGCGCCATGATAACTTTTATCGACGTCAAAATGTATGGGCAAAATCGATAAAATGACCTACTGGATGAACCTTTGAACCATTTCACCCAACTCTATTTTCCAGGTGAATTGAGTCGACTAAAGCAATTCACCTGGGTGAAATTAAAAGTGAACAAAGTTGAATAAACCGTATGGTTTTGTTTTTATTCTAAACAATGAGTCATGATTAAAGATAAGATAGTAAATTAATGATGTTGCAGATACTATAAAGCTACAGGTTGTAGGCTTGCTCCTTCCACAATACAAATATTAGTATACCTCCAACAAAGTAAACACATTACACATGACCACCTTAAGGTTTACATTTCTTTGCAGTAACTAGAACCAAACCAAACCCCACCCCTAGATCATGTGTTAACTATATTAATGAAATAAGTATTTGTTTATATCAGTGTTAATCCTAAATTCAGTGTTAAATGTAAAATGTACATATTTTCGGAAATAAAAGGCTTATTATTATAAACAACTTACAATAGTAGTAAAGATAATACAATACTAGTAATGCTACACAACAAATAAATAACATGCATTATTTACAATAACACAAAAACCCTCAGTTTGCTGGAAAATAATAAGACTAAAGGCGCCTAACCTCAAATTTATTTTCCAGATGCCCTGCTTAAGATTAGATTGAATTATTAATACTGAAATTCTGATAAAACCGATGTACCATCGAATATAACAGAACAAGTTGATAGAATAACGAAACGCAGATGTAACAACGCTTGATGACCCCATCGATACGATAAAATTAAACATCTATCACTCGTATGGCGAGTGACTCTGGAACTTTGATACTTGCAGGGGCTCATTCCCGCGCCACAAGAAGTCAAACAAGCAGTGAAAGCTACTACACACACGCGCCGATGGAATGCATCATAGTATGTCACTTTAATTGGGGTTAAATATAGGAAATAACTTGTACTTACAGCATTTTGATACGTGTGTTGAAGGCACACGCAGGTGTGCTAACGTTAAGGTACTAGAAACCCATCGTAAACGCAATTAGCACGGAATAAAACAAAATTCACGTCTAATATCACTGACACATTGATGAGTAATAGGCAGGGGAAAGAGGGGGAGGATCAAACTTCAAAAACGAATGGCGTAATTCGTAAGGATGTACGTAAGTATCGATATCATGGAATTTTAGGCATTCGTAAAGGTTATCGATAAAATTATAATTTATATTAATGGTTCACGCGTCGTGTGCTACTCTTCTCTTGTGTACTTGTTAAAAAATATTATTTTTAATGTAAAATCATATTTTATACGTTCTTAAATCAATAAGTGTTCTTGTTTTCAATCATCACTTAGCACTACTTAGCAGACTTGAGTTATAAATATAAATAGTCGTAACTTGTCGTAAACGTAATGTTTTGTTAAACAAACAGTGCAGCAGTGACTTAATTTAATGAGTGATAAGTATAGAAATATCGATACTTATCATTAAGCTTTCATGACTACAACATTACTTTTGTTTGCTCATATTGGCAGCAATGAAGTTACACCATCAGCCCCCCTAGACAAAACGCACTTTTTGATCGAATCGAAAATAGAATCCGTCAAAACTCCATACAAAAAAGGGGCTTTTCGACTGGTTTGCGATTATAATTTGCACTTTGTCTAGACCCTCAGTTGTAACCACCATAGACTACGTCATCATCTATTAAGGTCGGTGCTCATCGCATCATATTTTTTATTACGTTAAAAAAAATCTAAAAAACAAGAGCCGACATCCACTGGCTCGGCAGACCGGAGGAAGAAATATTATCTTTGTTTTTTATAAGTACATAACAGATGACCCTACTTTACAGTGAGTGGCGTCATCCTGGTGAGTGCAAATGAGGTACTCGAGGTACTCTGTGTGCAAATGCGATAGTCCTCCTACTCCTAGACTCCTACAGCTTTCAGCCCTCACCAGTTAGCGCCACTGCCTTCGCCACTAGCAAATGACAGTGATCTTTCTCTACAGTGGCGCCAACTAGTGAACACTACAATGATAGCTGATTTTGTGGCTGAATCATGGTCATCACGGTTCTCAAAACCAAGTCGTTGCCAAAATAAAAGAAGAAGAATAATAAATTAAATACTGATATATTTTGTAAATACATCTTTATTCATTAAAATTTAATGTTTAGAAATGCTAATAATTTGATTTAATTACGAAAATGCCATGCTGTAACATTCCAAGTTCGCCAAATTGATAAGAGCCACAGTTTTAGTGTCACAAAAATCTGGTACACACACCAGTCTTACTTGCTGTCCATCCTCCCCTGAAAACAAAAATGAATGACATTTAATCATGTATTAATAAATTTCGTTAATTTGCACTATAACTAAGTAGAAAAACTTCATACCTTTATAAGTATCTGTTGCAAATTCTGTACAATTTCCGCTGAAATATACAGCAGGGCAGTTATAAATGATAAAAGGATCTGTGTCTATACAGGGTGTACTAGGAACAGTATCAGGACACGTTGGTGCCAAATGTCGCCATTCTAATGTCTTCTTCATGGCATCTAAACTTGTTTCCAATTTACTGTAGCGCATGATGTCTTTTATGGGTTCACCTGAGGATCCTAAGCATGAAAAACCTGAAATGCATATTAGTATAAAATATTACAGTTTGCTGTTTCCAAATTCAAAATAATTATGTAGATTCTTGTATAAATTGTGCACATACCACCAATTTCACATTCATATGGGTTGGATACTCGGTTGAAAGACTTATATTCAATAGCTTTGGGAAATAGACCTGTAATTACAAAAAATGAATCTTGTTATATTTTTCTGATTAACTTCTTAACAAAAAAATCAAAACTGTTATAAATAGTTCTACTCACAATAATGAAAAGGTTTTTGTGGCAACATAATACCAGTGGGATCTTTACAACCAGGCATGATATCTAAGGGGGCAACAGAACTAATTGCAGCTGAAAAGGCATCCACCGACTCTGCAGAGGCTATTACATCTGCCTCATTGAGAGTATGCTCATTTGCATTGTTTGCAAATACTCCACCTGGAAAATTCAATTAATTTTATAAGTCAAGTACATAAATAGGCCAAATCTAACTCTCATTAATTAGCTTATGCTTTTGCCTTACCAGCAATAATAACTCGAACAACCTTTGTCAGTTCTTCTTGATACTGGCTAGTCCCAGATATACCAGATAACCATTCAAGCAACAGATTGAGGGAAAACAAATGATCAGCCTGCTTTGAGGCCATGTTAAGACCTGATAGGATCACTATGTACCTGGAAAAATGCAGTAAATCATTTTATGAATGGTTAAATAAATATATTAACACAAATCATATAAATTTTAGGCTCTATGTAGATGAGGTTGCAGTCAAAAGATATTGTTCATTAAACATACCTATCATTACTCAATTGAGGTAAAGGTTTCTGAATGTTACACCCTGCCCAGCAAACATCTTTTACTGAGAAAACACCATCCTCATCTTCAGAACCTGTGTGTGCAGATATAGAAAGAAAAATATAAACACTGACTGAATGTAATTTTCAATGAAAAATGTAGAAAGTTTTGATCATCTCTTACCTAAAATTGCACAGACCACACCAGTTACTACATAGTGGACATTAATACAGTCCCCTACTAATTTGATTCTCTGCAATTCATCTTCCAGTACCAGGCTATCTTCGTCATGTACAAAATGTGTCCTGAAAATAGATTTGTTTGTAAATTATTGCTGCTGATAACCATAAATATTATTGTTTGTTAATAACATTACCATCAAATGATTACCTTGCAGGCTGCGGAATAATCTCTAATTGGTCTGATAACTCTTTAAGAATACTTGGTTTTAATACTTGCAGCTTGAACAGTGTTCCTATGATAACACACATTGTATCCTTCTCGCGCAGATCACACAATTTAAGTACTTTGTAAGTATTCGACCATTTCTTTCTAATCACTGGCTCTAGGATATTTCTAAACGTATTTAATCGGGCTGAGTATATGTGGGCATACTGCTTGGTAAAATCACGGGATACTTGATAAAACCTCTTAGAACAATCTTCATAATTCAATGAATGTCTTTCCAGTTCACGGGGTTCCAAATCCCCTTCCGCCTGAGCAGCTGACGTATCAGCAACTTTGAATAACATTATTTTTAGTTAATTTCAACAGAAAATAAGTATTTTCACCGTACCACAACCGGCATTAATTGCAAAACACTATTCTTTCTTTGCTTCAGTTGGCGCAAAAATTTGTTTGTTACACTATCTGTCAGTGTCAAAGATGACGTTTATTTATTACTATTTTAACGTTTTATTCTGTCAGTCGATTCCGTTTGTCGCGTAAAAAACACGATTTCAATACGATCACATCGTATCCAAATCGTGTTTTTAATGATTAAGTCCGTGGTAAAGTGTAAGGTATAGTGGGATCTTGGCTGAGGATTGCAGGAGAATGAAGAGTGTGATAGAGGTATTGTATTCAATTAAGGTGAATTCACTAACGAATTACGGTACATAACAACAAGACCAATAACTTTATTCTTTGCTCCATTGTCACTGGCGAACAGAAAAAAAAAAATTAACGACCCATCGGAAAAATGGCGGGAATTCAAAAAGTCCGACTAAATAATTTGAATATAAATATTAAAAACGCTTTGATTGTTGGTATTATCATCGCAAAATGTAGTCCACGTACGATTGGTTCCAAAAAGAAAAACGGAGATATTCGTGGAATAACATCTTTTACCTTGAGAGATTCAGAAGTCGACACAATCAACGTTGATGTTTGGGGATCGCAATATTTCATATTAACTTTTTACGAAAGATTTCTCGTCGGTGATGTTGGTAAGTATAAAATATTATGTATTATTTGTTTACAAGGCTTTGTTAAAAATGTATTAATTTCCTAAGTGAAGGAAATGTTAGGGCTCTCTAGTATGGGTTTTTAAGCATTGTTAGGTAATTTTACAGCCTACGTAAGTACAGTCAACAACACATCACATTTTGCATTTTTGTATCCTATAAAATAACACCACAATTGCTTATAATATAACCCACAACTTAAAATACCGCAGTTTTCACCTCGATGCCCGCGATGTACCGTCGTCCGTAATTTCACGCTGTTCATACTTTTCCAGTGGAAATCTCATCCCCAAAAATATGCGTCAAAAATGCTGAAAGTGAAATATACCGGCCACTGGTAGGTCAAACATCAAATATTAATCAAAACACAGAAAAGGTAACCTTTCTCAATGAAATATTTAATTTTATGATTATTCTTCACAGGTGTCGTCCCCCTTTTATTTGTCTCTGAATGAGGGGATGTCCGATGTGACTATTCATAGTGGCGACACATTCAGCTTGTATCTGCCTCTCCTGCACATACCGACTAAGCCTTCTGCTGGCTATTATGGGCTAGCAGAAGTTCTGAAACTTCCAGGTAGTAGATCGCTAGTTCTAACTTGACTAAACTCACTTTGATATTGGAAAACTGTCTCTTCTTCAAAGTATATTTTTAGCATCAAGACTTGTGCTTTTTTCAGAGGACAGTAATAACGTGTATGTCGATCTTCTGGTAGTCGTAAAATCTGTAAAACCGGTCAAAAGTATTCGGACTAAAACAGGTAGTTAAATAATTTTCTCTGGTAATTATGAGTAAAGATGCTAGATGTGCATTGTAATGGTCAATTGTTTACAGGAACAGAAATGTCAGTACGAGGAGTTGAAATAATGGACAATACCACTCCTGCAACGGTTACATTAGATATTTTCGATATCGACACAATACAAAGGTAGCCTTAGGAAATTCACAGTACGAACAATTCCCCATCGATATTGTTTTGTTTTTTATTATTTTGCTAATGAATGTGCGCAGAGCAGAAGAATGGCGTCCTCTAGAGAGCGTGTTATTCATCGCTGATGGACGCGTATCGTGGCGCGGGCGCGGCGTGACCGTTCAAGTCAGCAGTCGCACCGTCATCACGCACCAGCCGCATACAGCTGACGCCGAGTCGCTCCGGCTTTACATACGCAACCAGGCTAACACAAGTAAGACACAGGAAACTTTTTATACAAGTTGCTGGCTGACTCACCCAGGCCTCGGGCACAGGGTGATACGTCAGAAATGGCATATTTTTGACACCTACTACCCACTTACGTTACTCCGGCTGCATATTATACGAGTACCTACTTACGCTAACGAGGAGTCGAATCGCGAAATGAACGCCACAAATGTGAAAGCGGAAAAGGAGGCTTATATGGACCATACACCCTTTGACAGTCTGGGTGGGTAGTAGCCCCACAAATCATCATTGCTGGTTATGGCACGTACTGCATGCAAGTCCATCAAAAGCCTCAGCCTCTTACGGCTCAGGTTTCTTTCTCACCGCGAGGCTGTCTAAGGCAACACCGCCCACTTGCCAAAATTAGCACCCATGCCCTGCCAAGACGTAGCCGACATGGCTTTATGTGTCTGCTAGATGCTACAACAAGGCTGCTCAACCTTTTGAAGAGTCGGGCCAAACGGTGGATTCAGTCGTTAACTACGGGCCACTTACCTATTTATTTATTTAAGGCGATTAGAGTCCTCAATGACCTTGGGCGTTTGACCTTCACGCCGCGAGCAACACCCGCGTACCCCGCACCAAAAACTCCGATTTGACACCGATCAAAAATACACGGGCATAGGTAGATACAGAATAGAAGCTCTTTCTTCATACATTACTGCCTATTATTTTAAACTTAAATTGATGAACCTTGATGTCGGTGTCATTTAACTCAGGCGTAAAGGTATTTAATAAAAATAACAAAATCCATGAACATTTTGTACGGGATAAAATTTTATTTTATTTTTCGTAAATTTTCTAATGCTTTTGTCGGTTCAGTCGTTCTCGAAATTTGAACAAACCCGACTTTATTACAAGCTTTTATTTAGCTTGCAATTTATGATGTAATGTAGGTAATTAGGTACATAAATGTTTGTTCTGGTGGAATCTTGCAAGCTGAATTAGTTGCAAGCTGAATTAGTTAGACCAACTTCCTGACGACAACTAGGCTAGATGACAAACCCCTGACCCTGTATAAGCAAGTACCTAATGTTATGTAAGTAGGTACGCTACTTTGAAAATCATGAGTCTTCAATTCTCTAAGGGAAACTGCAGGGTCTGATGATGGAGCTGGAATGTGGCCATAGGAATAGGCTAGTTTCTTTAAAAAAGACTTTTGGTCCGTCAATTTTCGTTCGTTCGTTCGTTTCAGCCAAATGACGTCCACTGCTGGACAAAGGCCTCCCCCAAGGTTTTCCACAATGAACGGTCCTGCGCTGCCCGCATCCAGGCTCTTCCCGCGACCTTTACCAGATCGTCGGTCCACCTAGTAGGATTTTACATTATCAAAAAATATTGGACACAGGATATTTTTATTTTTCAATTAAACAAGTAATTACGAAGATAATGATGCGATGAAATTCCGCGTGACGACACAAATCGCCACATTTTTAAGCATGCCTTGACGTCACGTGCCTTATCTTCTGAACTTTGGTGCGCTTCATATCTTTAAATTTTCATAAGTTTAAAAAAGTGAAAAATACATTTAGAGTTTTTTTTTTGGTGAGTTCACCGACGGTCTTATTCAAACTCTTGCTACTTTCTTGCTTTATCCATGAAACATCCCTATTCTTCGAAATTATTACGATCTACAAACGGAAAATCTCTGCTACTACGCCGCAGTAAATTCCCCATCATAAATAAAAAGATTTTTTTTAAAACAAGCTCTTGTATGCTAATAATTTTGGTTTCATGACATGCTCCTAAAATTCGTCACCTTATAAGAGGATTTCAGTTTTTATCTGCGAAACTTTTTAATAATATAGGTACGTTTCATGGTTTGGTAATTTAGGGAAGTTTATTTGCACTTAACATGAAAAATATGGTATCAATGTACTGAGTACCTATGCACCTTCAGTGGCAACAACAAGGTCTACTGGGTACCTATAGTCTACTAAAGGCATGAAGTAGATTAATTTCACTAAAAATTAAAACCAACTCCAAAACGAATCACCAAAAGGTAGGACACCGACACCGACTCCGAAAATGGCTAATTTTGTAATCAGTATCCAAATTTTTAATAAGCTCTATAGAACAATTCAATACCACTTTATCTTAATTTTTTTTAATGTGACAGGAGGCAAACGAGCAAACGGATCACCTGTTGGTAAATGATTACCGTCACCCATAGACACCCGCAGACCCAGGGGCGTTACAGGTGTTATTTTTAATTGTGGTATTTTCGCGAAGAAACATATTTAAAATCTAATTCTAATAAGTATTTATTTATTTATTTATTTATTTTAATTACACAGGTTTATACCTTATTACGTAATAAAGTATGAAAAATATAAATTGTTTTCTTCACGTAAATCGATTAAGAGTTACAGATTCTGACTAGCTCCTAATTTGGATACTAATTGCAAAGGCCTAGTAAATAAATAACGTATTAAATAATTTATTTATTTATTTATTTATCTAGTGCAGTTGTTTTGGAGTCAATTATAGTTTTTTTACACTAATAGATTCTATTCAGGTAGAAAATAGCGTCTGAGCGCGTCATAATTCAATTGTATCATCTGACTGCACGTACTCTATGAACAATTCTGACATAAAATCTATTGTCGAACAAAAGCTGGGTTGCACCATCTTACTTCAACTTTGACAAGCGTCAAAAGTCTGTCTAACTCCATACAAAAAACACCGGTTATCGCCAAAGCTACGGTCAAAGTTAGGTCACGTCAGGTGGTGCAACTTAGCCAAAGAAAAAATTCATTTTGATCGCTAATGTCAGTTTGTAGCGAGTGACACAACCTACCCGTCTGAAGGCCAGCGGCCGACTGCCGCCCGCACCCCGCGAAGGCCCCCTCAACAGCAAAACGTTCGGAATTTATCAAAAGTAAAATTTATGAATGAAAGTAATGTTCGATTGAAAAACGCAACGTGTCATTTAAAGATTAAAGAATTCCCAATCTATTCGTGCAAAAATCTTTTAAATTAACATAGCCGTTTTGGAGGAGTAGGGAATTTAAGTAAAAAATCGATGTCCCGTATTTATTTTTTTAATCCAAAACAAAGAGACGTAGCGAAAATTCAAACGTCAGAAATGTAGTCCTTGAACTGTTGTATAACATATATTTTTTTCAACTATTTCTGTCCAGCAGTAAAAGAGGAGTAGGCTTTACAAAATGCCCATTTGGCGCGGATTGAGGACACTAATCGCCTTAAAGGCATATATTTCCTACTTCAGTTACTCTCAGGATAAGCGCAATAAAAACTCAACCATACTAGCGCGGGCCACTTAAAATTATGTATTGCGCGCGTCACCTGGGGTTGTGCAGCCTTGTGCTATAAAAATTGTGTAAAGTGGTCATGTGGTGGCTTTATAATATGTATATGTCTGCTAGACAAAAGAAATAGTGCTCAATGGCCTTATGGCTTTGTGTTTGCTAGAAGGTGGCGAGGCAGCAGCATGGGCTGCTTGGAGCGGAGAGCGCAGTAGTGCGGCGTCGGTGGCGCAGATCCGCGACCGGCTGGCGGGCGGCGCGCCCTTCTGCGCGTCGCTTCATGCCATACTCACGCATCTTGACTTGGACGACATTGTTAACACTGAGTATGAATTATCTTATTTAAATATTTTATTTATTTTTATCTTTGTTCAATGTACTTTATTTTTAAGCCATGATTTGCAATCTGTTGCTGTACCTTAATATATAAATAAATTTCTACTAACTATAATTTACAAAACTCGTTGCGGGTCCCGAGACAGTTAACTTTCCCCCGGGACAAACTTGACCTTCACTGGTTGGGTTTTTATTGGCAGTCAAGCTGTGGATCCTGGCTAGACAGGAGTTGCAGCGGTGTTTTCATTTCCTACATCCTTTTTGGTGAGTACAGTCGATAGCATATAAAGGTAAACACTCTGTGGAAAGGAAGTAGTAAATTAAATTAAGTGCTCCTTTTTAACATTACGTTTGATTGATCTGCTGTCGACTGTACATAAGGTATTTTTAGTTGATGACCAAATGTAAGGGTGATATTATAACGTGTTTTAAAGGAAAACTGTGACTAATCTTGAAAATATTGCTTTACCTTATCCTAGAGAGAACAACGACGAGTTGCGAATTCGTTTTGCTGATCACACAGGCGAGTTGAATGCCCGTGTCTCCGTTAACATTTTGGAACAGACCCTTGGATACACTGTAAGTCCTTCACTGCTATGACCATAGCTGCGTAGATCGGAATTCGTGCGTGGATCTGGTTTTGTGGAAAAAAATAAAATACTGCGGAGTTGACTGTCCACGCAACGTAGCGGTGTTAGAACACCGAAAACGTAGACGTTTTTCCTCAAAACAGATCCGCTCGTGAAGGTCCGGCCACGCAGCGGAGGCCCTCAGTTTTTTTTATTCTTCTAGCATGCATAGATCTAGCCCTAATACATTTAAATAAACACTTATTATATGGACTTTAGTCGGAAGCAATGAAAGCCATGTCGTCCGAAGATCGCGCGGCGCTTCGCTGGAAGGTGCTCTTGGAACAGTGCAGCGCCAGACTCGCGGGATCTCCACCCCGGCTCATCGTACTGACGCTGCGGCGCGCCTCGCCTGCTGATCCTATACCTTTGTATTGATTTTAAGTGTAACCCTATAGTATTCATTCAATAAAATTTAAGTAAGTGGTTGTACTCTCATCTTGCGACCTTTTAGAATATATTTCTTGGGTCTTGCCTGATGCTAATCCTATACCTACCTTTGTAACTCTTTGTAATAATTTACTTAACCTATTCAGAACTGTCTATCTACTATTATAACCCAGTATTTTCTGCAAACATTTAAATAAGTAGTGAAGTCACTGATATTGATATTGCTGCTAAAATTTTTCTTTCAATAATGCTGTGTAAGTACGAAATAAAATTATCTGTTTCAATTACGAGTATAAGTAATCCTCTTTCTATTATTATATTAGTCTAAATTGTAAAGTTCGTTATTTAATCAATTACTTAGTACTGAAGGTCTTTCAAGACATAAATTCACTTGGTTACAAAACTAACCCTCGCGATATCGATTCAACAACACGGCAAACACAATCCTATCACTACAACCATGGACAAGCCGGAGAAAACCGAGTTGGTCTACGAATACACGAAACGACGGAAGGAGTTTGGAAAGCAGCTCCTGTTCGAAGACCATGGCCCTGAAATGCGAGCGAGTATACCATGCAACCCAGCGCTATACAAGAACTACATCCTTCGCAATCCCATACATGCCGGCGTACAACATACGTGTTCTATGTCGGAACACTGGGTGAATTCAGAAAGGTAAGGAAATTGAGTGTAACAATGATTAGCACCAATCAATGAGGGCTATCGTTTTTATACTTAGTAGTTGGCACCCCTGGCGATTGACAGGACCTTACTCTACAGTGGCGCCATCTTGATGAGTGCAAATGCGATAGTCCTCCTACCACTTTAGCGCTCACCAGTTGGTGCCACTGTCTTCGCTACTAGCAAGTGACAGGACCTTACTCTACAGTGGCGTAAGGTCCTCATTACGCAACTTTTTTGATCAGTCCAAAGTTAACTCCCCGGTTGTGTTAACAACAATTTACGAACGTCACAGTTCTTTAAATTTTCAAACCAGCTTACAGTTAAGAATTAACTAAGTACCCTACCTACTTAACTCGGTTCTTAATTGGGGTTTCCGGACCGAAATAAATCACCTCTAACTAGTGTTACACTTACTTATTGTAATTAAGTTTTCCAGAGCACAAATTAATCTCTAGCTTTATTTTGTTGTACCCAATTTTCTATTCTTGAAGCTGATCTTGCTTTCAGAACTCAATACTCGTGTTCAGGCGTCAATCACGTCGAGGGTGGATGGCCGAAAGATATCAACATGGCTGACCCCGAAGCCACTCAGAGATACCGGCGCAAGATCGAGAAAGACGATGCGTATATTCACGCCGTCATGCACTTGGGCCATGTATGTTATCAAATTGTTTGTGGTTATTATAACTGCGTAGTTATAACAATTGAATTGTCTTTAAACTAAGATAATATAATTTTAAAGTCGTTCAACTTTTTGATTTCATGTTTTTAGTGCGTTATGTATAAAGAAAACATAAGATGATTTCCCTAACACCTGTAACAATTAGCTAGGTTAAGTCGACCATGTCTTTAAAACTACTAAACCTATTTTTATGATATCGTCACTCTTTCCTAAGTTACAGTCAATATAAGCATAATATCAAATATCTAGCTCTAACCACTAGCAGTAGCACTAACACAGAAAATTACTACCACAGAGTATGGAGCACAATATTCTCCAGAACAACGCGCTAGACATGTACCAGATATACTACTCGGAGTTGCCCGCCATATCGCCGGTGGAAAAGAGCAGTTGCCATACAGTTAACGTATATCGTGAGCCAGGAGCCCGACGGCCTGTGCGTTCGCTCTCATGGCAAGCGGAAGGCGGAGCTCGCCTGGCCGCTGCTCACGCTGACGTAGACTTGACCAGGGCTAATAGAATCCAGCAGTTGTCATACATTTGGGACATAGGTGAGTCAACGAAAACCCCAAGTAGTCTGTTTCCATACAGTAAATGCATACATCTGGGACAAAGGTGAGTCAACGATGACACCTTGGTAGACAGTTGCCACACCATGCACGTGTATCGGTTATCGGAAATAATTTCAAATAACTACATACCTACTAAAATCAGAGTATGGAATACATGTGCAATGTGGCACATTGCACATGTATTCCGTACTCTGATTTTATATTTTTCATTTATGCACATTGAATGTGCATAAATGAAAAATATTGTTACAGAAAACGCCAATGCGCCAGAATTAGCCATCAGGCCACCACAACCTTTATTAGATTTGCAATATAACCAACGAGATCCAAATATACTCGTCGGCGGGATGTTGAATGGCCAGGTAATCATTTTAACTGTTGCCTTTTGTAGTTTAGGTTCTATAGAAGTAATTATTAACTGTATCAATTTTAGGTAGGCTGGTGGGATATGCGCAAGGGCGGCGACCCGGTAGGCGTCTGTCCACCATACGTAGCGCATCGAGACCTCGTCAGGAACGTACTATTTATAAATTCGAAGACGGGCGCAGAGTTCTTTTCTTCGTCACCAGATGGCGTCGTAAAATGGTAAACCATTACAACTGACTCTTCACGAAACAAAACTACCTAGTATACGTTAAATTATTTTCAGGTGGGACACGCGAAACATGAGCGAACCAACAGATTCCATGATAATCGACATTGTTAAAAATCCAACAGATGTACCGAGTGTCGACAGAGCAATAGGTATATCCGCCTTAGAATATGAACCAACTATACCAACAAGGTAAAGTAAACAATGCATTTGTGGTACGTTGCTATGCTAAGAATGTTGTGGTGACCTAAATAAAATCTAACAAAGAACGTTTTACAGATTCATGGTTGGAACCGAAACTGGGTTGGTAATAGGCGGAAATAGAAAAGGGAAAAATGCTGTGGAGAAACTTCCATCAAAAGTAATTATACAGATAGTGTTTAGTCGTGATTTGAAATACCAATATGTAATGAGTTAACAAATTAACTGTTTTCAGTATGAAGCCCACCTAGGTCCGGTATACTCTCTCCAAAGAAATCCTACGTTCTTGAAGAACTTCCTAACTGTCGGTGATTGGACGGCTCGAGTATGGAGCGAAGATTGTCGGGAGTCATCAATTTTATGGACTTATTCTCACCGGACAAAACTTACTGATGGAGCGTGGAATCCGATTAGGTATTCACTCTCTCTCTACATCGAAAAAACAAAACGAACCTATAAACAAAATTAACGCATTCTTTTTTATTTTAGGTTCTCATTAATTTTAGTCACGCAATGGGATGGGTGCTTATCTTGTTGGGATTTGCTAAGAAGGCGTAGTGCGCCCATAGTTACAGCGCAGCTATGTGACGAACCGTTATTACGTCTTCGACCACATGAAGGGGTATAAAATACTTTCACCTAAAAATTATACATAACTTTTAAGATAAAGACTTGTAAGTTATGATCATGTTTCAGGGTCTCTTGGTAGCTTGCGGTAGCAGCAAAGGAACCGTATATTTAGCGGAATTATCAGAGAATTTGGGTACAGCAGACAAAAATGACAAGCAGCTTCTGACTCATGTAACTATTTTCTTAAAAATACAATTCACTAAATTGGTGCTTATTTTAAGACCAATATTTACTAAGAAACTATGATCATGTCATTTGCAGATATTAGATCGTGAAAACAAACGCGAGCGCATACTCGAAGCCCGCATGAGGGAACTGAGACTGAAGATGAGACAAGACAGAGACAACGGACAGCAAACTTCAGAGGGTGACGCCACGGGCGCCGACAGGGACTTGGAGGAAGCTACGGCCGAATACATGCAAGCTGTTAGTGAACTACAAGCGCAGCAGAAGACTCCTTAGTTCTGAATATTCAAGCACTTCCACAATATTATCCTGTTTAATTGGCCTTGATCTATTTAATGTCGCCTATTACTTTACTATGCCTTTTCTGTTACTGTTTTTAAAATTAAGTATTTAAATTATGAAATTAGACCTGCTCTAATCAAAGTAACCTCTATTGTTAGTTAATTTTTTGTTATTGATATTATTAAAATAAAACAAATATTTGTGACGTCAATCTCCGTGTTAAAACGACTTATTTTACAATAAAATAAAGTACAGAACTAATTTACCGCTAACCCCGCCATGATTTCCGACGACCATAGACAAAGTTTAGTTTTTTTCGTCCTTTGGTTCTTGGTTGTTGAATCCGATGAAGAACCACTTGTGCTCGATATTGGCGCCGACGCCGGTGGTGCTTCGCTGGAAGGCATCGGCGTGTTTCTGCAGCACGTGATGAACCGTCGCTTGCGACACGTGAGGGAATAACGCGCGTACGTACGACACTACGTAGTCTAAGCTGGCACCGTTCGGGTGCACCTGGAAAAAACATTAGGTAACTAAGCTTGTGGTCCTCCAATAAATACAGCTCGGAATCTTTAATTCATGCGACTTCAGATTCTATCGCTAGAATTAACGCAATCCTTTACAGCTAAAAGGGAAAAAAAGCAGTAAAATGGTTCAAAGTCACTACTTGTGATTTACAATAAAAAATAAATAGTTCAACAATATTTACCTGCAAGAATGCAGAGACCACTCCAATGAGTTTGGCTTCACCACAGCCAGCCTCGACGGCTTCCTTGAGGTGCACCTTGGCATCCAGGTCGTCGGGTAGCGGCGGCGGCGGAGGCGGCTTAACCACCGGTGACGGCAACGGCGGCTGAAAACACGTGACAATAAGTTAAAGGCAAGTCAAGTTGTAAGGTTGGATAAATTGCTGTCGCTCGTAATAGTAGATACATCTTATGTAAATAAATACAACTATGAGGACCATCTAAATCTATACACATGAAAAAAAGTGGTAAAAAGGTAATAGTGGCTACAAACAGTATGTCAATATTGACGCATATAATGCTAACTACGAATATATTGCCGCTTCATTTTCTACTAAACGGCAATACATTACAATCAATATATTGATCTTATAAAAAACATTTTTCGAAGCTCTAAATACTCACGTTCTTGTTTTCCATTGCGCCTTGTAAAGCCTGCCTGGCAATGAATTGTGCTTTGAATTTCTCCATTTCTTTCTTAGCTTCAGCTTTAATGACGTCCACTTCATTTTTATACGCCTCCAGCTGGAACTTGAGGCTATCGTTCTCTGCCTGTAAAAAACAAAATTTTAGCATCAATTACGCCCTATAAACATTTTTTTAGTAATCGGCCAATATGCCTGTAACAATTCGTTATGTGCCAGGCACATAGCCAGTAGGTACAGTGGTATGAAATGGTGTAGCTTACATTCCTTTTATTGAAAGAATAATAAATTAAATTGCAGTGTTATGAACCTTGCAGAAAAGCCAGCTTACCTTCAATGTTTGTATAGCCTCGCTATTGCCCATGTCCAGTGGTTTGTTATTATACCCATTAAAGTCATCCTCATTAAGGAATTTCTCAGCAAACTCCTCTTTCAGTGTATTGAAGTCCTGTAAATAATCATTGACATATGTAATTACACCAATAAACTTAAAATATTTAGCATTTATCCTAAAACAAATATGATTTTATACTTTACCTGATAATATCACCTTGACAATGAAGATCATTTACCTGACACAGCCGTCTTCACCATCGCCATTGATTCAATTGAAATATGTTTGAAGAACTTTACAGGATAGTTAAGAAGTTTAAAATAAAAATAAACACAACAATATAGTATAAAAAAAACTAAAAGGTTGTTGTCAGAATTAGAAAAATTAATATGTAATATTTGTTAATGGTGTCTGTCAAGGTGGTAACACCCAGAAGATAAGAAGAATGAATACTTATTTGTTTAGGTATGTAAGGCGCTGAGCAGACAGCGGACAACGTTGGACAGGCCATTTTTTACCGTTTCACCATATGAAAAGTTACTCAGCTTTGCATCATCTCACAGCTTTGTACTTACATAACACTTGCAGTTTTAAGTTCCAACTTGA
This sequence comes from Ostrinia nubilalis, assembly GCF_963855985.1. Lineage (NCBI taxonomy): Eukaryota > Metazoa > Arthropoda > Insecta > Lepidoptera > Crambidae > Ostrinia > Ostrinia nubilalis. Next base: position 7,757,676 of record NC_087100.1, read on the forward strand.
CCTTCACTGGTTGGGTTAGGTTAGGTTAGGTTAGGTTAGGCGGTCAAGCTGTAGATCCTGGCTACACAGGAGTTGCAGCGGTGGGAACGAGAGGTGGGAATAGTCCCGTTGCAGACTTGCAGTTTTAAGTTGGTGATTGTAATACTGTATTTCTCACTTACGCTAGTTGCCGCAAGGTCAGTTGACAACGCACTAGATGACTTATTGAGCAGTTGCCATGAGTTAAAAAACAATAACGCATACCATAAGTACAATCACTGTTCTGTTCTGAGTCGTAATCTCCTGGCTAGTTCAAGCATCGAGACATACTAACGGTAATCAATGGGTTCACCCAGCTCGCTTTCTTTTCCTCGCTAGAGTTCGCCAAGTGCACCAAGCTTGTTCCTAGTTGTAGCAACCGCAAGAACCATGATTGTGTCCACCAAACGATTTGACCGCCGTCTGACCAGCACCTCACGGTAAACTTTCTATTGCAATGCTCTTTTAATGTGTATATGATAAACTTATTATTACACCTATTACGTCCTAAGAAGATACACAGTACAATAATATTTTAAAAAAATGAGATTTATACCTGCGTCATTTTCTGCCACGTCTCGATGTTCTTCCGCTGTGGCTTTGTAAAGTGATCCCATACTCGCTGATGGGCGGCTGCTGTAAACACTTTCGCCACCTGCTCGACTGAGGTTCACAAATAATTATGTTAGGAGAGTCGCAAGACCGTATGACCAGACATACCGAGAACATTCGCGACCGGACGTCCCAGGCTCAATATTGCAGACGAGACCGACTGCCGAGGCGATTGCACTGTCACTACGACTACCTAGGCGACGGCTTGTCGTGAATGTGGCGCCGGACCCGCCACATGGAGACTTGTCTGGGACTCAAGATAGTCAGCCCCGGGAGCCAGAAGTTTCAATGTTCTGACAACATACTTTTATTGTGCTGAGACATGACATGGAACATCTTGCTATTTGTATTTAATTTAAAAGAAATTAATATTCCTTTAAAACGGTTAATTTTAAAACAATCAAATGGTAAGTAATATATGACCATAATCAGCAAATAATAGTATGTCTATCAAAACAGGCAACTTACACTAACCACAGAATAACTGCAGTTTATGACATTTTTAAAGCTATTTAAAGTCTGAAGAGTTCTGCTGCAGGCAGGCGATCCTTACAGGCAAAATGACTGAGACCAGAGTGACCGACCAGTACTATAAAATATTTTATGACCATTCGTGTTTTTGTTCAATTATTGTAATGGAAGACCCCTTTCTGACTTAATACCATTTCCTCGTAGTAACTTTGGCTTCATTGCTTCTTTTACCCAAGGAGTAGGACCACAACCAAAATTCTATGGGTAGGTATTACTTAGTCGCCCATGATGCTGAATCGCCTAATCGTCGATGATCGAACGCAGAGCGAGCGTCTACCATGCGTTAAACTTACAAGTTAGAAGTAGAAAGGTTCCGCTGCTTATATTGATTCTTTTAATCTGTTTGCATATCCTACCTCTGCTGTAGAATATGCGAATATAAGAAAATGTTTGTATAACTAAGCAAGAATTTCCTTTGCGTTGTGTGCCGATCGCCAACCATCGACTGACTGATCACCGACCACAAGCAGCACCACAGGGTACTCGCATGTAATCTACCCTCATAGACCATTATGTAGAGTGACTTATTACATTTTCATTAGACATTATATTCAGAGAAAACTCTTAGGACCATGACCATAAAAATGTTTTCAATTAAGAAAACAGAATGCCTCTTACCTCAGACTAATTAAAAATCAGAGAATATTTCAGACTTGATCATACTTTACCATAATAAGACCCAATACTTACGTTGTTCAAACACTTTTTCGATGTGATTTTTCACTCTATCTTTGCACTCCTGTAATTCTTCTTCAGCTTGCATTTTTTCATTGAAAAGGCGACGGATGTGCGAGTTAGTTCCTTGTATCATGGAATAAAATTGATTGGAATTCTTCTTAGAGCATTCTCCACGTTCTAGCCAGGCAATCAGGGTCTAAAATCAAATTTATACTTCAGCAACATATTACAACTCATTTATTGTGATTATGAAATGATCCAAAATACACTCGTCGTCAAATAAATCGCACCTCGCGCGACAAGCACTTTCAAACGTATGCATCCCCACTTCCCACCAATATTGGCACTATTTAAAAGCCTAGTTCTAAACTTGATTTCACTATGGGAAAGGTTTTTACCATAAAAATGTGTCTTTAGAAGGATCCAGAGTCACTTCTTGAAAAAATAGGTAGTTACGCTTGAGCCAACTTTTATGGGTATAAAACTGTTATGTTGAGATTAATCGCTATCCATCTGTTAAAGAGGACACGTGAGATCATTATTTGGTTTTATAACCATAAAAAATGGTCTAATTGATCCCAGAGGTGAGCCCAAAGTGAGGTATTTTTTCAAGTCACATTTATGGTATATGTTAATCATTGATTAATAAATTGAATGTGTTTTTCTTTAACGATATTTATTGGGCTTTCAAATAACACCAATATTGTTGGGGCACCATGATTATGTCAGAAGAAAATCTTTAAAGTCCGCGTCGCGGAAGGTGCGATTTATTTGATGTTGAGTATATGTAAAAAAAAATACTGCTTTAATTCTTTACATACCACAGTCAGGCATGAGCCTGGGATTTCTGGGAAAACAATAATGATATTGTTTTCCCAGAAATTAACTCATTTGTGTTGCAATTTGTCTTGGTTTTTTTTACAATGAATGGTATTGCCTGATGTCCTTTGAATAAATCAATATTTAAAAATTATTTTATACTCACAGGCAGTGCACTAGCAAAGTGTTCTTCATTCTTAATTTTCTCAACCAACTGGACCATAGCAGGGTTGGAGAATGGTTGTATTCTAATTGGGGACGGAGAGCGCCGATAGGACGCCGCCATGCTGCGGCTCGCCATGTCTTGTTGTGACGTCATGTGATGGTGCATGTGCTGTTGCTGCACTCGCATGGCCTGGCGCTGTCTTCTATCGTACTCATTTTGATCATCTCGGCTCTATAAAATAAGAAAATATGTAGTTTTGTGTTTAATTCTTGCCACTCATGAAGGCTAGTGAGCTTTACTTGTGTGTGTATGTGTACACGCACATATTTTATGTAATGTCTAATTTATAACTTTTGAAAAACGAACAGTAGCAAGCTACCACACAATGTAAAGCTTACTTACCTTCGTGAAATGCAACAACTATAATCTATTTTGTAACTTTGGGTACATATATTTTATTCAAACAACTAAAACCTTGAAACCAAATGTGTTTACTAGAAACGGTTGAACAATATTGTGTTGATTGTTACAACATTGTTGTGTACACATTTCGCAGTAATGCAACTTCTGTGTACACATTTACAATCAGTTGACCTTTTCGAATTCAAAGTGTTATCTAGCCATTTCATTAATATCTATCAAACATAAAAATGTTATTCCTTACCAAAGCATAGTCTACATGCAACCAACCAGTAGTTGCCTTTGTGTCATCTTCTTCTTCATCTTTGGTACCAGTTAACTTAATGCGATATCCAGACAATTGCATGGCTGCATCCACGGAGTTTTCTCTATCAAACCTTATATGACAGAAATCTTTCTTGGATAATCTCAAAGTATGGATCCTGCCATAAGGCTCAAATATATCTCTCACAGTACTTTCCCTGATTTTCTCTGGTAGACCACCAACAAATATGGTCCGACAACCTGAAGGACGTGTTCTTCTAGGCGGATCTGGAGTGCCAGGTGTTGGTGGAATCAATCTGCAGTTCTTGTAGATAATCTCTTTCTTTTCTTGGCCTGACATATCACCCATTCCAGAATACATCCCCATCATGGAGGGATCCATGACCATGCCTCCCATCATCGACATGTCCATGGGTGTCCCACCTGTGGGCCCCATCTGTGGGCCAGCCATGGCACTCATATCCATTGGAGGTTGAGGCATCATGTCCATTCCAGTGTTAGACATCATTTCCATTCCTGTGGAGGGCATCATGCCACCTCCCATCATAGCTCCAGACATCATCATGTTAGGGTACATTCCTCCAGCCATCATCATGTTACCTAAATAAGAAAAATTGACATCATTACAAAGTTATGGTACCTAATTAAATAGGAACAATCAGGGCCATCTTTAACCTACTAGGGGCCCTGGGCATTTAAGGATTAAGGGGGGGCCCTTATCATCTGGAAAAAGGTCTTATTAGCAGATGGGGGCCCCCTCGGTCGCGGGGCCCTGGGCACGTGCCCAAAGTGCCCAGTGGGAAAGAGGGGCCTGGGAACAATTTGAAGACCAATCAAAGATAGAAATATTTTTTTTGGCATTGCACAATTCATCTAAACAAATTTTAATAAATATGTATTACATTTGAATTTGATGAAGATTATGATGCAATATTTACTATTTTTATCATTTAAGTATAGTAATGAAGTAAAGCTTACCCTGGGGATACATATTAGACATCATCATTTGGTTCATGACATTGGACATATCACCTCCCTTATTGCCATCTTGATGATTACTCTTGTCGCGCCTTCGGCCTACTTGGTCCACTCTCATTGGAGAGCGAGACCTATCTCGACGATTACCTACAATAAAATAACAGTCATTAAAGGAAATTAAAGGCAAAGCTGAAGAAATTCAAGTGGACTGGATGGACATGGGTATTTGGCCTTAATGATTCAGACATGCTTGAATAAAAATAGCAGAAATAGAAAACTGGGGGCTGAAATAGTAATTTATTAGTTAGAACGGCGGCATTAAAATCTGAATATCCGGTATGTAGCTTACTCAACAAAGCATGTTATAAAGCTAATTTGACTGGATATAAAATAAGTAAATAACTACTATTGCTGTAGCAATGTAGCATGTGGGTCTCTTATATAAGTTAATATAGAGATTTTCACGAATAATTAAAATTTCCAGAGTTCTAAAAAGTAACATCAACAACGAAAAAATACCATCTCACTGACCTGTCATTTTTGATGAACTAAGATAGCTTATTTCTGTATTTAATTTGTTGCCTCCGATGTTCAGAATTGTAAGATAAATTAAAGTTCTTTCGCTTGATTAAATTTCGCACAAAATGTAAAAAAAAGACATCCACTCGCGTCTTGCAACAACTTTTCCAAGAAAGAGAACCAAAGAGCATAAAAGAGTAAGAGACGGCACTCCATAGATATTTTTTGAGCTCACGCACACATATGCATTTTAGAGAACGACCCGCAAATCTTTACCAACCGCACAAACTACAGGCGGAGCTACCATGAAGCTACAGATAAAAATGGAGGCCAGACTCCCAATACCTACTTGAAGCACAAACTAAGTATCAGTATCTCGCTCTCTGTGGGCAGACTTGCTCTTTCTAAATAAACAAAAAATATAAAATTGCTCAAATTCAATGAAACCAATGTAAAATCTTTATTTCTTGACATAGGTATCATTAAAAATGATAAGTGTAGTTACTGGTAAAACGTTTTAGGAAGAAATTACTGTAAAAAATGTGAAAAATGTTTACAATGATCCAATGTCGGAAATCACGAAATAAACACTTACGCGTGGAATCTTATGTCACTTCCAGGACAGCACGTACTACCGCAACCACGCACTACAAAATTTTGCACCAATTCTTGTGATAAAACAATGATTATTTCCTGTAAACAATCTCAAACGAAATTAACTGCTTAATAAACAAAATAGTAAACAACCGCCATGATGGGCCGGATTGGGCCGATGTTGCCACATGGTACCGATTACCCAGGAATTGGGATTGTAATTCCCTGATTCGCCAACACATTAAGCCTAAATGGCCGACAATTTTGTGATTTTTTATTTAACTAGGTAATCTTAGTTTCAAATATTAATTATTTATTTGTTTAACTTCTGATTTGGTTAGTGTATTGGCTATTTCGAAGAATTTACAAGGAGATTTAAATCAGAAGATAGCAATACTACAGTTCACACATATTGACAACTTACAAGTATTCGGCCAATGGTACAAATTCCAGGCCAGGAAGGATTTAAAAAAAAAAAAAAAAAAACACTAAAAAGAGAGGTAGGGCCGCAGAGAGCGAGATAGATATAAGTAGGTATTTGACTCAAGTTTTGTTCCAAACTCTGCCCTCCATTTTTATCTGTAGCTTCATGGGAGCTACCAACATAATGCCTTATTTTCTGACAGTATTAGTGACGTTCGTAATAACTTATCGATTATCGATACTTTGCTAGGGTTGTAATTGCATATCGATATCTAGTATAGGAACCTTCAATATTTTAATGATTACTATTTTTATTTTATACTATGTGTAAGTAAAACGAAGTTTTGTAACGTAAATTATTTATTTCGAAATAAAATAGGTATATTACAATAAGTATTGAACATGACATAGCAGTTGTAGGCATGAGGAATTATTGAAAATTATAACAAAGTACAGAAATGATAATTTTGTAAACTTTTATTTTCACAACTTTTTCTAAGAAAAAATAGGATTTTTATTTATAAACATCTTTAATTTTCTTATCAGCTGATCGAACCTCAGCCTCAAGATTACTTTTCAATGCTTTGTTGCTGTGCTTTTTTACTTTTGTCAGCAAAATTGTTTTCACTTTTTATGAAGCTGTCATTAATGATTTTACAACTTTTTCTTAGAAAAAGGTAACTTAATATTTTAAACATCTTATCATAAATTTCTTTATTATGTTGTTGACATTTAAACCAACTAAAATTACAATTTGTACTCAACATTAAGAAAATGAATTTTCCAACATTTTCCATATATATCTGGTCGGCAATATGGTCATGATAAAATTGTTTAGCTTCATTTACGGTGGTACATAATTGAATTGTTGGATAAACGAGACTTTTTTTATCATGCCACCATTCGCGAAGAGATATATATGCATACAAATCATTGTCAACAGGAGTTTTCACGCTCAAACACTCTTCACAAATTAAACAAGAACTGTTCTGTAATAGTTTGGCAGCTAAATACCCGCTTACATATACTACTGGTTGGTTTTCAAGGCTACACAAATTTTCAATGGGCTGTTCTAAGTTTTCAGGGTCCGGGATAGACAACACAGGATAAAATTCAGTGTCTGTGGAATCTTGAACATTAATTTTTATTTCTGTTGTTTTTAAATTAGTTTTTAAAATGTCTTTATATTCCAGCATATGTTTATTGTTGTCTGCTTCACAATTAGCACTTCTGCTATGAGGCACTTTCAGCCCAGTAACCATGCTTGTTTTAAGCGCTGCAGTAAAGTGCGTGATAGTGGGATTTCTATTGGTTACACTGTGTTGCCTAATGATTCCAAATAAGTTTTCCAGAGAGTCTTGGTTAAACTGTCTAAGGTTCATATATTTAAACCCTTCATTCTTTAACTTTTCCCAAATATCGTTTAAGGATTTGATAGATATTTGATATCCCTTTACGCATTTAACATTTTTTAGTATCGTGTTTTCTGCTGTTATAAATTTTATGGTTTTTAACTTATCAGTATAAAAGGTCCAAGACTCAATGTGATTACTTGATGTGGAAACATTTTCCCGGATCCCTTTCTTTACGTCATTTAAAGATGATGGACCATTTGTACAATCAAATAGTTTATCTAACTGTTCAATCACAAATGCTGTATCATTGCAATCAGAAACTTCTTTCCATGCCATCATTTTTAAAATAGCTGCCACGGTATTACTCAGAGCATGCGCAGCATACTACACCCTCATCTTAGTTTTGAATGTTGGATTTACAATGGTACTATTCAGTTTTTTAAAATTTAAAAAATTTCTGATGTGTTCTTCTGCAACTACCAAATGCCTCCATTGTGCAATTTTTCCATCGAAAGACATATTTCCACTTTTAAAGAAATTGTTTCGTAATGATTTGAACAAGTGAGGGATGTCATAGATTATAAAAATTTTGTCATTATTTACAGAGAAAAAGTTGCTATCTATGCCTTGTCCACAGTTTCTTTTTAACATGTTAAGAGCTCCTATATTTGTAGATCCCTGATCACAAACTGTTGTTAGAACCATAAATCCGATTTCTTTTAATTTTTTGATGATGTCCGATATAATTTTTGCCAGTTTTGCTGTTGATATTGTGCCTTCCACAAAATAGTGCGCAATATATTGTTTGTATTTATGTTTAGCACCCTGTATCATAAACACTAACGCATGGTCTGCAATTTTCTTTTCTCGTCCCATGTTCTCGCCCTCTCCATAATCCACGTAGCCATCTACTTTATCAGCAATTTCGTTATAAATTATCCGTTTCTTTAACGCCATCTCGTCAAATATTAACGAGCAATATTTATTTTCCTTTGGCATACTTGATGCTTTTGCCTCTAACATATCAATTATATTTTTATTTATACCAGGCTCCATTGGTATATTTTTTTAAATCCTTTGGAGCGTTTTAGTGCTTGGTAGCGTAAACAGCTTTTGCATATAGCGGTATGCTTTAGGGGACCGTTTAAATATAGCCAAAGCATATATTTTGTTGGCTAAAGTCCACCTTTTTCCTTGTGACTTTTTTTTGTTATTCTGCACTACATCCTTTACTAACAATGTCAGCACTTCCGAATCTAACTTGTCTAAATTCACTCTTGACTTCGCTATATTCCTTATTGTTTTTTTTGCATTTTGTAACTGTCGCCAAAGCCTCTTCTCTTTAATTGTAAATGTTGATGAAGTGTCTGTAATAAAAACATTTCCATTAGTAAAAAAAACAACATTAAAGCAAATTGAATTGAATATTGGTTAATTAATCAGCAATTTTACTTAGTTTTTTAAATTAGGTATGTTTTATCTTACCTTTCATTTCAATGTTTTTCTTAGGTCTTTTATAACTGTGGACTAATATTTCTGCCTGTGCATCTTGATGGCAAATGTTTTTATCATCTGAAATATTATAAATATGCAAATAAGTTAAAAATTTATTTTGTTGTTTTATGAAACATATTATTTCCAAATCAATCAATCATTATCAAGTTTTAAAAAAATGCAAAGACAGGATAATGATAGCTCTTCTCATAAAATATGAAGCGTGGGCCCACCTTCAATAACAATGACATAATATTAAATTAAAGGCATTTAGAGGTTTTAATGTTCTGCATTCTGGATGCGGTCTGCGGGTATGTCAAGACAATCTGTAAGTGGTCGTGATAAGGCAATCAGTCACGTGTGCTTTGCGTTCTTTGTTCGTATCCGCACGGTCAAATCGCATTAATATAAAATGTACAGAAACCTAGAATGTTGTACATATAAGTTCATTTTGACCTGACTGCAGACTGCAGAACGCATCCAGGGTGGCATTCTTTAGTTTGAGGGAAGGCATATTTTAGAAGGTAAATAATTAGTTTGTACACTTACCATGAGTAATGGGTTTATAGGTCATATGTTCTGGTGCATTGGAAGTAGAAGGAAGAGGTTCAAAAGTTGTTTTCGCAGAAATACCAGAATCTGGTATATCCACAGCTCCCAAACATGTTGAATTTAGTTGTTTGGTTGTAGTTGTAAGGGGAACTGAAAGCAGATAATGCATTGGGTAATAAAATGTCATGTTCTTACCCAACTTTAGGGTACAATCAGTCTAGTACATGTCTTGCTCACATTAAAAATTACTAGCTTATAAATATTATTAAACTAGCTGACCTGGCTAATTAATGTAGATTGCCTAAAATTTTTCAAATTGGTCCGGTACTTTTTTTGAAGAATTTGTATTACACAAATTACTAAAGTCCCTCTAACTCAACACACATTCTAAGCTAAATTGTGTTACGAGTGGGTTTACTACAATATTCAAGCTGTGGGGTTCTAACCCGCACTTTAGGCTATCTTGGCTTCGAGTTACGGAGCCGATCAAATACAAACAAACAATTAAATATTTCCTTTTTATATTATTAGTATAATTTTAGATAAACATACCTCGTTCAACTGGATTTGACTTCTTTGGAATGCAATATGAATGATCATAAAGAACTGTAACAAAGTATAGATATAATTAATAATTGAAATTATATATTATTTATTGATAAGCATACAACACATATTTGTGGTTACAAAGAAAGAACCTTGTTAAATTGCATTCGGTTGGTTTGTTTTGGAAACCAAAGAAAATTAATTAAGACATCTAAATAATTCAGAAAAATTGATAGATAGTAAATTAAATTTAAAAAAAATAATTGAAGTCATCATCATACCTGTCTTGAGGTTTTCTTTATTGGAGTCTTTTACATGAAGAGGAAACTCTGTCAAAACTTCATCTGGCAAGATGGGATTGCTCAATTCCAGTGTTGGAATAGCTGAGTTCTTCAGCCGAGTTCCTTTGGCATTGAAGGATTCAGGAGTGAAGTGCCCACCACAAACAAACTTCAGTTGGTGTAACTTTTCAATAGGTACATATGCTAAGTCTTCTATGCCAGCATTTTTAACCCACATTCGACAACTGAAATAAGAAATACCTATTAGAAAAGAAAAAGAATAACAAACTGAAATTTATTCATCAACTAATTTCTTTTAGTATTGTTATGCAATTCATTTACAGAGTACGAAACAAAATACTGAAATTAAAAATTGGTTATGGTTATTTACTGTATGATTAAAAATATTAATCCCAGCCTTTAAGTTTACACAATCAGTAAAATTATCTTGTAATAAATGAGTGTTATTAGAAACTTACCGGTCAGAATCCAGAGGAAACCTACTCAAAAGTAAGGGTGATCCACCACGACTTCGCCTCTTATTACAAATAACGCACTTCTTGTTGTTTCTACTCTCCATTATCAGTAGAAGCCTAAAATGAAATAGGTATTAATTAAACAAAGCCTATAATTTCTCTTCAACCAGTGTCAATGCCCTGGTTCATGCATTTACCAGTTTTGAAAGTACATTTACATTTTCATCACATAGGGTTGTTTTTAATGAAAAATAGATTTGTAATAGATCTAATATTTCAAGTAAGTAGATAACATACCCATTAAACAGAAAAGTAAATAAGAGTTTAAACTTCTGTAGAAGTTGAAACACAGCTTATTTAAAAGAGTCTCTATCTCACAAAAAACATAACACTGAACAGCAAACTTTATCACGCCCGATACGGAGGAACTTAATCAACTCAACGTAAACGACAGAAAAGTTTATTTACAGTAATATTGCACCAAATCTGAGAAAATAACTTCACACGAATCAATTCGCCGGTTTAAAACTCAAACTCAATTGACAGACATTTTTTTTCATTTGTCAAACTAACAATACTACCAACATAAGGACACTAACAATTATTTTTAGTATGGTGGTATTGATCCGCGGGTTCCCCTGCTATAGTGAAATCAATCCAAAATGCACTTTATTACTTAAGGGATAAGGTTGTATATCAATTGCTACATATAGAGACTAGTTTTTGTATGAGAAGTGTCTACCCACTGAAGAGAACCATAGACTAGGCTAAACTAGGCTTGTTGAAAAAATATCGATACATCGATATATTCGATATTATTAATTCGATATATCGATATTTTTTGCCGATATATTGTTAACAGATAAATCGAGATATCGATATAAAATATCCAATATCGAAAAGTGTATCAAAAACGATATTTTTATTTTATTTATGGATCTTGGCTTGGAAGTGCCTTTACAGCCGACGCCGGCTACCAATTCTAAAGTCGCTAGAATCCAAAGCCGTAAAACAAATGGAAAAATAACTGTAAAATAATTTACATTTTGTATAAAAATTACAATTGATATTATTGCGCTAAATACACTGTTATTTTAAAAACACTATATTTTTTTTAAATTTTGCTGATATATCAATATTTTTTCCGCGATATATCAATGCCAATTTTGATATTTTTTTTAAATTTCAATGTATCGATATATCGATATTTTTTTTCACTTTCGACATCCCTACCATAGACAAAAGACCATACACCCATACACCACAGATTAGCAACAGATTATTAACTCCCCCATAGACTACAATATCAACGCAACGATACGATAGTGATACGATTATACATATTCAACGGTTTTTTATAGAAATGTTTCCCATCCCTATTTCATAGCATAGACAATAGTTTGATTGACAGCTGGCTGACAGTCATGTGTTATTTTTGAGCCCGGGAAAAATGTAACGCAAAATTTATTTTTGTTGCAAAACAATTTTCTCATAATGTTTGTGCTGGCTGAAATGAAAGATGTTATAAGAGTAACACCTGAATTTTTCCACCAAAGTTTAACAGAATCAATTACAACACTGCTTAATAGAAAACTGGCAAATAAGGTATTTAATTCGAACATAACCTCTCATCTCAAAACAAACATCAAATAATTGGTGATATTAAGCTGTAAACTCCAAGTTTTCTTCTCATTTTTGATTATTAAATTTATCAAATATTAACTTTCCAGGTGGTGCTAAATGTAGGTTTATGTATAGCTTTATTCGATATAACTCACATAGGCCATTCTTACATATTCCCTGGCGATGGTTCATCACACACCGAGGTTAAGTTCAGATATATTGTATTTAGACCAATAGTTGAAGAAATCCTTGTTGGTAAGATTAGAAGTTGTAGTAGAGAAGGAGTTCATGGTAAGTTTTCATGCCATAGTTAAATTGCTTCCTAAATGTAAAAAATGAATTTTCTTAACTTTTAAATTGATCCATTACTGGTTCCGGAACATTATATCCAATCCAGGATACTACTTTATTACTTAAAAATTATTTTAAAATTGAAAAAATGAAATTCTATAAGAAGGGAATCTAACCCAAGACCCTTCACTTTCCAGATGACTGCTCTTTGCGTCTAAGCCACTACCTAACAAAAATAACATTATTTTACTTTCAGTGACTCTGGGGTTTTTTGATGATATCCTAATACCAGTAAATGCATTGCAACACCCATCTAGATTTGATGAAACAGATCAAGCTTGGGTTTGGGAGTATCCTAAAGAAGATGGAGAGAAGCACGACTTATTTATGGACTCTGGTAAGAAATATTTCAGTTACTATTACTTCTTGCTCACTGCAAGTTTGAAGCAATATAAATTCTAAACAATAATTACCCTGTGGTATTTTTTGCAGGAGAGTCAATTAGATTTAGAGTAACAAGTGAAGCATTTGAAGAAAGTCTACCTACAGGACCTCCAGGGTCAGAATGTGCTGTGCAAACCGTAGCCCCATATAAGCTTGTAGGGGGAATCAATGAACCAGGATTAGGCCTGCTATCGTGGTGGGAAGCCCCAGAACAAGATGATGGTGATGACAATGATATTGAACAGGAGAATGATGAATAAATTATTATTTTATACTACATATTTGACTTTATCATTTACCTACCTTTCATGTAACTTATTATACATAAATAAAATGTTAGTTTAATATTTCAAAAATCATAAATAACTACTGGCTAAATTCAATAAGATTATCATCACAGATACTTCCCCACATTTGAAATAAATACAACTAGAATGCCAGTGCAACAATTTATATTGTTCAACATACATATTTTTTTTACATTTTTTATATGCTCAATGAGGATCATTTCGATTTTTAGCTGTGAATGCAGATTTATAGGGCTAAGAAATCCTTAATACACAGTGCAAAAATTTTTGTTCTACGACAAAAATTGACGAAGTTATGGCCAAATTACTAAAAAAGTTCACTGACCGCCCGGCGCGGGGACGATGACGTCATTATATCCGATCCGAACGCTGCCGACGTACTGCGTGGATAGAAAATATTTTTTTCTAGCCAAATTATCAGTTTTAGAGAAAAACTTGTAATGACATTTATTCATCAGAATAAAGTAAGCTATCGATAGGTAATTTTTAAAAATAGAAATTGTGAAAAATAACGCAAAAAATCCATACGCTCATACGATTCAATGGCACGCAGAGACGCGATTGGGGTCTCCGCGGTGGTATATTTGGCGATTTATTCAAATAAAGTGTTCATAAGTGTTGTTAGAGTCATATCTTCTTCCAAGTAAAATATAAAGATGTATAAGTATTAATTTATTTACTTCTAACAATAAGGTATAGCTGAGGCAGATACACTCTGCCTAGGCTACAAGACATTGCTATGAAAATCATTTCGATGTACACGCAATACCTACCTGTTATTTAGTTTTTCTGAGTTAAACCTACGCACCTACTGCTGACAGCCGCTGCGTGCTGGAAATCTATTTAATCTTAGCCTAGAAGCTGGGTATGACTCCCCCGCCCCCCTCCTCTCCCCAGGTCATAAGCTGGGCATGACTTCCCCCTCGGCCAGAAGTTGGGTATGATGATTTACCCCCCCCCCCCCCGGCCCGAAACTGGGTATGACTTGACCCCTCCCCCTCCCCCCAGGCCAGAAGCTAGGTAAGGCTTGCCCCTACCCCCAGGCCATAAGCATAAGCTGGATATGACTCCCCTTCGGCCAGAAGCTGGGTATGACTTGACCCCCCCCCCCCCAGGCCATAAGCTGGGTAAGGCTAGCCCCTCCCCCCAGCCCATAGAAACTGGTTATGACTTGACCCCTCCCCCCCCCACTCCCCAAGCCAGAAGCTGGGTAAGGCTAGCCCCTTCCCCCAGTCCATAAGCATAAGCTAGGTATGACTCCCCCTCGGCCGGAAGCTGGGTAATACTTACCCCCTGAAGCTGGGTAAGGCTTGCCCCTCCCCCCAGGCTATAAGCTGGGTATGACTTATCCCCCCCCCCCCCAGGCCAGAAACTGGGTATTAGCATCATATTATGTATTATTATGTTCAATACAAACAATCATTAAGTTACACTCACCCCAACCGCGTCTCCGCATTGCATCGAATCCTATGAAAATGTGGTTTTTGGACATAGCAATACTTATTTTTCACAATTTTTATTTTTAAAAATTACTGGTCGATAGGTTACTTTATTTTGAAGAATAAATGTTATTAAAAGTTTTTTTCTAAAACTGATAGTTTAGCCGGAAAAAAATATTTTCCATCCCAATAGTACGCCGGCCGCGCTCCATTCGGATATAATGACGTCACGCGGCCTTGCGTACGTTGACTTATAGCGGCAAAAACGGCCTATGTTTATTACTTAATATCTTCGTAAGTAATGGTCCGATTTGGATAATTCAAAAAGATATATCTTTCTTATGTCTTAAAGATTAACGTAGATACTAGTTTTATTGAATTTTCTACAACAGTACTGATCCTCATTGTAAAATATATTTGTATATTGCAATATACAATACAGTAACATTAACAAGATACATATTTAATCTTATATCTACAATACGTTCATGATAATATAATAACATTAAATAAGTATAACTGTCAACTATATCACAATAAGCAGGAATCACATAAAATCTCACTAGCAACTAAGAAAACAATGTATCTTGATAATAGTTGATGCGCTGAGTTCCTCTCCTCACTGGTTTTATACATTATTATTTTTATGTGATTAAATTATAAACATAGGTACTAACACCATTTAAAACAAAATCTATTACATTGAGATCATTATCACAAAAATTTGTCCTCTAGTCAGTTGATTAAATATGTTTTGTTCCTATAACTATGATAATGGAATTGTTCAAGAAATCTTAATACATATAATATGTATATCAAAGTTTCATGTTAGTTTCTTTGGTTTTACAGATCATTGGCACAAATTAACAAATCTTAGAAGCTGATTGGTGCTACTTTGTGACAAGTTACTATAATTATATCGTAATTATTACTGGAGTTTAAGTGACAATACTTTCTTATGTTTAGACACCATCATTTTTGTGATACATGTTATCTTATTTGGTCACTTATTTCTTATACTAAAAGAGCTAATCTGCTTTTATTGTAAGAGCAGTTTTATATGAATAAGTACATAATATTTAGATTAGTGGAAAGACGGTAATATACAAGGAGAGAACTGTGATTGTCATATGTAATATTATATTTATAGCTAACTCCCACCACTAAAACATAAATATTTTCAATATTCCCAATGAATAATAATTTAATTTATATAAAATACTTTTCAGTACCGATTTGTTATTATAGAATAAATCCTTAACAAAATAATGTACAATGATATTAGCTAAACCATCACAATACCAACAGAGTGGTAATTTCAATTTCATTGCATTACATTACTACCTAATTTAAAGACGCGAAGGAAGATTGCATTTATGCTCTTACTGCAAGAAGTCCCAGAAAAAAAAGAAAATATAAAAAAATAAAGCTTAGTTTATTAAATCACACTACCAACCTTCTTTAACTGTATTAATTATTCTTTTGGTGGCTCTAATTATTATTTATGAGAAGGGATGGACAGTTCGCGTCTATAAATGAGATATAACACATTGAAATCAACACACTGCAACAATTTTTAACACTTACATAATGTATCTAACAAAATACAAGTATAAATCGACAAGCGTTAGCAAAAGACCATCCAAATAGTATCTAGTCTAGTCATTGTTTTAAAATACTCAGAACATTTTGGTCAGTCAGATGCTGACAGGCGACTTCATATTATAATTTAAACAATTTCTAGTTGCAATGGTAGTTTTAGAACAAATCCTGTTTGTGCTCAGACCCCTCTTTTTATCTGCTAGCAACTGAATGTAGAATAGCTTCCTTCGTATTTGCAAAAATAAATAGTATTTATTTATCACTATTGACAAGGAACTTAACACATGACACAATGTGTTACGATTGCATTTTAACTCCGCCAATTAACAATTTTTGTGCAAAAAAGCGATCCAATCATTGTATCGCGTACCCGTTCAATTTAAAATTGCTTACATTACGTAGCATTTAGTCATTATAATAGATAATATAAAAATAAATTAACATTATATTATTAGAATACAGTACAGTCAGCCTCCTCAAAATACATTTGTTAGCCTGCGTAGATAATCGTTGGTACGTTTTTACACTCACCCGGATTTTTAATTCGCGTCGTTTTAAACCAAAGTTAAATAGTAACCTAGATTAGCAGCACTGTAGTTAAATTTTTACGTCATATACTTAACATAAATGATATTAATTGCACAAATCAAGATCCATCGTATCTTACATCATACATCTTCTTTAACCAACAGCAACCATAAAATTCATCCAACTAAAAATTATTTAAAAAAGTTAGACGCGAATGAAAAATCCCAGTTCGTTGATATGGCAACCCTACTTGAAAGTGTAGAGTAGCGGCGAGTTGGTGAAGTGGTGGGCATTATTGACGTGCGCGATCAAACGGCCGTCTAGCAAGTGCCTGCCGTACTGCACCGCTTCCTGCTCGTCTTTGGCAAGCCCGCAGCTGATTAGCCAACGGACGAGGCAGGAGCCGCGGAACACGCCTCGGTAGCTTCGCATACGCCATCTGATGAGTAAAAAAGATCGTATCGTAATCGGACAAATCGTCTTGAACGTACTCTCGTACTTAATCCACCTTTGCTTCTTGACAACATGAAATTCATGATGTATTTGCATACTATAAAAATCCTCAGGAGATGTTTAGTATGGTAGTCAAACAATAATATTATACCTTGTGTCCTTCGCAATAGCTTCCTTGCAACGATCCAGATGGTGCGTTATAAACTGGTCGCAGACATGCTTCGTTTCAAAGCTCAGATCTTCTATAGCGGGCAACACTACGGTATCAGCACCATGCCTAAAAAGAAGATTTGAAAATTATTTGTTGATGAAATTAAAATCATCCAATAATAAAAATCACACATTAATACTGTTGTTAAGTTAAATTGCCTGTCAGCCAAGCTTCCTAACATTTTGTCAGGAGGTAAAAATATTTGTGTTATTGCTTACCATTTGTTTTTGAAAAATCGAATAGCTGGAATGAGTAGTTCTTCTGGGTCCAGACCGAACAGTACAAACATAACGAGTGCCTGTCCATAATTGGCCGCAATATCCAGGAACTCGATCTCTATGAATACGCCGCTTTCGTCCCTCATCATCATCCGCCACGTGGTGTAAGTTATGCCCTAAAAAATAAAAAGGATAAATAAGATAATTGATTCAGCTTGGCTAAGAAAAGGGCAAAGATTTCCAGTCATTCATTATAGAGCGTGGCTATGGCTTTCTAATTACTCCGTAGGGAATGCCCTCAATATTGTTTGTTTTCTTCTCGCAAATGTGGCGGATCGCGCATCGATAGATTACCAGTCGCGATCTTCAACCTCGGTAGCTTGTCTCCTTTAGACCACTGCCTCGCTTCCTTTAGATCCTTGATAGGCGCTTATGAACACGAGCCTGTAACTATATAGGTGCTTATGAATGGATAATAATCGAGCTACTTACTATAAACATGCTGAGGCTGTAAGCGATGATGAGCACGGTATGCTTGAGCAGCTGCTCGCCGCGGCCGCGCGACTGCTCAGGTGGCAGCAGCCCTAACTGGCTGGCGGCTGCCTCCAGGTCGTTAAGATCTTGCAGGTACTAGAGATACTTGAGTATAGAGCTACTCACAATAAACATGCTGAGGCTGTAAGCGATGATGAGCACGGTATGCTTGAGCAGCTGCCCGCCGCGGCCGCGCGGCTGCTCAGGTGGCTGCAGCCCTAACTGGCTGGCTGCTGCCTCCAGGTCGTTAAGGTAAGATACTTGACTATAGAGCTACTTACAATAAACATGCTGAGGCTGTAAGCGATGATGAGCACGGTATGCTTGAGCAGCTGCCCGCCGCGGCCGCGCGACTGCTCAGGTGGCTGCAGCCCTAACTGGCTGGCTGCTGCCTCCAGGTCGTTAAGGTAAGATACTTGACTATAGAGCTACTTACAATAAACATGCTGAGGCTGTAAGCGATGATGAGCACGGTATGCTTGAGCAGCTGCCCGCCGCGGCCGCGCGATTGCTCAGGCGGCAACAGCCCTAACTGGCTAGCTGCTGCCTCCAGGTCGTTCAGGTAAGATACTTGACTATAGAGCTACTTACAATAAACATGCTGAGGCTGTAAGCGATGATGAGCACGGTATGCTTGAACAGCTGCCCGCCGCGGCCGCGCGACTGCTCAGGCGGCAGCAGCCCTAACTGGCTGGCGGCTGCCTCCAGGTCGTTCAGGTAAGATACTTGACTATAGAGCTACTTACAATAAACATGCTGAGGCTGTAAGCGATGATGAGCACGGTATGCTTGAACAGCTGCCCGCCGCGGCCGCGCGACTGCTCAGGCGGCAGCAGCCCTAACTGGCTGGCGGCTGCCTCCAGGTCGTTCAGGTAAGATACTTGACTATAGAGCTACTTACAATAAACATGCTGAGGCTGTAAGCGATGATGAGCACGGTATGCTTGAACAGCTGCCCGCCGCGGCCGCGCGACTGCTCAGGCGGCAGCAGCCCTAACTGGCTGGCGGCTGCCTCCAGGTCGTTCAGGTAAGATACTTGACTATAGAGCTACTTACAATAAACATGCTGAGGCTGTAAGCGATGATGAGCACGGTATGCTTGAACAGCTGCCCGCCGCGGCCGCGCGACTGCTCAGGCGGCAGCAGCCCTAACTGGCTGGCGGCTGCCTCCAGGTCGTTCAGGTAAGATACTTGACTATAGAGCTACTTACAATAAACATGCTGAGGCTGTAAGCGATGATGAGCACGGTATGCTTGAACAGCTGCCCGCCGCGGCCGCGCGACTGCTCAGGCGGCAGCAGCCCTAACTGGCTGGCGGCTGCCTCCAGGTCGTTCAGGTAAGATACTTGACTATAGAGCTACTTACAATAAACATGCTGAGGCTGTACGCGATGATGAGCACGGTATGCTTGAGCAGCTGCCCGCCGCGGCCGCGCGACTGCTCAGGCGGCAGCAGCCCTAACTGGCTGGCGGCTGCCTCCAGGTCGTTCAGGTAAGATACTTGACTATAGAGCTACTTACAATAAACATGCTGAGGCTGTACGCGATGATGAGCACGGTATGCTTGAGCAGCTGCCCGCCGCGGCCGCGCGACTGCTCAGGCGGCAGCAGCCCTAACTGACTGGCGGCTGCCTCCAGGTCGTTCAGGTACGTGCAGGGTCCAGATGCGTTGCAGCGCTGCTTCTGCGACGGCGGGCAGGCGCAGTCTCTGGGAATATGTTATGATATAATTAATTATAAAGCTATTTGCCTTGTAAGTAATGAAAAAAAAGCGAAAATCGTTTAGTGAACGGCTATAAACTGAAAAGGTGACAATAAGGTATTGTACCGGCGCCGGCGCCGCAGCTATGAAGTGGAGCTGAGGGGGAAGATAAGACGCCAGAAAATAATAGAGATCCTGGTCAGCCTACATGATTAATTAACGCGCATTTTTTCATGCGTCGTTTCATTCGCCAGTGGCGCCAACTAGTAAGCTCTGACACCACAGCTGACACATTAATTATATTATAGCTCTCATTAGGCGTTTGTAAATTATTAATGTGGTTTTTAGAATTTTATCTAGAATAAATAAGATTATTTGTTTAAACTTTAATAATAACATACTTAAATAATTTCAAATAAATCAAGTTCCTTATCAATAACGGAAGGCTATGATTTAACAGTAAGTAGGTAATCGAATTACGCGATACCTAATCCGATTGACTAGTCTTATCCAGGTATATTGTAACGGTTACCGAGTTCTAGCACACTTTTACACGTTTGATAACCTTGTGGACGTGATAATATTTCTGCCAAAGAAATCTAATCGCAGCGACAACCTTCGGCAAAAGTCATCGAAGCGTCGAAGAGGCGTGTCGTAACTTTGCCAGATTGATTTTCAGGTCGCCTAGGTTTTACTTGATAGTAATAAAATCGGGCAACATGTTAATAAAGTATGATGTAGTTAAATGTAGGCGCTGTAACATAAATTATGGTGCTCAGGTTTATTGAGAAGTCTATCAATGACCATCCACATTATTTGTTTAGAGAGTTGGCTTGTATTGGTCTTTGATTTAAGTCTATTTGGCGTTAAATACTAATGACATAGGGATTTGCAAACAGCTTGTTAGGGTAAAAATATCACAGGAAATTAAACAATCATCATCATCAGTCCACTGCGTGAGTGAGTACGACCCTCTCCAATTTGTCAGAGGCAAGTGGTGAATTTGGCCTCTATTTTCCACGCTGACCAGACGGGTTAGGTTGAGTTGGAAAATAAACATCATTTTATTTTAAAAAGTACTGTTTTAATGTCACACTTACCGTTGATTAGAGCTGCCAATGTCTTCAATGTCTTGCGATGAAATCAAGCCGTTTTGGCAGTTGGGGTCATCCGAGCAGCAATCGTTGATGTTTCGGCTGGGCGATGGAGTGGCTGTAATAGTTCCATAACACCCTGTAACACGCCAATCTAGATATTTCTCTACAGACACAGTATTCTAAATTGAGCTCTAATGATATTGTATTATGCGATATTTTCATCTAAACTAACTTGTTGCTAATCGATGTCGTAATGCTATTTAAAATAAAATAAATGTACTTCAAATAATTTACCTTGTTCCTCTATTGGTAAATTGAAACAATAGAAAAAATATTACAATTAGAAATAGAAGAGATTCATTTGCTTCATTCGAAAATCTCTTTCTAATAGCTCAATGATTCCACGGTAAACTAAATAGCTGAATTCTTATGGCATTACCATCATTTTTTTTGGTGCAAGAGATAATTATACGCTTTTATTTGCCATTATTGCCATGGAAGTAATGAGTAATTTAAGTAAGTAAATGCCGCAAAGCGATAAACTAACTATCTAAGCATAATAATGAGTAATCTAAGGTCGTTAATTCATTATTCATTACCATTACACCATTACACATTTACAAGAAATAAAGAATTAAAAATTACCGTTGTTAGATATCGACTGCGTGTGCGAGATTGCTTCCGCGTTTTCCACGAGGCTGGTGGATTCATCAGGAGGTGAAGACCCTGAAATCTCAGCCGATAGAGACGCGAACTGCGCGCTGCGGCGACGGAATCGCACGTAAACTATCAAACAGCCGGTAGTCACTGTAAACAAAAATATTTTATTTTTATCAATTCGACTATAGTCTGGTCTGCGAGCACGTAGAATTATGTCAAATGACCCCAAGCTACCCATCCTTATCGCTCGCGCGTAATTATATTGCTGTCGCGACTGTGCGACGGGCGCCCGCAGTGAGTGTGCGAGCGCGACAGCAATATACCTAATTACGCGCGAGCGATAAGGATAGGTAGCTTGGGGTCAATGGACAAAATTCTACGTGCTCACAGACCGGGCTTTAGGTATACGTCAGTTAATATTTAAATTAATTTATTTCTATCATTTTGATTAGGCGTACTACGTCAGAGAATATGTTGATCGTATTTTGATTGAATTAAGTTTCATTAAAAAGAAGACGTTTAAATGAATACATATTAATCGTTTTATCATTTCGTTAATGTAAAGTAAGTAGCAATAAAAAGAAAGACATTTAAAGGCAAACTGTATAATAATACAATTTGCAATCATTTTAATAGTTAGACACAGGCATGAAATTTAAAATAATGAAATAATTAATTTGTAGTAAGTAGTAGATACAAATAAATTTCTCCTTCAACCTTGTAATGTAGTACAATGTCAAACAATTACTTAACTACTTTGTAATTAATTTAATTGAGTTTTATCGCACGTCTAACATTATCAGTACTAATAATATTAAAAGATAAATATATTGTATGAATAAGAAAGTACACTAAATTTTAATTGGCATTGAGTCACATGCCATTCTACTACGCCCATAATATCGCATCTCCTGTCACGAGACTATGAAAACTACAGCGTTACGACAATGCAACAGATTACAGTTGGACTTGGAACCTTTATAGATGTATGTCATTGAGCCAAAGCACACGATTTGTTGCGGCGGCTGTGCATCGCCAAAGCATTGTCGCTGCGTCGTCCTACATAGAAAAATATCTGTGCAGTGCTGTGCCACGCTTCGCGATATGGCGAAATCTTTGCGGCGCCGCAACGCATCGTGTGCTTTGGCCCTTACTTGACGGACTTACCAGTAAGACAAAACACGAGCAGACACAGTCTGATAGCATCAGCAGCTTTGCTGTCCAGATCACTGGCGGTACCCTTGGTGGCCAATAATACGCCGGTCATGACGCCGGGCGCGCCCCAAGCAACGAACCCTAGTACGGGCCACAGCGTCACGACGAAACAGGGACCGCGGCTCTGGAAACGTCTCATTGAGATTTATTTTTGGCAGCGGATTTTATACACGTTTACTGTGGTATAATTACCAGCGAATTTAAAAGATGCTTTCCAATTAATTTGTATTTCCTGAGCCTGGTAAAACTAATGAACGATTTTATTTACGAACATTCGATATTTGACACTGTTGATAATATAATGTTAGTGACCATGAAAGTTTAAAACAGTAACAGGAATCTTACCTCTAACATAAGCATTCCAACTGATAGCATTGAGGTCCAGAGCAGACAGGAGTACATGCTGAAAGTCCGTAAAGACTGCTGCAGGGTAGAGTACCAGGAGACTGAGTGGTTCGGAAGAGGACCACCCCAAATCACACTGATGGCTAGCAATATCTGTAAACATTATTTAATGTTATGGGGTCATATTTTCTAACAAAACAGTAGTATAAATATTTGGTATAAGTATAAAATGAAGCCGAATTACTTACCTGAGAGACAATCAAACAAAGAGTCAATTTATGGGGCATCCTCTTATATTTCTTAGTGAGAGTAAAAACCAGCAAAACCCAGAGTGCTGCTATTAGAGCCACAATGGACAGGTCAAAGCCGAATTTCTTCAGCTGGTCAGCATAATCTTTGTTGATAGATATCACTTGGGCTGACATGAACATCATTGGAGCGGACAGGAAAGTACAAATTACCATTGATGATGCCATCTGAAACATAGAAATGTAAACTCAAGACTTTGGTATTTTTAAAAACGTTAAGTCATAAATGTGACAAAAAATACTATGCTCTAATCTTACCAAATCAATCTCCAGTTGATATAAGTTCGAAAACACGAATACAGCAGGGGCAGTAGGTATGGTGCCATACAAAAACGCGTAAGTGGACAATGAGCTCGTTTCAGATTCATTATATCCTGCATGGAGCGCGCTTACACATTCCCTCATCACCATTGGTAAAACAATCCTGTAGAAAAATTTA
Source organism: Ostrinia nubilalis (assembly GCF_963855985.1). Taxonomy (NCBI): domain Eukaryota; kingdom Metazoa; phylum Arthropoda; class Insecta; order Lepidoptera; family Crambidae; genus Ostrinia; species Ostrinia nubilalis. The sequence goes on from NC_087100.1 coordinate 7,781,819, forward strand.
AGGTAAATAAGTTATAAATCAATTTGTTTCTTTTTTCCTAAACAAAACTACATACTTTGCTGATTGTGTAATTAACTATACTACTTCATAAAAATATACTTACAGTTTGACCATTATCAGTACACATGGTAATACCAGTGCTGGGCCTCTTAACCTGTGAATCTGCCCTACCATACGAAGACCAAGCAGAAATAAGGCAGTTGCTGAGAAAGCTTGACCAAACACCTACAAATTAAGAATATTAAAGAAAAGTAAAAAAAAAATAAGTAAGAATATTATAAATATTGATTTGATTTGGATAAAAGCTGTGTTTTTTTTATGAGTTATACATTGTCTGCAAAGAAATTCTTTAATGGGAAAAATCCCATTGGTAACATACACACCTCCAATAAGCCCTCAATGTAAATGGAAAGTTGATGTTTAAAAGCAATATTGCCAATAATTCCCAGTACTGTCATAACCAAGACAGGGTTGTATGCGATGCCTGTGACGATTTGCTTCAACAGTTTTGTTTTGGACAGCTCCGGCTTCCTATTCGGTTCAGTGCTTGTTATCTGAGTCCTTTGACATATTTCCTTTTGTTTATTGATCTCCATCAAAACAAAGGCAATCGGGTTCAATATAGCTAATGATATTGGAGCCATCAAGTACAGGTAGAGAGCATATTCTGGATGTGTTTTTTCATATATGGCATTTACTGCAAAGAAATATCATTGAAGTCAGACTACATTTAAATTATACTTTTTAACATTTACTTCACAGAATATTATGGTATATTAATGCTTACTTATAGGATATCCTAAAGCAAAATCATTGCTTTGAGTACAGAAAATTGCGAAAATTCCCGCTCTTCCAAAGTTTATTGGTTTGGACACAAAGACAGTGATCACAATAACACCTAGAAATATAACACCTTTGGCAAGTAGTATGGCCAAAAGAAATGTCCAATTTACAGTGGTAAAATCGAGCCTGGCAAGTGATACAAAAATTAAAGAAGGCAGAGCAAAGGTGCCCACAAATGTTCCTATACCTTTGGACTCTGTTGATGAGACCACATTGAGACGACCTGCTATATACCTGAAAACAGATAACTATTAACATATAAGCAGCTAGACTTTATTTATACACATTAAGACATTGAAAATTAATGGAATAGAAAAAAAAAATTAAAATGTTTTCTTAACAGCTATGTTCTTCTTCTCTTCTGTGGCAGAACAGCTGTTATAGGTAACTAGCACTTTTTGTAAATGTACTTACCCACAAAGAATAATTGTAAAGCATTGAAAGAGAGCAGGGTACAAATTATCAGCTGCTGCATCGCCAAATCGAATTTCTTGATTATCTTCCATCCTTTCTTCTTTTTGAAACCCTATTTTAGTTTACTCACTGCACAGAATACTCTCATTGTTCCAGGGTATGCACAACTTGATTGACTTTCCTTTCAACGAATGTTAAATGCACTGAATATATTGTACTTAATTCAATTCAGCACAAAATAAATGTGCAGCATGAAGTCAAGTAAAAGGGAGTAAATTAATCGATTCGATTGACTTGGTAGCTGGCTCGCCTTGTTTTGACAGAAAAATCTTTGATAACATGTGTCAATGTCAAATTCGTTGTCAAAACGTCACCGTTAGTCTCAGTCCAGAGTAATAATGTAATACGATGATTCGATTTATTACGATTTAATCAGAGTATCGAGTAATATTTTAATCTAATTGTCTCAAAATCGAATAATGGTTTGATTAAAATTCTCCGTCTACGCACAGAGCCCCGATTACGGTAACTTTTAACGTCTACAATCCAGACGCGTTTCTGATTCTGCAATACGATTGGTCAAAACAGCGTACGTCAGCTGTTTTGACCAATCGTATCGCAGAATCAGAAACGCGTCTGGATTGTAGACGTTATAAAAGTTACCGTAATCGGGGCTCTGAGCACGTAATAGTCGGCTACGATTACAATAAAATTAATATTTGTAGTGCCTCAAAATATTACAATCAACTATAGATCTAGCGCTTAACTCAGTCAAAAAAGCACTCCTTTTTCACAAATAACTAGATAGTACAACGATTTTTGATTATATTCATTTCTTCCTAACGACACAGTTAAGATTTCTTTCCGGTGCCTATAGATAAGGTGTGTGCCATGGTGTGTGCCAACCTTATCTTTTGGGCCAATTACGATTATTCCAAGATGAGAAGCCCCATTTAAAAAAGAAAAGAAAATCAATACTTTTTATTACCACTGGCAACACCTGTAATTTTCTAGGCGTTTCCGTTTCCGTCAGCCATTATCGAGTTGTTCGTTCGCCGGGTCTGAGTTAGGTCACAGTGAATGAAAAATCAAATTATTTTCAAAGTCTCTCTTAATTGAGAGGTATGTATTCTTAGAATTACTTATTTGATGTAATTGAAACCATTTTTCTATTAAATATAAAGTGAGACGTAACTTTTCCATGCATCCTCCTGTTCTAGATAACTACTCAAGCGTATACCACCACGTAGATTCTTCGACGGATTCCTACAAAGCACGAAGATGCAGTACAACGGATTCCACAATCAACACCCAATGTAAGTTCTATGACTTTTGCTCTAACATTCATACGTTTTCATCAAACTTATTTTACATGGCCATAGTATTTCACAGCGGCCATTTTGTGGATTGACCAGCTCAGCTGATAATGGTTGCCACTTCCCTATTCGTAGGTTTGTTAGTCCACGTTAACTGTGTTCTTATTGTTTGAAATGAACATAGTCTACCAATTTTTAGATCATAAACTTAAGAAATTATGTTTCTTTGTTTCGTCATTGATTTTTCATAGTCTCGCAGTTACCTAGGTACCTCCTACTTTCCCTTCGACCTGCGCAAATTACCTCACGAGGCAGCGATATTTAGCATGTTGCGCCGCCGATCAGAATTACCTTTACCTATGACGTGCGTAGTGTCTATGTTTATTGTAGTGGATGCTTTTCTTATCATTTTCTGTGGTTTTGTGAGAAATCAACATTTCGCTAAATTCCAATAAGGAATGCTAAAAGAATACATAGCAATTTCTAATAGTAATTTGTGATTATTTGGTCGATCTTCAGACTTGCAGTGCAGTAGCAGTGACTTGTTGAATTTTTTATGCTGCTGAAAGTAGCCGCCTACATATTTTTTTTGTATATTTAAAAAAAAGCCTACTTAACTTTTTATTTTAATTAAAATCATTCTAAAAATACTTCTATCACATAAGACATAATGATTAACGAATACTACAATTTCCAAAGCATATTTTTATAAAATCAAGGCTTGAAAGTTCATGCCTTTTTGTCTACAATACATCACACTACTTCAATCTTAAATATTATACATTTGTGTTCTATTGTGTGTGTGAGAATAATCCATTTCAACATTTCCATAATGATGTGAAATATCAAGCTCAATTATCGAGTATGAAATCATTTCTATTAACTAATTATACTTACCAGGGTTCGAGGATATATATCAAAGGATATATATCAAGATATATATCGGATATATATCCGATATATATCAAGCCGGTTTTGATGATATATATCAATTTTTAAATTTTGTTACTGTATTTGTACTTTTTGACGTAAGATTTTTATTTTTTTAGTTGATTTTGCCGTATTTAAAGAATATTTTATGTTTTTGCTTTATTTGTCTGATTTTAAGTTTTAAAAACATTAAAAACATGTTTATGTAACACATATGCAATAGTATTCATAAATAATACAATTAAATAATAGTATGGCTTTCATACAAAATTGATATATATCAAAGTTGATATATATCTGATATATATCATAAATATCCGATATTTTGATATTTATAATAAATATCGGATATTTTCGAACCCTGATACTTACATACCTAGTATAGTATGGGCAAAACTGGTTTAAACATACAAATTCCGGCAGGTTTAATAAAACAAAAATTTGTTTAGATCAATCTCTTATAAATACAAATAAATTGTCCTAGGAAATGTTATAACAGATTACGTTCCAACAGAGTAAATAATGTAATTCTTTATACAACTAAGTTCATTTAGTTACAGACCTCGACCAGACCGGAATGAACAATTCGGTAAAATGCCATTTTTTAATGGTCTACATGATTTTGGCGGGCCAAAAAATTTTGGTGGCCCAAGGAACAACAATCTTGGCAACAAAAACAACTTCAGGCCAAGGAATGATTTCAACGGAATGAGGAATGATATGAATAATCAAAAGAATGATGGAAACCCGAATGATTTTGGAGGACCGAAAGAATTTAGGCCTAGGAATAATTTCAACAACCAAGTTCAGAAGAAAGAATATGATGGAGGACTAAAGCCTGGTGGCAGCATGCAGATTTACAACCCCAGAAATGATTTTGGCGGTCCTAAGCAGCAAAACTTCCAGAAGAACAATTTTGGCCCTAAAAATTTCAACAATCAGACTCCAAACAATGGCCAAAATTTTGTTGCGAAAAAAGTTTTTACACAGAACCCTGGACAGCAACCTATGGATTTCAATGCTCGTAAATTGCAGAGTAAGAAAGCTAAACATCCAGGTGACAGTTTAGTAAAGCCAATCTGGGATTTAAGTAACCTTGAACCTATTCAGAAAGACTTCTACAAACCCCACCCCAATGTTGAGAATCGCACTGATGATGAAGTTCAGATGTTCCGTGCGGAAAAAGAAATAACAGTGAGCGGTAATAACATTCCACGCCCTAATCAAATGTTTGATGAGGGTAATTTCCCTGACCATGTCATGACCACTATCAAGGAGCAAGGATGGACTGAGCCGACTGGCATTCAAGCTCAGGGTTGGCCAATTGCTCTGTCTGGTCGTGACATGGTGGGCATTGCTTCAACTGGTTCGGGTAAAACCTTGGCCTACATGCTGCCTGCTGCTGTGCACATTGTACATCAACAAAGAATTCAAAGGGGTGATGGACCCATTGCTCTCATCTTAGCACCTACTCGTGAACTGGCTCAACAGATTCAATCTGTTGCTCAGGCTTACAGTGCAAGGGGCTGCATCAGGAACACGTGTCTCTTTGGAGGGTCTCCCAAAGGACCTCAAGCTAGAGATTTGGAGAGGGGAGTAGAGATTGTTATTGCGACACCTGGACGATTGATTGACTTTTTGGAACGAGGCACTACTAATTTACGTCGATGCACTTATCTAGTCTTGGATGAAGCTGATAGAATGTTAGATATGGGTTTTGAGCCTCAGATTCGTAAGATTATTGAGCAGATTCGTCCCGACCGCCAAGTGCTGATGTGGTCTGCCACCTGGCCAAAAGAAATCCAAGCTCTGGCTGAAGATTTTCTTAATGATTACATCAAAGTAAACATTGGATCATTGAACTTGTCTGCCAATAATAATATAAAACAGATCATTGAAGTATGTGAAGAACATGAAAAGGAGGGCAAGCTGACTAACTTACTGAAGGAGATTGCTTCTGAGAGGGACAACAAAGTTATTGTATTTGTGGAGACTAAGAAAAAGGTAAATATAATTCTTTAAAATTTAAATGAATTATGAAGTACATCAGTAATTAGTGTTTGTTTTACATTGGCCTTGCCTTATTTTAGGTGGATGACATCGCGCGTAGTGTACGAAGAAATGGCCACAAAGCCCTCGCTATTCACGGAGACAAGTCGCAACCGGAACGAGATGCTGTCCTCAGCGAATTCAGAAATGGTGCCACTGCCATCCTTATTGCAACTGATGTGGCTGCACGTGGTCTGGACGTTGAAGATGTCAAGTTTGTCGTCAACTTCGATTATCCTAATTCATCTGAGGATTACATCCACAGGATTGGTGCGTAATTTCTATAAGTCCTCACTTCCATACATTTATTAAAATTAATAAAAATTCAATAAAATTGAATTATTAAAATATATTGATAGTAATATTAATAGTTTTTTTTTTCAAGGTCGCACTGGGCGTTGCCAACAGTCTGGAACAGCATACACTTATTTCACAAGTGGAGACTGCCGTCAGTCACGCGCTTTAGTCGCTGTCTTGCGTGAAACGGGACAGAACCCACCTGCTAAACTTAATGAAATGGCGCGCAACAACAATAACAACTCTGGTATGTAGAAATCAAATAGAAAATCGAGCAATTTCTGATAAATATAACATGACAACTATAATTACATTTAATTGCAGGACGTAACCGCTGGCAGCAACGCAAGGAAAACAACAGCGGATCTAGCTCACCGCGTCAACAAAACAACCAATGGAATAACAAAATGGCTTCAGTGGTGAATGAGGAAGTGCCCAACACTTATCAAAACCGAAACACCAACCAGCAACCACCACGTTTCAACAATCAAAACCAGAATAACCAGACTTACAGGCAAAATAATTACCAGAAGCAGCAAGTTCCATTCCCCAGCCCAAATGTCTTCGAGTCCATGGGTAGCTACCAAGGAGGATACAACAATGGATACCAGAATGGATACAACAATCAAAATGCTTATGGACAGCGTCCTTACAACAGTGAGTGCCTTATTATTGGTATAAATAAATGTGTGTAAAACGAAACAAATACAATTCCTAACTAAAAATGTTATTTTACAGATGCGCGCAATGGAAACCAACAGTACCGCAACAATAACACGAATGGAAATAAGTCGGGTGGATCTGGTTCGTCGTTCGGATCTCCTCCGCCCCACTTCGCCACACCTCCCCACTTCCCACAGATGCATCCCCATCACCAGGATATGCTTGGTAAGACATCATTTACGTGTTCACATTTATTTCTATTGTTTCTTCACAAACGATACTACAATTTACAGTGACTCTCAATCGTCGCGAATGTTACATTGCGTCATTTAGATAGCAACACAGGTTCAAACTAAAATTGGCTGTGTGAAGTTTTGTCTACAGACCTAAGACACTATCAAGCTAAAGTCCGTAGTCATAATAGCACCTACGGCTTCAAAGGCGATGTTGGCGATGTTTTGTGTGGTACTAATGCGATCTGCGCGCAGGTGGCAAGTTCTACGGCGGCGGCGTGGGCGGCGGCGGGCCGTGCGGCTACCAGGCGGCCGTGGGCGCCAGCGTGCCCTACGCGCACCTGCCCCCCGGCCCGCTCCTGTACGCGGCTCCGGTCCAACAGTAAATTTTCTCATTCCCGCATCATCTCCCCTCATGATATGCCGACAGAAGCTAATTGTGGCTACGTCGTTTTAGCTAAAAATCTCACTGTCTCTCTAAGATGTCTCAGGATTTCAGTAAATGATTCGAGTACTTAGAATTTTTAACGTTAGATTACTGAATGTTAAATGTTGACCATGCGGGGCGTTGAGTTTTTTCTTATGATATTTCAATTTTATTATTTTGATTAGAATATATTGTAGATCTGAATGAAGCTTACGAAATTATTCACGATATGGATATAGACAATGTTGATTATCTTGATGTCTTTCCTTTTATCACATGGTCATTTTTGTCATAAGAAAGAGTTACATTAATGCACCACTTTGATGTTTTGTGAATTATCTTCAGATCAATTTGAATTAACAAGTATAATAAATGTGTGTTAGTAGTATAAGGGATCATATTCTTCAATTTGCCACATTCGCTTTGCCATGATAACAATAATTAATTCAATCACTATAATAGTAGTATTGTAAGAGACAATTTTGACTCAATGCTGTAGCAACATTGTCTTAAGAATAAAGGAAAAAATATTTTGAGGTACCTGATTAATTAAATTGGAAATTGTTACTAAAATTCCAGTAGATGTTTTAAAATATTGTTGTATGGTAGGTACTTGTCAAAATGTGAATGTGGCAGATGTTGAATATGAAATCCAATGTAAGTTTGGTGGAACATTAAGATAATTTGTCTGTTCTACCTTTAGATTTAATCATTATATTTTAGAGTAGTCGGTGTGGGTACCCTCTTTGTGTAATCCCGGGTGCCTTTCGTTTTTCTTTCAAATGTCTGTATGATGTACGAAATGCACGAAACATATAGAAGATGAGTGAAATTATAGGAGAAGGATTCAGAGGAAAGTGTTATCTGAGATATTTTATATAAATTATTTTTATTGTTAATGATTGATCTTATCCAGTGAAAAGTGGGACAACTTAGTATTTAGAAAAATTAATACTTATACGCGTTGAATTAAAAAGCTTTTTGATATACTTCATTATAACAATCTGTATTGCCAGATAAAATTGTGAATATTTTTCTTATGTAAAAATGATGTCAATGACATTTCAAGTCACTGATTTCAAGGTTATTTTTTTATTGAAGATTAGATCTTGATAATACTTGAATATTTATGTCTAGGGTATATTAGTCTGCGTCAATTGGGCATAGACAACAGTTGGACTATGAAAATGTTCACAGTGGATTTTACCATACTCAAAAATGTAGAAAGTATGTAAATAACATGCATTTATCTTAGGAAGATTAGTATTTTGAGCGTGTTAAACAGATAAATAATCGAACAATGATTGCTTTCATTTCTTAGCAGAATAAGTATTTTCTTCATATTGTTTTTCGATTATTTTATATGATATGGTTTCAGATAATTCATCTAGTTAATTGCTGGATTTTCTTTGTACGTAAACGGGTTCTAAGGGCTCATAATATCCATAGGTACAAATTGTCTACTAAATCAGTTAATGTGTGTAGATGCCCGTTACTGTCCAAAGATTTGAAAAATCTGTGATATGTCATTTAACTATAACCTGTCGTTGCGTTGTTGGTCAATTTTGATAAATACAAAGGGCACTTTCCTGCATTTGGGATGTGTTTTAGACAAAAATATATTTTTTGACTATTTGAACGGATTTCACGAATGTTTGTGACATCAAAGCTCGCAAGTCGTTCACAGATATAATATAATGATATGATAGGTGTAAGATTTAATAATTTATTGTTATTCAATTTAGTTTTCAGTTTACCTTTAGGTGACGAAATTGAACCAGTTCAAAGGGACGTAAACGTTATTATCTATATAGGAATCCCGTTTTTAAGTGCATCTCGGTTTATGATGTTAAAGCTACGGGTCTTGAGCGGATATAAGGGGTGAACATCGTGTTCGTGAATCTCGCGTTTGTAATTACATTTAGAATGCGAGATTTGCTTTGTTATTTGTGTACATTTTACGAGAAAGACTGCCATGAAAGGATGTGTATATGTGGTGACTCATCTCAGAGGTGATTTCATAAGTGCTAACCTGTCCACGGGAGGTCGTCGCTGATTTTATTCGGACTGATAGGATTTTTGTCTGAAGTAGTGTGTGCTCTGGGCGGTAGGAGGAAGTATGCCGGGTTAGGGTTCATGCGTATAAGTGCGGCAAACAAGTGTCGTTTCTCGAGTATGGTCGCGGAACGCAGGTAGCTCCTGTATTATTATGTACAAAGTACTGCACCCACCTCTACTAAACAACTGTGATAATAACACTAAGTAGCGTAGCAGGCGATTTATATACTAGTTACGTCCAAGAGAAGGGATGACATCATATCTGACATACTGTATTGTGATAATAATATATCAAGGCGTAACCACTTCGGTACGTTTTGACTAAACGTTTTCTCTAAACAAGACTGATTATTTCTTATTGATAAATATTTTATACATGTTCCACTTTGACTGAATGAATTAAGGTTATTGGTAGAATTCTTCTCTTGCTGTGTGTTTTACTTATTAAAATTTTTTTTTGAGTATTCACTATGTTGGATATGTGTCAAAAAGCCTTTCTATACGGTCACCAAATTGATATAAAATATTCTCATTTGTGTTATATTCATTAATTTCTAATTCCTTTGTTGTGATGGAAAATGTTGTTGACAAATTATGTAGCAGCGGCAGTAAACTACATTGTAGAGTATATTATTTTTGTTGTTAATTTGCAAATTTTTATTTATTCAACCATTATTTCATAGGCAATCGTACTTTCATGCTTTACTATAAGAAGTTGTTTTTCAAAAACTACAAGTACGCGAAAAATATACATAGATTTTTAAGTATGTGGCAATGCAGATCTTCATAAATATTGATTAATACTACAAACTACATAGTTTGTATTTATTCAATTTATAAAATATATTGGAGAGAGGCTCCTTATAAAACTGTCCCAAAGGGAAGTCTTCTGAATGTTTCTGAGAAGTGCATTTCTTCTATGTAATACAGTATTAAATTCAGATTAATAAATGAATGTATAATTATTATGTAACGTCTTTTTATTTAATTTCGTCGTTTTCCCCTTTATTATCATTTCAAAAAAAAAAAATTCATAAATCAATGGTACGGAACCCTTTGTGCGTGAGTCCGACACGCACTTGGCCGGTTTTTGTCCCGTGCATTTAGGGTTCCGTACCCAAATACTAAAAAGATAAAAACAAGACAACTTATCCCCTTACTATTTAATAATACAACTTACCCCCTTACTAATAAAACTTACACGCTCGTTGAACAGTGTTTTAATTAAAGTGATGTTTAGTAAGGAAATGTCATTTTAAAACAGTGTTCAACAACTGTGTAACTTTTTATTAGTAAGGACTGAGGGGGTTAGGCCCAGAACACACGGTGACACGCAACTGCAACGAAACTGCAACTTCTAGTTACTTTTGAGTTGAGAGACCACACATGACGCGACCAGAGCCCCGATTACGGTAACTTTTAACGTCTACAATCCAGACACGCTTACCGATTCTGCGATACGATTGGTCGTTCAACAGCGTACGTCAGCTGTTTTGACCAATCGTATCGCGTAATCGTATGACGTACGCTGTTGAACGACCAGTTCAGTTTGAAACCGATTTGAACTGGTCAAACTGGTCGCGTCATGTGTGGTCTCTCAACGGAATCTATGGCCGAAACTCAGATGCAACTCAAAAGTAACTAGAAGTTGCAGTTGCGTTTCACCGTGTGTTCTGGGCCTTAGTGTTCACAAATGCAGTCGGAGACATCAATGACTTAATACTTTTGTTGGTGATAATAATATGTATGTATTATGTAATAATTGATGATGCCTCCGACTGCATTTGTGAACACTTGTCTTGTTTTTATCTTTTTAGTTCATTTTTACGCAGTTGAGTTTTTTGTTTTTTCAATAATAATTTTATTTTGATCTTTTTAGTTAGATACCATACATTTTTGTAAGCTACATAAAAAGCCCATTATTTTTGGACCATTAAGTTAAATAGAATTTAAAAAAGTATAGCTAATTTCAAGTAGGCCTACTATGATAGGTACTATTTTAATCTATCTTTATGTACTTATTATAATACATATTATAAATGCGAAAGTAACTGTCTGTCTGTCTTAAACCACTGAACCGATTTTGATGAAATTTGGCATAGAGATAGTTTGGAGTCCCGGGAAAGGACATAGGATAGTTTTATCCCGGTTTTTGAAGCGATAAAGTTTTTCTGTGACAGACGAAATTCTACGCGGGCGAAGCTGCGGGCGGAAAGCTAGTTATTTATATGTAAAAATCAATACCTACCCGGAAACTCCCGGATCCTTGGTCTGACTGAGATAAAAACTAACTATGATGCCATCTGGAATACCTTCCGAACGAAAGTTTTATTACTGCTGCCATCTATTAGAGTTCTTCATTAACTCCGGTTTTGCGTCGAGTTCTAGCATTTCTAGCTATGGGCGTGCTAAGGGTAACTACTTAATATTATATACATACGCCAAGAGATGGCGTGCGCAACGTAGTTTTTGTGTTTGACGTCTGGGTTGAATGTCTGATAGTAAATTCACAATTTTTTTTCGGAAAATTGTTAGTTATTGATGATAAGTGTTATTCGGTGGAGATTTAACATATTTTCTTAGTTTAATGTGTATTTATTTTAACTAAAGCTTTAGTAAGGTTAATTTTCCGTGTTTGTGATGAAATTGGTAACAACATCCTATCGAGGTCACTTGCAATGGCTGAAAATGTAATGGTACGTATTTACTGAATTTATTGAAAGACTTCTAAAGGTTTGTTACAGTTATGGTCGGTTTAAGCGTGTATTGAATAGTTTTTGTGTAATAAAATAATCGTAATGTTGGATTACCAATGCCACATAACCAAACTTTCGCTAGTAGACTAGACGGCCTTGAATCTAATCTTGTCAAGTCAATGTCGTTTGTTTATCAGTTTCGTCTAGATCGAATGTAATTTTATTTGGGAAGTAATATTTTATAAATTTTAATACATAAAAAAACTTCCATGCCTTCACGGGTTTAAATTTAAAACCATTTAGGTTTAGGTTTAGATTTTAATAAGTCCATTTAAAATTTAATGGTATGTAGGTAGGTAGGTAGGTACCTACTTAGGTAGGTATCCTACAACTTCCTTGATTGGGTTTGGGTTGGTTGATCGGTTCACAATAAATTAATATTTTTAATTAGGATAAGGAAGGGGAAGATTTTTTCAGCTGGCAGATTTTATGAACCATGTTAGGGGGCGTCCATTAATTACAACGTGAGACTTTATTTACAAAACCGTTCAAGATATGACAATAGGAACAACGGCTTCTATTTCAGATTGTTTCAGTTTCTGTGCCCTTTCAGGCTTTAGGGGGTATTTTGAAACACCCTGGATAATGTTATTTTTTATGATGATAATGACGTTTAAATAAATTAAACTAAAAATGCCTCTATCTGCATTTGTGAACACTAAAATGCAGAATAATCGTTTTGTGCTAGATTATTAGCATGTCTATTTTAGACAAAAAAATGTGACCCCCTAGGGTCCTAACGACGGTTAGTTCTAACTAACCGTTGAATACGTGTTTTTCGGGATCTACTCGTAATCAGCGGGCTTAGTGCGAGTTTACTTCAAACGTACCTACCTACCTAATTGCTAGCGACTGCGTAAAAAATAATATTAAATCCTATGATAGACATGTAGGTACATACCGCATCTCTAGTGGATATTTTCAAGAACTGAAATCTTCATAGATCTTTTTGACGCACTCGTTAGTGACAACATTCAATGCAAACTCGCACGAAGCACACAGGAAAAGATCCTTTCTCAGTTAAATTACTCGAAAATAAAGCGATTTTACATCAAAAATGTCCTACATGTGCTATCCTCTATGTTACACCTATAGGGTATAGAGTCTATACCTACATTGTACCTACCTACATAGGTAGGGTTGATTCGTCTGGGTTTCTTCCCCAAATTTGTCCTAGTTTAGAGGGCATCCGGGGTGCGTCCAGGCCGGGTTTAAAAGTTGGGTGACGCGACAAATTTTAAGAAAAAAACTGTTGACATTTCAATATTCTTTACTCCAAAATCCGGGGTTTTCACGCGTCTTGTCCTGGTTGCCAAACTTTAGAGATGGCAACCCTATAGGTGTAACATTATCTACGTTTGGTTTCAATGGAAGCTCACTTTCTGAACTGCGAATGCCGTCCGTTTTTTGTTAATCTCCAATTTTCAAGTGAAAACATCGACGGTGTAACTAGTAGAATTCACAAATAAAAAAATGATAAAAAAGCAACGGAGAAAGTCGGACGAAACGTAGCCAGAACGGTTAGTGCAGCTATAACAATCACCTACCTGTATTGGGCAGACGAAGAGACAGTCTACCTCTACCTAGCGCCTAGCTAGTGGCCTACCTACTTGTTGGCAGGATGTCGTTGAATCTCACAATGGCCCACGTTGAATATCAATAGCTCTATTCAGCAATCAGCAGCGGAAGTGCAGTGTCAGCTAATTACAATTTGATAAGATGATTGGAACATTCGGGGGATACCCGATACGTATTTACTATTTCATCCTTTAACCTCTGAAAAACTTGCGTTTTGTCGCAAACGCAAAAATCTGAGAATCTCGGCAGACGAACAACGACCTGCGTTTGTATTTTAAAGCATAATAAAGATTTGGTATGTGTAATCCACGCCGCCGACTAGCGGCGCCTTTTCAGTGAGCAACGTTCTTTCAAAAAAACAATTCAGCTCACCACAAAGTTAACCATAATATTGCGGGGTTTTAACAATTAATTTTGCGGGAACATTTCGCTGACCATCTATCTAATATTCGATACTAGCTTTCCGCCCGTGGAATTTTGTCTGTCACAGAAAAACCTTATCGCGAGCGTCTCTGTTTCAAAAACCGGGACAAAAACTATCCTATGTCCTTTCCCGGGACTCAAACTATCTCTATGCCAAATTTCATCAAAATCGCTTCAGTGGTTTAGGCGTGAAAGCGTGACAGACAGACAGACGGGCAAATATACTATTGATATTGCTCGTTCTGAAGTTGTTTACAAGTGTAACTCAGTTGCCATTATTAATTACCCTACAGAATCAGTTAAGAGTGGCGTTTCTGTTCTTCGGAGCTTTGATTGATGATAGAGATTGATTTTAAAGGAGGAGTGGCGCAATATTACGCTCGCACGCTTCATGAATACCAAATAATATTATTCAGTAAGTAATATTATTCGCCTTTTCTAGGATACAGTAGAACACTGGCAGATGGCCACCAAGGGCACCAGCAACTAGGTTAAGGCGTCATACCGCCCGCTGCAACTAGGTCGTGATTACGGAACAAGGTAAGAAAACGACGCTTACTATGGTAAGTCGGATGGGCGTTATAAAAATGCGATGTAAACATTGAATCGTTCTGCGTGTGCAGTTGACTTTCCTCGCTCGCTTGGATTCCTTTGCGCAACGTGCTATGATACCGATACTAATAAGTGCTTCTTTATGTAATCAAGTTCGTAGCAATAACAGACATCGTTCAAGGAACTTACTGATTACGCAATGTTGTGTTTTCGCTGCCATAATATGATAAACGTTTTGCATAATGTTTCTTTATAACTTCACTGTGTAAACGCATTTTATGACATTTTTTTCAATACGTGCATTTGTAAGGCTAACCGCAAAAGCGGATCTGGTATTTGTGAAATGTCACACTTTTTGTCTTTGCGACCTTGAATTTAATAAGATGATCGCATAACCGCAATTTTTTTTCACGTCTACAATAAATAATGTTCACGGCCCCTTGACCATAATTTCGGTGACTTGGGAAAAGCGAGTAAAAGCTATTATCGCCGTCTAGCTAGGTACTTTTACATAGCTCAAGCTCAAGCGCACTCTTTGCATACTAACGTCACGCATCTTTTGCAGAGCCTTCATCTATTGAAAATGATACAGAAAAATACGTTTTGTGACTCTTATAGATAAATTTTATAAATTTTGTAAAGAAAATCCAGGAAAAAACTACCTACGCGAACATAGACCAGTAGCCCCAAAAAACAACAATTGCTCAGTAAGTACAAAAGGTCTCACTTTTTTTTTTATAGTTTATTTTGGAACAACATAAATTAAGTATAAAACATGGACTTAAGACACATATTAAGGTGAAAAAAATTCACATTTGCTACGAATGCTACGATACATATAATATACAAGTCGTAAACGTAGCTTTACTATTAAGTTCCATCCATGGCATGGCTATTTAGTTTTGATTATAAAAATAACAACGCTATTGTGGAAAATCCATCAAGGCGGTGACGTTGAAAAGCTCTAATGTAGTCTACATTTCTGCTAATAGAAAATGTAACTTCAGAGTAGGTATTTTCGTTGTAACTCGCGAAATATCATGAAAATCTGTAATGAAAAGCCTTCCACTCTCAGATCATAGAAGGGAATAGATGTGAAACTGGGGCGTGGCGCGTGTCTCCTCGATATGCCCAGAAACGAACATCGGCCGCGTAGCTAGGTTAGTCGCGATTCAGTCGTACTAAGGAAATGTTCTCCGATATTTTGGATAATGCGTCGTTACGTGCAATAAAACAAGTGAAACGAAGAACTACAGGAACAATGGAGTCATTTACTACATGTAAGTATTGCAAATCCATTGGTATTTTGCTTATAAATAAAAAAAACTAAACATTTTTACGAACGAATTCAGTGCCGTAACAGTTACTGCGATATCGAAATCAGTGGTGATAAAAATTCTAACACACTTGTACATTGACGATTTAGTTAGCAACCACTTTATGTCATGCTCAACTACTGCGCAATGTATTTAATTTCTTCCGATATCCATGGTCGTGTGAAAATAGACAGTACGGCCGCATGTGCCGGTCGTAACATAGTGCCGTGCTCGTGTTCTAATGCGGTTTCCTATTATCGATAAATAGAAGTAAATTATAATTTTCTATTTTGTAATTTTAAATAAAAAAATGATGTGTTACTTGCGATTATAAGATTTTACAAAAAAAAATAATAACAGTAGAAGTAATTAGTAACTGTCAACTATGTAATTACTATAAGAGCTAGTTGAAACCCTAATATAGGCATTATTTTTGATAAACATATGCGGTACGCAGATCGCCATAATTAAAAAGTAAATGCGTGATAGTAGTTAATAATAACGTATAATAATAAAAAGGTTTTCATACATAAGCATTTTGTGAAACCAGTTTCGAGCCTTGCCCCTAGCGATTTAAAGTATCGATATCTTGTCGACTCCATTTTATCTTTGTTCTCTCACTAGCGTTTTCAAAGTGTGCGTCACGTCACGCGGCCATTGATTGGCCATAAGGCACGCCTTCTGGCCAATCACAGCACTTTTAAGCCGGTTGTACATGTTGTCGTAGACTCTCAGTCGCACAGATGGATAGATGCAGCTTGTCAAAAAATTTGTATGAAGACGAGCGTGCCAATTTTTAAACGTCATTAGTGTCATTTTAGCGAATTTTAGTGATTGCCGCAACGTAAAAATAATCGTATCATCGTACTGCAATCGCAAAGTCATCGAATGATATCGTGTGACTCGATTCGAAAATTAATTAATTCCTATAAAACTGATATTTTGTTAAATTTATAGCTAGTCTGAATAAAATAATTTTGTAGCAGTAACGTCATACTATATTATTAATTTTCTTATTAATTTGCAAATAATATTTTTATTGTGCTTAATGTATATCAAAGTAATGATCGTTATTCCATTGTGTTAAATAGTACTACTAGTAATTCATACCTACCAAATTTCATACTTTTAAATATCTTAGTACCTGACCTAGTTTCATAAAATAAAGACTAACTCAAGCTTTTTATTTTTATTAAATGTAAAAATTCGTAGTTTTTCCAATACTTTTTGTTAAATAAAGCTAAGTCAGGTACCTAGTTTTGAAGATATTTCTAAACGACAAAATCCAGTGCCGTCGTATAGGTACATAGACGTATACAGCGTATACTGCGATCACAGACCTAACTTCTTGATTTATTTGTTACTTGTGCTGTTAATTACAATTCTCAATCCGTAAATAATTTCTTCTTTCTACCGTGTTCGTACTACTGTCCTCGTAAAATCATCGTAGCCGATTGTTGTAATCGGATTACATGAACATCACTCGACCATGTATGTCCATTTGGACATATCGGAATGGCACGCTTTGACGAGCAACTTGCTGTATCTACTCTAATCCATATCTGTGCTCAGTCGCTTTGTTTTTACACAGTTGAATGTGTGTGTGGGAGCTGTGGTGGTTGAAATGTGGGGACACTGGTTCTCGTTGTAGTTACGCGCGACTTCATATCTATTCTCTTTCTATGATCTGAGCTTCCACTTGACTCTGTTAAACAAATATGTTTAAATAAATTAGGGTCTTATATGTTAAGGTATAACAACTGTATAGTTTGAAGAAGTAACGCATTTAGTAATTGAAACAATTATAAAGTAAAAAGTGGGTCTATTGAAGGTTAACCTTCAATTTGCGCTGATTGTTTACAAACAACGCAACGTGACTGGCTCGCGTGCACGCCGTCCGATTTCTCCGTCGTGCATTTTTTGTAAAAATGTGGAAATGCTGTCTGTTCTGTAAAAGTTTCGCTAAATTCAATTATAACAGTATTTTAAGCATCATGAATAAAATGCATGCTCAAACGAATTTTACAAGGGACTTACCTTTGTTAGTTAAATGTACGAGTATCTCTTTTATAAATTCATTATAGAAAGTAAAAATAAGTATTTGACTATTTTTTTAAAATTGTACACAGGGTGGGCTTGTAATAAGATTGGGCAGCAAGGAATGACAGGGACTTTAAGCGTAGTAGCTAGGTATAGGAGATTTTAGAGAGCTATTTTTCTTTCGCATATAGTGGTACTACTTACTTGATAAATAAATACTTGCGATATTGTGCAATCTCAAGCTCTATCTAATTCTAATATTAGAATGTTCGTTTGTTCACACTTAATATTAATGCGCACAAAATTAAAAAATATACACAAATTAACGTTTGATGTTAACACGTGCCTGCGTCTGATTAAATCACGTGTGTTTATTTATCGCACATGTTTCTAAGAGATAATGTTGAGCTGGGCTGAGCTTTTGTATGGTGTGCAAATAAATCAGAATAAACAAAAATAGTTTTTAGTTTATGAAATAGAAGTTCACTTAAAATGCTTAAGAAATAATCATGTTTTTTGTAACAATAACATTGATTTTTTTGGAAACCACCGCTACTAGAAGTTAAAACACTTATAATAATAGGTACAAATAATCCTATTTAGTTGCCTGAAAATATAATTATGTTAAAACGTAGATGTTCTAATAATATCCGTTTTAAAAATCGCATTACAAGATCCTTCCTTTCCTGGGCCACATTTTTTTTATAGTTTAGTAGTTCGATGTTCCCTAACCACAGTCTTGTGTGTTTGTGAAGAATTTTTTTTGGTATTTTTATTTATGGGTTTTGGAGACGAACGAACCTTCTGATCTCTGAAAATCCCTAGAACTTCTGGAAGCCGTGTTTTTACGCTCGCTTGCGCCACGATTTCGCCAGAGTCACGTAATGTTTGTTTAATAAATTGAAAAATTAAAAAATATTACTTTACTCTAAGAAATGGGGCGCTCTTATACAACTTGTATTGTGTACTCACGTGGTATTGCTCTAAATTGATGTTTTCTGAAACTTTCTAAATTACGCAACTCTCGCGTTTTGCGATTGTTTTGAAACATCAACTGTGTCATAATAGCGAGGACTCGCAGTACCTGGCATTATTGTACAGGGTAAAAAGAACGATGGATTTGCGCAACGTTTGAGGACAAAAAGAAATTGTAATTTAACTGTATTCTTTGAATGTATATTTCAATACTTCATTTCTTTTATTTTAAGGTGCAAAATCATTTTAAACTATGGTCAAATTGACAATTTGGATGCAGCAGCAAAATGTAAAGCTGAATTGACGAATCATGAAAACGCAGGCAAATCACTGAACTAGCCCTATGGGACGCCTACGTACTACACAAAAAACAAAATTATGTAGAGTGTATGTTTAGGCAAGTCTCTCGCTACCTAAGCTACATCAAAAATATTATTTTCAAAATGCAAAAATTTTCACTGACAATTAGTTATAACCAGAGTAGAGTCATGTAATAAAATAAACAAAGTGAAAATTAAGTAGAGAGCCTGGGATCGCGGTCGCATTCCGCATGCGAGCGGCCGGGTTGCGCAACGTGTTTTGACGGCGGCGGCCGGCGCGGCAGCGTTACTTCACAGCCTCGTAACGCTTTCCATCTACGTTACGGGCACTGTGTCGAACCTGTACGACGTCTTCTTAAGTTCTTAGACAAAGTAACATTCGTGACAGTTTCGATTTCGTAATCGCTTCGGTATGTCTTTTGTAGGAAACTAGTTTGATCGCAAAATTGAATCTGTCATGATTGTTGCCTTGATAAATATTACGGGATTAATCCCACCTCTCTTTTTCCTACTTCTGCAACTCCTGTATAGCTATGATCCACAGATTGGCTTGCAATGAAGTTTCGATGGGGAAAAAAGGGCAGAGAGTATTATCAAGGTTTAGTTTTTCTTGTAACATTTTCTTTAATTCACACCAACGAGGCTTTTAAAAATCAGATGCTAAACTATGTATTTAAAAAAATACTAACACCGTAGCTCTTTTGTAATAGCAATTTATAATCCGTTCAGTAGGTATCATGCCGTTGACAGAAATTACGAAACGAAATTTTATGGTTATTTTATTATAATTTGATGCTCTTTATATTTAGAATCCTCATAAAAAGCACATAAAATAAATACTTAGTCATTGTCGTATCAAACAATTTCCTACGGGTAGGTAATGAAATTTTTTGCGGTAGGATTTGAAGTCATTGTTACGATTTGTTATGTTCCTTGTTGTCCAGAATGTCAAATCCTCATGATTCTTTATTTCTCGTGGCGTAAGAGGTGCAGGTAGCCGTATCGTCCAACCCTACAGCAGGTCTTGTAGCGTAGTTCTCAGAGTTCTGTTTCATGTTGTCAATATCATGATATTTTCGTAAAATGTCGATAATCAGACTAGGTTATGAATTGAAATATTTAGCTTGAGCGTGCTCATCTTCTACTGAAGTATAAAAAGTTCGCTTTTAAGCTAAAAATCTCAATTCAGAACCGGGCATCAGAGTTCCACTTCATCTTATCCAGAGTATCACGTGTTGATGATGTTTTGGTTCTCGTGGTTCACTTAGCGAACGACAGGATCCGGGTGGGCGGCGTGGTGTCGCCAGCCTTGCCGCGAGCGGTGTTTTTGCCAAACAAACAATCATTGCAACATCTAGGCGACTCTCTCTTTTGCGTCTCGAGAATAGTGCTCGCACTTAAGCGTTATAAATAAACAAAGCATTGTAAGTGCAATTTGAACAACTAGACGCTAATCTAATAAATTGGTTTTAGTTATTTATTAGATAGGTGTTTAACTAAAACCGCACTTTATGCATCCATGGTTTAAATGCAGTTCAGAATTCTACGTATGTTCGTATTCCTTCAGTTTCAAGCAATTCAATTCAAATTGAAAAATAAAAAACATTGCTTATCATCACTTATAATAGTTACATATGATTGCATAATTACTTTGTTTATAAAAATGGTAATTATTTTCAGACGACAGCGCATCAAGATAAAAAAATGCGATTGCAATTTAACTGTAAAAACAGTTTTTTTTTTCAAATCAGACTGTTGAAATTAACTTGCTGAACCCTAGTGTGCTGCTACGCATCAATTCACTGCTCTAACAAATCCATCTCAATATTATTTTTGACGACAGAAGCGACCTTGTTTGTTATTTTTCAATAGGTTTGTCTCTTACAAGAGTAATATTCAAACCATGTTTACTTTTGAGACTTACAATTTTACAACCTACATATTTGTAGTACAAAATAGATAACGTGATGGTTTCTTAAAATTGATTTTCAACAACCGCGCGTCACTTTTCACTATTATGCATTTTCATTGAAAAACATGGCATATAATGCGTGTGAACATATTTGTGCCCTCGGCTCCATGCAACCCCGCCTTGACTGTAATAACCAATCACGCATATTTGCACGCCATTTGCATATTTAACCCGAATGGGACGGCTATAGATAAATAGATACTCTTTATAGCACACGACAAACTAGACAAATAAATACAAAGCTTTTCTTTATAAATCTATTTTTTACATTGTTTTGCAACTGTTTAGTCACGAGCAACGTGTTTGTTTTCTTAGACCTGTGTTTTTGCAATCGTGAACGTATCTTCAGTTGCATTATGTTCTAATGGCGTCATGAAAGCGTGTGGTTTCGGTTTCCTGTTTACAGCAGTCACAGTGTGTTTAGTTACAAACGTTACAATGCATGTTTTTGTTTAGCCGCGGTGACGTCTGCCCCGACGGCCGCGGCAAGGTCGCCGCTCGCTGGCTGTCACTCACGTGCTTTAGTTCGCCTTAGGGCTTGTTCTCATGTTTTGACGTTTGGAGGCCCCGACTGTAGTCAAACAATCACAAGACTCGCTGGAGCCGGATCTAAGTTGACTAAGTGGATTTGCCTTATACCCAGGGTTCGAAAATATCCGATATTTATTATAAATATCAAAATATCGGATATTTATGATATATATCCGATATATATCAACTTTGATATATATCAATTTTGTATGAAAGCCATAGTATTATTTTATTGTATTATTCATGAATACTATTGCATATGTGTTACATAAACATGTTTTTAATGTTTTTAAAACTTAAAATCAGACAAATAAAGCAAAAACATAAAATATCTTTGAAATACGGCAAAATCAACTAAAAAAATAAAAATCTTATGTCAAAAAGTACAAATACAGTAACAAATTTTAAAAGTTGATATACAGTGTGAGTCACGTTAAAGTGTACATATGAAAATATATGAAACTAGACCTATTTTTATCGACAAAAAAGAGGTCAAAAATTTTTTGAGATTTTTTTTAAATTTTTTATAGATTTTTTTTTCTTCCAATTACTTATTGTAAAGAAAACGTAATAACTTTTAAACTAAGCGGTATATCCTGATAAAATAAAAACAGTAATAATGCTAAATAACAGGCGATACTAAAAAAATACATAAAATACACAAAAAATGCCAACAAATAATAAAAAATGATACTTTTTGAAAAAAATCTGCTTTTAAATTCGTGTTTTTTTGGTTATTTGATAAATTTCTCCAAAAGATGCCCCTATAACAGGTGGTTTTTATTACTTTGTATTATTCTCTATCGTATTATCTTTGTAAAACCAAAAATCGCATGTCTCTATCCCTATCACAACATTTGCTATGATTGTTTGAACAAAGGCCTGCCACAACATTATTCTCCGTTACAGGTAGAGACAATTTTATTTTTAACTAAAATGCTTATTTTACTTCGAAATCTTTTGTTTTTATTTGAAATCTAACTTGTCTTTATCAAAATTACAAATCTAGAGCTATTTTCAGTTTCGTTGTTAACAAAGCGTTGAATGGCGTGCCCGTAGAGGCTTTGTTCAAACGATCATTGCAAACGTTGTGATAGGGATAGAGACATGCGATTTTTAGTTTTACAAAAGTAATACGATGGAGAATAATAAAAAGTAATAAAAACCACCTGTTAATGGGGCATTTTTTGGAGAAATTTATCAAATAACCAGAAAAATACGAATTTTTAAGCAGATTTTTTTCAAAAAGTATCTTTTTTTATTATTTGTTGGCATTTTGAGAGTATTTTATGTATTTTTTTAGTATCACCTATTATTTAGCATTATTACTGTTTTTATTTTATCAGGATATACCGCTTAGTTTAAAAGTTATTACGTTTTCTTTACAATAAGTAATTGGAAGAAAAAAAAATTCTATAAAAAAATAAAAAAAAATCTCAAAAAATTTTTGACCTCTTTTTTGTCGATAAAAATAGGTCTAGTTTCATCTATTTTCATATGTACACTTTAACGTGACTCACACTGTATATCATCAAAACCGGCTTGATATATATCGGATATATATCTGATATATATCTTGATATATATCCCTTGATATATATCCTCGAACCCTGCTTATACCTACTTATTAGTTAGTTATCTTGCTTAATGAGATTAAATCAGTGATCTAGCTTTATAAATACTTTTTTTTGGTAAAAAGATTTGAGGATTATGTAGTTGAAAAAATTTATAAATAAGGTGGTTTAATGTTTGACTTCATCCGATTATGTAAGTCCTAATTAGACTTTTCGTTCCCGCCGCTTTCTGCCTCTGAAGCAAGGATCTAGAGCTAGACCACTAATTAAAACAACCAGTGGAGGCTCAGTTAGTCCCAGGGAATGGTATTAATAATGAAGAGATAAATAGTGTTAACAACTAAACTTCTTAACTCATGGGATTTATAATGCTGAATAATATCTAAAAATATTTTTCCTTGAAATAGCGAAAGCTTCCGATGGATTTTTCAAGTGAAAAATAATAATAACTTGTTTTATAATTTTAGCTATAACTTTTTTAGTTTAGAAGTCGAGTTCGCGTTGAAGTTTTTAAAACCTTTAATCGAAGTTGTTTTGCTACAAGCCAGGTAGGGACTTAACTGGCTTCTTACTTTGTAAATGTTCAAAACAAGGCAGGCAACTACGGCAGTGTTTACATCGCAAGTCTATAAACCTTCAGTGCACGTCCGTACTGGTTATGATAAGATAATTTCCATCCTTGCTAAAATCAGCGATAGGTGGTTCAATAATAACTATCTATTAATAGCAAAGTTAGCGCAACCTAAGATAAATTGCGGTGACGAAAGTGTGTCACCGAGCACTAAGCTGTGTGCAACGTGCGCGTTTGTGCAACGAGGGATGATTGTAGTGAACAAAACCTAACGTTTTGCGGCAAAATGTGACAGGCTGACGTGTCAAGGCCACATTAAAAGCAAAAGTAAATAAGGCTTGCCGGTTCACATTGCGGCATTTGAGTGATTTGGCTACTCACTCGTACAAGTAACAAATAATATGTTTGCTCGTGCGAACTGTGCGGTCTAAGGTCAATCTAGAGTTTTTGCTCTATCAAAAGATCAAAGAGCAGGTAGAATGTTATGCTTGAAGGTCGGTTGAACCGAATATCCGTACCCAACTTCGAAGAAGTAGTCTATATAATATTTTTGACAAGGGTTAAGGTATGTAGGCTGTAGTGGCATACTAACAGTTGTAGGTGCAGAACATTAGCTCATAGGTGGCTGACTAGGTCGGCGGCAGGCCTGGCGCCACTCGCGGCAACTGGGCTAAGGTCACTTGGTACATTTTTCATCGCGTATGCTCACCTGGGTTTTACACACGGCTGTTTGAGTACTCGTTTTAGTGTATAGCATGTCGCATACCTGTAATTGAACCACGTCCTATTAGGCCGTTGATAATGTTATAGCTTGAAGTTCACAGTATTGAACAAAACAACATGAAAACCAACCTTCGACGCGGAGACTTGTAGGTACACACGACAGCACATCAGGTTACCCATTATTGTTACAAACTCGCCCCTATTACAACTGCACAAGAACCCACAGTGGTTACGTTGACGTGCCGTCGTCTGTACATACGAGTATTGCACTGATTGCACATCTTACAATGATTTTTACTTTAAAACCAAAATAAAAAAGCTTCTTCAAGTTCATAAAAGTATTAACTTTTTCTAGGTAGTTACTTTTTGTTTAATTTACTCATCATAACGTTTTTCCAAAATGGCGACCATAAGTTGCGTTTGATTTTGCGAAGTCCCAGTTATGTTGGTATAGCTTGATTTACTGCATGTATCGTGGGAGCCGCTTTCGGTGCGTTTCTGTCGCGGTTTGCGACTGCGCTCAGAATGTGGGTCACTCTAGCACCCGCCAGATACGGGACCACCACACCACTATCGTACATAGGGCTGTAAACAGTTACAAAACCTTGCATATTCACAGAAGAACGAAAATATTTATTATTATTCCGGTTCGCATCAATATTATAGGTTCGCGACATTCGAAGACTTTGAAGTGTAAGTAAAGTACTCCCCCTTGAAGAGAGCTATGCAGCCCACTTAAGCAAAGTCAAATTCGTGACAGATTCATATTCGCAATCACACGACACAAAAAACCTGAGGGAAGCGTTTTCCTAATTGATAGAGCGATTTGAAATATATTTCTTTATTGGATACATTTTTAATTTGCTACAAATAAAAAACGTACGGTAATGGCAACCCTTACAATGCGGCGTATGTGGCGCTTTCGATTGCAACTGCAATAAATTTCGATTCACTTGCTGCACTTATTTATCTGTCTGTAGCCTGTACTGCAGTAACAAATGAAAGTGGTAGAGCATATACATGAGGTTCAATTGTTTTGTAATGAAGAGTGTTAATCATAGTATTTAACTGAGGTGGATGGATTGTAATAAGGTCGTGGGTTCGACTCCCACCTTTAGGCAGTTCGATTTTTTCAAGTTATTTTAAAAATGTTTAGATCGAGAGGCGACTCTTAACAGTCTTAACACCAGAAAAAAAAATAACCCTCCTTCTGGCGTAGTCTGGTAATAAAGCCACAAGCTTTTTTTTCATATTCATAAATTACTATGTTAGTTACTTGAGATTTGTGCTTCTCTTCTGAATTAGTTTTTGTTATTGCCTACTTGTTAGAAGAGCAGATTATATTATATCCTATCCTACTAATATTATAAATGCGAAAGTTTGGATGTCTGGATGTCAGGATGTCTAGATGTTTGTTACTCTTTCACGCAAAAACTACTGAACGGATTTTGATGAAACTTTACAGTATTATTATTTATAACCCAGAATAACATATATGCTATAATTTATGACGATCTGTGACATACTAAATTTCACGCGGGTGAAGCCGCGGGCAAAAGCTAGTTTTTCATATTCTAGTGAAAATTCAAAACAGCTTTCGCAGCCGCTATTAATCTTCCAGTATTATTGTTCATGTCAGAAAGTATTTACAATAGAGTTTGTTTAATATGAAAAACCTTTTATATCGTATCGTATTGTAATCGAAGTTGGCTCCGGTGGAGCGCTGGGGAGTGCTTTGATCGCGACGGCGCGCCTTCATGAATCATGCTTAGGGCTTCCAAGTATTAAGCTTATTTCTGGATACACTTCAGTATTGACGCGATATGCGATTGTGTGCAACAAACAACATACCGAGGGGGTTTACCGGTTGTTGCTACGACTCTGTAGAAATGTTCAATATTCATATTTTCTTATTGTGGGTGGATGTTTTTGCCATGCATAATCTAAATAAGACAATGGAGGCTGATCTTAACGCCACATGAACAATGACGTGTTTGCTATTTCTATAAATAAATAAGTTCATAAATAGACTCTTGGAGAATTGACGTCAAAAGCAAAATATAGTTTCCTAAAGTTAAGGGTCAAGATTTTGAAAAAATATGGTTTCATTAGACTACTAATTTGGGGAAGTGTTTGATATTCATAGGTTGATGTTTTAGTAGGTACATAGTTTTCCCATGCATATCTAAATAAGACAATGTACGTTAATCTTAACGACACATGAACAATGTCGTGGTTGCGGTTTCTATTAATAATATTTTTATAAATAGGCTGGCTAACTGGAGAATTTGCGTCATAAGCTAAACTGTAGTAAGGGCTTTGATTTGTGAGCAAATAATTATGGTTTCAATAGATATTCAGTTTCTAAAACCTTGTATTGTATTCATTCAATCGATTCGATTTCATTTTGCTGGTATAGATTAGGTACAATTTTCTTCTTCCCTGTTTGTTTCTCTTTTGGAAGAAGTTTTGGATGTGTTTTACGGGACGATCGATTAACCTGGTTACCCTACATAGGCCCGCATCCCGGCTCGCAGACGCACTCCGAATGTAGGTCACCTGTTCGCGATGGTTTGTTTGGGTCCCCCGAATTAGTGTGTGTTAATAATACGACAACCTTTGCTTGCCGCACCCCGTCGCCCGCCGCGTGAACGCTCTATTTTTGTCGCCGCTTTTGAACGCATACCAACTCTTGCATTCTCACCGGGTTATGTCACTGCAAGTGTCGGTCCCATTTATTATTGGTCCAATCTTGATGCAATTAAAACTAGCTTGAAAATTTAGACGGTAACCTAAGAAGTTTAGCAAAAAAACAAAGAATTTATCTGTGGTAGAGTCGTAACTGGGAATTTTGAATTTGAAATAGCAGTCCGGCACAGGATTTCATAAAATGGTGGGCGTTAGAGCATGTTCAGCGCGGCATCGAAGCAATGCACACGGGCAGGTCGTGGGTAAATAGGTCAGTCGCCCACGTTGCCGCAGCGCGCGTTTGTTTGGGTCCCGCGTATTGATCAAGCCGAGACTAAAGTGCGCATGCAGCATGCCCCGAGGCCCGAGGCTTTGGTAACGCGCCCGCTGCAGCCGCAACGTTGCGTAATCCCTGCAACATCAATGGAATTAATACAATCAGCATATTGGTCACGTGCATAACAAATGCAATCAGGTTATGGGAACACGGTAAATACATGCAACGGTCATAATCAGAAGCCATTCCGAATTATAAGATTTTCCTGTCCATTTGCACTTCCAAGTATACGAGGAAAACGTTAGTTTTATCGTCTATTTGGATTCACAGTACTTCGTGTTTGTCCGTATCGTCACTTGGGTGTTTGAAAACAAATAACATGATTTGTAGAAACAACACGTACTTGCATAAGGCAAACATTCCTTTGAAGAAAATTTACTAAATAAGAAAACAATTAGTTGCGTGTGTAGTTTTCAAACTCTACACTTGAATGTAATATTTTAACAATTTGTAGCGCGTAAATGTAGTATTGTTTTTATGTTTTTCAATAGAGGAGTTAAAACGTCTGTCACTGCGTTACAATTTGCCGCGCAATTACGTGGATTACAGCTATTATTTGCCCACGTGAATAGTATGTAGTAACATTGCTATCACAGTCTATTTGCGCTGATGGCTCCGCGGCGAGAGTGACGTAGGTTATGTTTGTTAGTGGGTTGGCGGTAGGGCTTGAATACCGGAATTCCGGAATTTCGTAACTCCGGAATTCCGGATAGGTTTTTTCCGATATTTCAATTCCGGAACTGAAGCCAATATCGTATTCCGATATTGAAATTTTTCATAAATTATTTTAAGTTTTCAAAATGATTTTTATCCAAATCGGTCCTTCTATAAGAAAGTCCTCGAGACAGTCATGTATTCGCAATTTTATTACTAATAGTATTAAAGAGGCGATAGAGAAGAATCAAAGCTCCAAAATGTTCGCAAGAGACAACTCTAGCAAAGCCAGCTGACGAAGCTAAAGACAGCGGACGGTAATGTAACATCAACAAAGGGTTCTGGGAGAGATCGAAAAGTTTTTATGGACAGCTATATACCACGGTCACCTAACCTGTTAAGAGCCATTTTACATTTTCGTGCAAATTTCTAAGATTTTGGAAGCATGAATTACTATCTTAAGCAACACCCAGAGATTATTTAATTACTGCGAAAGATAGTTCAATCCTTGTTGTTGACCAATAATGTAACGGATTTACTAAAACTCTTTTGATTAATTCTCAGTGCCCCATCTCCCACAACCATTTTACGGCAAAATTGCCGCAGACTTAATTTCAAAGTCCTGTATCTATTATTTATGCTCGTATAATAAGCTTCAAAATATATAGAAATCATCGGACATATATTCTTGTAGTCCAATAATCAAACGGATTCTTGAATTTCATTACCATTATTGAGTAAAATCTAAAAATATTTTGGCAAATTTTTAAGATTTACGTCACATTTTGATCGTGATTTTTGGTTTTAATACACAGCAATAACAGCAATAAAAGTATCCCAAAATAAAGAATATTCATTGGAGAATTGATTTCCACAGTTATTGTTTAAATATTAGTAACTACTTTGTCAAAATATTGATGTGAATATCAGTATAAATTACAATGCGGAAGCCGACATTGATTAGTACGGCGCGAGCGCCCGTCAAGGCAGGACCTGTGTCATTTTTCCCGCCATGACGTTTACGTGTGTTCGTGTCATGAAGCGGAGATTTATACGGCGACCAAATACTTTTGATACTATGCCGGGAGGTCCGTTTTGAGTCGGCCGTTTGGTGGTTCGAAACGGACTAATATGCCGAGAGGTCCCGGATTCGATTCCCGGCCGAGCAGAAATTGAAATGATGAAATTTAATTTCTTTGACGGGACTGGGAGTAACTATGTATTTATGTATGAATTTAATTTAATAAATAAATTATAAAAAAAGGTTGTAAGTACATAGTATATCCATTAAGCTAGCACCCTTAACACAAGCATATTAGTTGCTTATTTTGGGACTAGATGGCATTGTGAAATTGTCCAAAGATTTGTTTATTTATTTATCCGCTTTGAGTTTTGTTTCGTGAAGAAGAAAAAGAACCGTTTTGTTTCGAGAGGGAAGTTTTGTTGTTAAATCAATAGTAATAAAAGAGGAAAGATTTGATTATTTGTTTGTTTGAAGGCAATAGGCTCCGAAAAGAAATTCTTTCACTAAATGTTTCCTATGTTGGCTATAAAATATTTTCAAAAACTTTACTCCAAAATCTTCGATAATTGGTCGTTTAATAAATAAATTAGATAACATATTAATATTTTTTTATTGTTTCCAGTACGATTTCAGTACTAGTTTTTAGAAATTCTATGATTTAACTAAAGTGTTATTTTATGCATAATTTATTAACTTCTAAAATATATTCCCTATTGATAGATGACGTGCTTCGTATTTGGTTAAAAAGGTGTAGAATGTTATTTTGAAGATAACTTGCTTCCATAGAGATATAGAAAGATGCTAAGTAATGCGCTGAGTTCGAACCTCGGTGTCAAAGAAATCAAAATATGTGCTCATTATCCACTGCGGTATCAGTATTCAACGTTCGAATAATCTTTAGTAGTATGCAAGCAATGTAAACTGTTTACATTATAACGTCGCTGCTGTCATCATTGCTTTCACAAGCAATATGTTCTGTTTTTGGGCATATTGTTGCGACACCGGCTCCGCCCCCTTATCACATTTCCCTTTAGTTTCTGTGATCTGTGCTTGCTTCGAAGTTGATATCAACTAAATATTCCTTAGTGCTTTTGATTTAAATTATTTTTTTTATTTTGACACGTGTTTGAAAAATCAAGAAATAGTCAATAATACAACAAATGGAAACGAAACATTGCATTGCAAGTTGCAATGTTTCAATATTGATGAGGAGATTCCATTGGAAAGTCTGTATTCATTCCTAGGATTCCCCTAACACCATCAAATTCAAGAGAATTCTAGAGAGTGCAGTTTCCCATCTCATGCTTAGGGGCCACGGTTTAAAATAGCGTGGTTGCATAGAGCCTGCAACGGGCAACCGCGTGCGCTGCTCATACTAATTTTCGATACAAAAACAAGTGTTGGCTCACGAGTTTTAGCGGAGTTCTATGTGGTAGCGGGAGTAGACTTAAGGGAAATCTATGCTTCTCCGACGGCCAGTTGTAAGTTGTATGCTCCAGAGTGTGGACACAAATACACAATAGCCTGGTGATTTTAGCACCCGAAGGAAATGTTTCAATTTTGTTGTAGAAAGATATCATAATTTTGTAAGTATTCAGATATTTAAACATACCTAATAATTTGTAGGTTTTATATTAAAAAATATTATCATATAACAAAATTAATAATTTCTTAGAATAATTTAATTTTATTAGAACCAGTTTCCACTTCTTCGCGGAAAAAGTCGCGGGCAAAAAGCTAGTATGAAATATGTAGTATTGCCCGCGGCTTTACTCGCGTGAAATTTAGTTTGCTACAGATCGTCATAAATATATTGTTATTCTGGTCGACGCCAGGGATGGATGAGCGTCGCTGTCGCTGGCGACAGGGTCTTCTGGTTAAGGGTTCATGACGTAGTTCTCAGGCAAAATGAAATCCACTCATAGAAATTAATAAACTTAGTGTATTCACGAGAATAATTACACACAGCACTAGAGTCGTATCGAAACTGAGTGAACCAACGGTCTTGCGATAGGAACGTCCGACCCGAGTGATAGTTGAACACAAACTGTCTAGTACTGCTGTACTGTACTGTAAAGCTTCATCAAAATTTGTTCAGTAGTTTTTGCGTGAAAGAGTAACAAACATCGAAACATCCATACAAACTTTCGTATTTATAATATTAGTAAGACTAGTAAGAAGAAAGATAGTAAGATGAATTTATTTTAGTTATTTGTTAAATAATAATAATATTTATTTATTTCTTAGCTCTGTCTGATAATGGATCTGGAGGAGTTGCAATGGCCACCTCCATTGCAACTCCATAACAAAACAATAGAACCCTATGGAGTTTGGGCTTGTGTAATTCGCCTTGACGAATACTTCGTCTAGGTAAATGATATCCAGGGTCCGATGATGGAGCTGCAAGGGGGCAGATTTTTTTTCACTGTGTGACTTTCTTTATTTTGTACTTAATATAATATATTTAACATATTATACCTATTCGTGTTTCATTATTAATCGAAATAAGTACAAAAATCTTTAAAAGACTAAATAAACTCTATTAAAATTTTAAATTAATTTATCATGTTTTAATACCTTATTCTACCTTAAAATTAATAACTTATATCAAGTCTTAATACGGTCACGGCTCAAGATTTTTTTGTCCATTTCGGCGTTCTTTTTACTCTTTTGTCGTTGCGTTGACAGTTTGTAGCTAAATTCGCGCGGAATATTTTTGTGAAATGGCTCTTAATAGCTCAACCACAGGATAGTTCCACCAAGAGCTAAGCTAACTCGACAATATATCGAAGATATCCCGGACATCAGCCTATACGAGATTAGGATGGCTCTCATACAACTAAAAAACAACAAGGCACCGGGTGATGATGGAATAACCTCGGAGCTTCCTGATCGCGGCGGGTGGAAAACCGATACTGAAAGTCCTTCAGAGACTCTGTAACTTCGTCTTCTCCAGGGAATAATGCCAGAGGCATGGAACAGAGGCGTAGTGGTGTTTTTCTTCAAGACAGGGGTAAAAGCCTTATTAAGGAATTACAGGCCCATCTGGGTTCTGAGTCATGTCTACAAGCTGTTTTTGAGAGTCATCACGAATAGTCTCGCGCGTAGGTTCGATGACTTATAGCCTCTCGAGGAAGCCGGTTATCGAAAAGGTTAACAGTACCATATACCACATCTATACGCTACGGCAGGTTATACAGAAGACCGAAGAGTCTAACTTGCCATTATGACTGGCGTTCTTGGACTATTAGAAGGTCTTTGAGCCTGGCTGAGCACGAGGGCGATTCTATATTACGTTATAATACGTCGAATCCAACTCGGCTGGGGAGCGTACGAGAAACTACATAACATCTTTTCAACCAAAACACCTCAGTACTCAAAGACGAAAGTCTACAATTATAGTCCGATTTTTAATTCGACGGAATTCTGACAGCTGTCATTTTTTGACAATTCAGATGTAATAAGCCTTTTTTGCTTTGAATTTTAATAAATAATATGAAATGAAATTTCATCAACTACAACTTACAATAATGAACTATTGTTTGTTTCGTGAATTCAATGTACACTAATTATTATGTACATTTTAGAGATCAAATAGAAAAAAACGTGTTTTTAACACAGTAAAACAACATATTAACATAAACGAAAATATGTATTGATCATCAATCATCATTATCGTCATCATAATCAACTTGGATTATAAAATTGGCATCTTGTTAAATTGATTATTTTATGAAGCTAAGATTTTATTAACAAAAGGATTTTCATAAAAAAGGTTTGTAACCCATGGATTATTGGCCAGGGAGTCCAGTAATAGAAAAATAATTTCCCAATTTTTTTTGTAACTTCTAAAATATGATAATAAAAATTCAAATAACCATTTTGAAATGATCAGTACATTTTTAAGCCTTAGTTTTTTAAATGAAACCTTAAATTCAAGAAAGGATTATTTTTTAATTTGTGAAAATGCTCTCCATCCTTAGTGGGAATGTTTCAATGTTGGCAACACTTCTGAAATGTCAAAATTCCGTCGAATTAAAAATCACAGTTTAGTGAGTGTTACCAGTAGTGATGACATTATGTTTTGAAAACGTGGCCTCTCACTATAAATAGGCCTTATAATAAGCTCAAAGTTGCACAGCGTGCTATGAAGAGGGCTAATGCTCGGTGTTTCTTTTCGAGGTCGAACCAGAAATGTGGAGATTACTACAGTCGCCTGACATAGCGGTCGGATTTGCAAGCTGAAGTGGCAATGGGCAGGGCACATAGTAGGTACGTAGAACAGACGGCCGATGGGACAAGGTCCTGAAGTGGATGCCACATACGTGTACATGTTTGTCGGGTGGCGCTTTCTTTTTTTAACCAACTCCGGAACTAGTTCCGGAATTCCGGAGTTGAGTGCCCAATATCGGAAATCAGTTCCGGAATTGAAAACTATCCGATTTTGCAAGCCCTAGTTGGCGGCAGGCGCTGCAGTGCACCGCTGCGACTGCGACCCACTGGCATCTAGGCCACGGCTACTAGCCGGCACTCGTGAACGCCGTCATAATTTTGCTGTAATACCGTCATTCAAGTAATGGATACCGCTATTTGCATACATTATACCCACCGCGGATTAACAGCCCCGATGAGTAGCGGTGGCAAGCCTATGTTTGTTTTCCTGCTTCTAGATTTCGTATAATATTGCAAGATTACTTAAGTTTTGAATGCTAAACATGAGTTTTTGAATTTTGGGGCGATAGCTACCACTGAGGCTCTTTTGTTGCCAAATAAATTAAAAAGATTAGCAGACCTTCACTGTTAAAACAATACTAATACTTATACTTTATACGCAAAGAAAACAATCAAATTAATTAAATCTTTAATTAATTGGATGAATTGGTAGATGGGTAAAGACTTAAGGTAGGTATCTGAAATATTTTCCTTCTTTATTCTTACAGAATTCTTTTGATACAATTACCGCAAAATTTACGACTTATCGTAAAATGTTTTTGTTGGATATATTTAAATAATGAATTTGGTAGGCTTATCGACTTCATTTTGAGAAAAAATCGTAATATTTTATGATAATGAATTTTATTGTCCTTCATGGGGGATAGTATTTAAGTGCCTATTTTGCATTGTAAGTGTAGTATAGACAAGCCGACGCCGGGCAGGAAATGAATTATAATGAGGACGTAAAATTAAACGGAAGCAATAGAAATGACGTAAAAGTTTTATAGGTACACACCGAATGTTTTGAATTTTTTCTTCTTTAATAAGGTTTCCTAGCGAACAAAAATGTTTCGTCGATAAAATCTTGGAATTGTAATGTTTATGAGGAAATAGCATTCAATTAAGGGCCACTTCAACTTCAATGTGCCTAATTAAACATGTGCATTTCGTCAAAAGATCAAAGTTTAGCCTTTATTGTTTACTTATTTCGAAAAAGTATCAAATTCCCTCACAGGAAACGATACATTTCGACTGTAAATATTTATAATATATTTATTTTATTGGTCGTTAACCTTCGCAAAAGGGTCGCATTGAAAGGTAAAATTCGCAATATTATGCAATAGTGTCATAGAACGGCCTACTATTTAGGACACGCTGCAGAGCGTTTTCGTCTGGCAAGTTAGCCGCGCGCGCCTGCGCCTCGCGGCTTTTCCCCGCCACCCCCATTTCTCGGCGTTCGATCGCATTACGTAGACTGTACGTGAAACGTAATCGTAAGTAGGTCGTTGGATAGCTGTGCGCGCGCAGCCGTACGCGCCCCCCCTCCCCCCAGCGCGCTTGCCGCCACTACGACGTCACTATTGATCGCGCACGTGGCGCCGTAAGTGACGTAGCTGGCGCGTCGATAGTACGCCTCCGTCTCCGTAACCCCCTGTCTCACCCCCACGGCCGCACCTTGCCCTCCCCGGGCCCAGGCCTGGGCCCCGGGCGACACCCTCCCCTACCGCTGCATTCTGCACTTAATATGACAGACTCTTATCGTGCGTAAGCCTAGTTTTTTAAAACGTAATGAATGCTTGGACTCTCCATTCATTGTTATTCCCTTTTGCCGAGGCTTCACTCGCAACTATATTATTGTTGGTTGATGAATTTTCTTCAGCTGTTGTTTGTAATTAACTGCCGTTCATCAATCATTTTCCCCATAACATGTCGTTCCATCCTGCATAAAAACACAATCAAACACTTAGCCTCAGTGCACTACCTTAACATTAACCGTAACTATAACTTTAACCGGTATTTTTGTGTGAATTTTGACAGACTCTTGACGTTTGTTAAATTTAAAGTGAGATGGTGTAATCCGACCTTAATATTGTTACCATTTTAGTAGATACTAGCTGACCCTGCGAACTTTGTTCCGCCTTAATGGCAATAAATAAGCAGACTTTTTTTTATTTCGAACGGGATAAAAAGTCCTATCCTATGTCCTTCTCCTGGCTCTAAACTACCTCCCTGACAATTTTCAGCTAAATCGGTTCAGCCGTTCTTGAGTTATAAGTGGTGTAACTAACACGACTTTCTTTTATACAGGGTGTTAGGTAAATGGGTATATGAGCCGGCACTAGCCCATGTTAACATGGGCATATAAATGGTATGGTGAAGTCAGAAATTTAATATCATCATTTTAATTTTTTAAATTTTCATACAAAATAAACTTTATAAAATCCGATTTGTATGAAAATTAAAATAATTAAAATGAAGATATCCATTTTCTGACTTCACCATACCATTTATATGACCATGTTAACATGGGCTAGTGTCGGCTCATATACCCATTTACCTAACACCCTGTATATATAGATTAAATTACAGTAAAAACAGTTCTCGAAAATTTGTAGAGATGACATCAAACTTAAGCTTGACGTTTAGAGATTATTTTTTTATCGGTATCGGTGTATCGGTTATCGGTGCACAACATACATGAATAAGTTAACTCTTCCATGTTGAACCCTTCATAAGTTGTTATTGTTTGCATTCTCGGAATTAACCGTTTGCCGCGATGATAAAAAGGTAGAAAATATAGATTGCGGTGTGATTTCTTGCTATTTTCGCACAATCGATTGACGTCACCGATAATAATCTCTGATTAACATTACTCATGTTTCGTTTGCATTTGCGAGTCAGCTTACTGGTATAGGCTATTTGTTATGCTGGACAAATATTAAAGTTATCGTGGTCTGTGGTTAGAAATGTTTGCCTGGCTAGGTTTAAATTACCCCTAATTCCAGTGTATTTGCAGTATTGTTAGTATAGTACCGGTCTGTCCGTTATACATTTAAATAATCTCAATATTTGTTATCAAATCCTTCATGGGTCAATTAAAAGTAGAATCAGTCTATGTGATAGAAGTAAAGGCAAAAGTCTGGAAAATCCACCACCCTTTCAGTACTCTCTTATGTGTTCATTACACAGTGTTACCTCATGCTCATAAATGACTTAAGTAAATATTTTTGTATTTATGCTTAATTTAGTAGGTACATCATGGGACCGTAGAGGCAAGAATTTGATAAATTTCAATTTGTTGACCTATTGCGTTCCTGAGCAAAAGGGTTACTAAAAAAATAAAAAACGAAGTGATACAATAAAGGTTCCGTTTTTTCCTTTTAAGGTACAGTACCCTAATTTTTTACTCTTCTCAGATAACCAAATTGAAATTAAAAAGCTTTTTAATAAATTAATGGTAGGTAGTCGGCTTATAGCTACATTGAAAACACGCAATATAAATGGCCTAACTACAAGTCTCATGGGAGTTAATTTAAATATTCGATTACTTACTATTTCAAGGTTATTGTAAATGCATATTCAATACACGGCAAAAACTTAAAAAGGATCTGCTGTAACTAATAGCTACATGTGTATTAATCCATATGTTTAGAATAGACGCTTGTCAGGAAAAGTTAGAATCATCATTAAATATTGTATGTGCTTTTTTGATAAAGTATCATCAATCATCCCTATATTATTCAGTGACACGTAGAAATACATACATCATCTTTTGCTGCAAATCGGAGTTATTAAGTTAATTGATATTCAAAAGTACCTACACCATAATATACCAAAACTTACGCGTGATGACTAATTGACTCTGTTAGATTTACTAGTCTCTACTTATCTATCTGTTGTAAATATACGTGACACAAAGTAAATTATAATTAGGTACTATAAATTTTAAACTAAAGTGTAAAATAGATTAGAGTTAAGTTTCCACTTAATTATTTACACAACACGTACTCGTACGCAGTTCTAGTTACAACCTCGTACCTTGGCGCCAGGCACCGGTAACAGTATCTCCCTATCATGTCGCCCGTGTGTGCGTGTGTTGTGTACGCAACTAATCCTCGGCTCACAACAAACATGCCCTATAAAATACCTTTCACTTCACAACACAATATGCTAGTCAGGATTGCAAAACAACCATATTAGTGCCAATTAGTTATTTAGTGTTACAGTAATAGAAAACGCCTGTAATGGTTTTGAAATCGTCCTTTTGACATAAGAAGTGTTTCACGACAAACACTCAGCCTGAGAACATTTCTTTCTTTCAACCATTAATATAACAGATATATGAATAACTAGGTATACTTACAAACTAAACTTATTTACCACATCAAGTTTTATGCGAATTCTTATCCTCGTACTGATGTACAGTTCGTAGAAACTTAATGTGACCCCACCGTGATTTCTATGCAAGCCGCGAGCTTATGACTAAAATAGCTTAGCTATAAAAGCTAAGCTTAATAGCTTTTCAAACACATTGTGAATGATGCTTGAACTGGTATTACCTACTTGGTATCTTAACGCATTTTACGCATAATATCTCTAAGCAGTATTTAAATGGTGTAATTGACACACTAAAATGCGTTGTTAAATACTTTATTTTTAATTAATAAATGTAATTTACTTGTAAATGAGTAGTAATCCAACACTAACTAATCTAAATCGTATGTATTTGTTTCAGGTAAGACAACATAAATTAAAGTGTATTCTTGTTCTATATCGCAAGAGGTAAGTCAGTTATCATGATGACAAATCTGTGCAATCCACGCCAATAGAATTTAGCAATCTGATAAAATCTATATGATAAAAATCTTCTGAGACAAATATAGTGGTTTCAACATGAATCGCACATCAGTCAAAATGTTTTATCACGTCACTACTAACCTAAACAAATCAGTGTCAATGTTAGTAGGCCTTTATACACGTTTATTGTCATTTTCTACTGGCCGTGGATTATATGCGTCTGTTAAATTGTATACTATATTTGTTTCTTGCTTCTGTTTTTAGCCGAAAGTCAACTTACATACTTAAAAAAAGAATCTTGTTGATTAAAGTTTTCATTTTTCTTCCTCGGTCCCTCACTGATGAGGATCGCGAAATAGTGTTCCTCCACAGACCTTTTCGTAAGAGTTTTTCCACAAAGTTTTCATAGAGCCTCATTAATACGATTCTACGAACCAACTAGTATCTAGTTAATTATGTTTATTAAGGAATAAACATTAATGCCGTATCAATAGGGTTAAATGATATAGATATGATTTTCAGAAACTTTATACATTCCGCAATGATAAACATTTCGGTCGCGTTAATTTATTAAGCCATTTAATTAAGATATCATTCGCAGCATATCTTACAAAAAAACCCTATTCAAGTTCCGGTGAGTAAGTAGCCTTATGGTTAAGTAATTCATGTTGATTAGGTACAAATATTTAAATTAGTAAAGTGATAAGTTAATGTTATTACTATGTATATTTATTCAAAAACCTTACACGCACTGCGTAGTACAATATTTTTCATACGCTGAAAATTGACGTCACACTATAAGCCTCTGAAAATTATTAGATCATTTTTATGAATCATGCACGAATCTACGTACGTATTTGAAATTGTTATGTAATATCGTCATACGTATTTTAATAATGGATTATTTGATTAGATAACACAACTACTATAGTTATGTCGTCTTAATACATACGAGTTGAAACATATAACCTGTTAATACAACGGTAAAACTAAGTAACGGGAAAATATCTACATACGTCATAGGTTTATTCCTCTTAGGGCGGGCGGAATGAAAATCTTAACGATATTTTCCAATTAGTTTAAAAGAAACTTGTAATTTATGCTATCAATTTATGTGAAATGAGATGCTTTGCATCTAAAACGATGTTTATTGCGGCCTGTTGCGTAATTGAAATTTCATTGGAACGTGAAACTGAAGCGAGAGCCATCCGCCCACGGCGCGCGCCCCGCGTCACGTGGCTGCAAACTGCGCAATTTATCCACAACCTTTACTGCTAACTCTCTGCCCACGAGCGAGCGTGACGTACGCCGCCCGTGCCGAAGGATTCGGCGCTCGATACTAATTATTATTTTAACGCTCCGTCCGAAAGAACAGTAATAAAGTCGCCTTGAAGTTGTTGCTTGTTAGTTGTTACATTATTCAGCATCACTATTGACTTCGGGAAAACGTATTACGAACGTTTACAAGTACTTATAGGTAGTTGAAATTCTTATGAAATCGTGAAAAGTCATTGAAGGTTCGCCCCCTCTGGGTTTACGCCTGTCGGTCCCAGTGATTTTCCACTGCGTCTAGAAGATATAATTTTATATTAATTCTTTTTCTCCATGTTATGCAATTATTAAATATAGTCGTATTGTTTGTACCCTACACGACACATGACATGAACTTAAGTTATTTAAGTTATTTGGTTTCTATAACAAATATATTATATACTTGCTTACCTATTGTGAACTTCATAGGATTATCACAGACAAATAAAATGAAAACGCTGTAAACAATAGAACCAAAGTCACTTTTGATTTGATATTCCGAATTCACTTAAAAAAATAGAACAGGCAGGTAATCTTTTGCGCAACAGACCTCGTTCTGATATCATTTTCAAACAAACTACCATTAATTTCCATTCTGTTCGGTAAGTTACTGCGTAAATAGATCTTTTTACAGCGTAAATTCGAAACGTCTGATCTTTATGAAGTTCAGATCGGTGACCTTTGATTTAATCCGAGTGAACTTGATTATCTTGATGAGATCACTTAATCCCGTCTGTTTCCGATGTTATTAGTTTTGTGCCCGGGAGTGAGGGTGTATAAGGTCAGTAGGTTAGGTGGGATTGCGCAGAGGCTGTGGCGGAGGCGTGCACGCGCTGCAGGAAAGGGTAGAGGTCACGGTGCAGTGGTGCAGTGCAGTCAGGGCGCAGCGTGGGCGGGCGCGGCCCGGTGGGCGGCCGCCCGGCGCCGAGCGCCTAATGCACGTTTCGCCAACTCCGCTTATGCAAAGCACTTGGACTTTTCCAATTTGAATACGGATTGTCGAAATAGGTTGCACATGAAGCAAAGTTTTCGTATTGTCATTCTTTCTCGGCATTTTGTTGGATGGTTTTATTTGCAAGAGTTGGTTTATATTTCTGAATATCAAAAAGATTTGCCTTTGCACATTAGAGGCAATACATTTTCCAAACTCTTACTGATAGTTTTAGTAAAATAAACAGTATAATCATTAAATATTAGTATCTACCTCAATACGCTTACATTGGTTTTTCTCTGAAATGTCGTTCGTTGGTCGCGTTCTAAGAATTATTCATACTCGGTAATCTACGTGGTTGTATCTGTTCCATCTAATCTGGGATATCTTTTGCTAGTTTCCAAGAACCACCCCTGAACCGCATGTGTCTTAAGACGGTCTTAGGAAGCCTATAAGGTATCCAAAGCGGCTTAATCGATTCAAACTCTTAGGTAACCCTTAAGCGTGTAGTTGCGAAGTGGCGTTACATAAGCCGCGGCCGGTACTTACCGTGTTCCGCTAACGGCTGAAGGTTGCTGCGCAGCGTAAGGTCGCCCTCGGCCGTCTGGGTCACGAAGACTCGCACACCACGCCACTATTGTTTCACTCCATGTTTATGTCTATTTATAAACTAGCCTCCACACTAGTAGGCTTTGTGTCCACTCAACCTGGACACCGGATGTTGACGAGCGCATCGTTGATAAAGGTCGACAGATGCTTCATTTGTATACGTTCAGTTTGATTTGAATTCACTTTGCGGAAATAGGAAACGCCATTTTACAGTCCCCTTTTGTCTTCATTTCAAAGTCAAACTAGATAAAAAAACAACAGTCCTAACAATAACTTAGTTCTATAAGACTAACAGCTTGTGCTGTCGAGAGTACGTAATTGATTAAAAATACCTTAAATAAATAACATATCAAATCAAAATACATGACTCCGGCTTTAGTATCCTCCTCCTGTAGGTATCTTTTAATGGCGATTCGAATAATCGTTTGCTTATTCAAATCGCCATCAAACGATTTAGTATGAAAACTTAAACAGCGCCCCTGTGAACGTGACGTAAAGTGAACTTAGTACGAGAAATAGTAGCAATAAACTCAAGATCGTCACGTTTTTGTTGGAATTCGAAGGCTGGGTATGGAATTTTGTCGAATACGCAAAGGATTCGAAGACGAGAGTTTTTCGTGCTAGAGGTACTGCTAATCGTCTTGATTAATTACTAGAGATGAAACGGATAGTTGTTTGGCCGGATAGCCGGATATCCGGCGGCCGGATAGTTGGCCAATTGTCTCGTTGCATGTAGTGACGAGTTAAGGTGCTTCGAACGCGATAGTAGGTCTATTAGTAGACTAGACTAGTCAACTTTCGAAAATCGAATCAGTCCGAATAGAATGTCAGATTTTGCCACTTGTCTAGGGGGCAGATCAATTCGGTGATTTCGGTTGCCATCGTGAGTGTGTGATTGAATAAAAGATTGTGTGCGAAAAGGACATCATTCACGATCCATACATTTTTGGTACAAAATCAAATGTGCCGGCCAACAAAAAAAAGTGCTGTATTCTGACATAACACGTCCCCCTTAGCATTTGTTACTATGGCACCAAATCTGTAGCACTACTGTGCGTCGTAGTATTTGAGATCTTAAAGTCATCCACGTTTTATATATTTTTGGTCCAAAATCAAAAGTGCCAGCCAACAAAAAAAAAGTGCTGTATTTTGACAAAACACGTCTGTCCTAGAGCGTCTCCGCGGCAGTACAAATGGCATCCTGAGGGCATTGGCTGACAGGTGGGACTCGCCGCTGCTGGGGCGCTGGCTTAGCTTGCACGTCTCCAGTGCTATGTAAGCGGCTTCATATTCATTATTTGTATCTTACTAACATAGGCTAAGTGAAAATTGTTACTAACACGATTATGGACCCCGGTCTGACAATAAATTTTTTCAATTTCAATTTCAATTAGCATTTGTCACTTTGGCACCAAAGCCATGCCAAGCCATATAAAAATGCCATGTTTTGGCAAGATTCACTCAAGACTTCATTTGTTTTAGTAAATGTTAAAAAGACAGACTTTTAGAACTCGAATACTACGATGCACAGTCGTGCTACCAGCTTTGGTGCCATAGTTACAAATGCTAAGGCGGACGTGTTCTATCAGAATACAGCACTTTTATTTTTTGGCCGGCACTTTTGATTTTGTATCAAAATGGATGATGTCCTTAAATTAGTTTACTTGCTGCGTCATCTGACTGAACTGCATCATGACATCAGACCATCAGTGAAAAAAAGATACCTAGCCTATTTTATCTGGCAACATTTCGACTTAACAGATATTTACTATGTATGTATTCGTCTTTAGAGTGAATAGTCCAGAAAAAGAAATTAGTGTTTTAAAGGCCTTAATATGGCTTTTTGTAACTTTTTGGACTTTAAATAAAAGCCGTCATTATTATAAGCCATTTTATTGATGTTACCTCAAAGATTAATGTATTTCATTTTATTAATAGGAAATTGTCGTAGTTTTTTAATATCCGGTATCTGGCCGGATAGTGAGTTACTATCCGCTATCC
The DNA here is from genome assembly GCF_963855985.1 of Ostrinia nubilalis. Lineage (NCBI taxonomy): Eukaryota > Metazoa > Arthropoda > Insecta > Lepidoptera > Crambidae > Ostrinia > Ostrinia nubilalis. The sequence goes on from NC_087100.1 coordinate 7,824,947, forward strand.
GACCGGATAGTAAAGGACATTGTCAGAAACCGCCTAAAAAACCGCCCAAAAACATTAACCCATCATAATTATTTTCTATTTTTTTTAATACATTAAGCACCCTTTCATTCTAATGGACACTTAAGCATTGAAAAATTAAATAAATAAGTCTTTTAACGTTTATTCTATAATACTATTACAACTTCCGGACGTTTTGGTGCGTGGCATGGTCTAAAACCTATCAAGTTCCATAATTTTTGCCGATAAAATCTGTACGAGGCATTACCGTACTTTATTGCTGGGAGTCCATGTATAGTGATGTTCCTGCGACCATCATAGACAATAAAATATCGATTTTGAAAATAAAATAAATCGATTAAACTGCTTTGAAGACTAGATTTGCGTTAAAAGCTAAAAAGATATTGACAGTTTGACACTATTACAAGAAGATATCTAAAGTGTCCAACTGGTCGAAGGTCGTAAATAAAATAAAAATAATTAGGACCATAAACTGATATTCATGGTATCATAACTGTAAAAGTGTCAGAATCCGATGTTGAATCCAATGCCAGTTGAAGTGTGAGAAACATATATATTTTTTTTTTATGTGACAGGAGGCAAATGAGCAGACGGATCACCTGATATCAACCTAGTATAGTTGCCAGTCTCTCATAATCTATGCCAATGAGGGTTTTCGCGATTGAAAAATCCGCCAGATGGCAATACGTAGACGTGAGGTCCAAATGCTGCATGATTGGTTATTTTTGACATGACATTGACAGATATCCACCAATCATGCAGCATTTGGACCTCGCGTCTACGTATTGCCATCTCGCGGATTTTTCAATCGCGAAAACCCTCATTCATAGCACATGTATAATAATAGACCAAATGAACTTTTATAGATTGTGAAAGAGAAGATAAAGATTTTATTATTTTATTAAAATCTTGCCACGAGGTAGTTTTTCAGTAGAAACCAGGATTGGATAATCGCTACAGGCAAGTATCAGAACATTTTATAAATATTTTTAATCGATTATATCCATGTGAATCGTTTTAATAAATTGTCATTTTACTTTTTCAATTAAAACTTTTTCAATCCCTAGTCTTGTCAAACTGTCATAATGTCAACAAATTATAAATGTCACGTCAGTTGACTCAATTTCAGTCTTCTGTGCGTTTATTGTATTTTTATTTCAATGAAATAGTGCTAAAGGGTTAGTACTAAAACTGAAAGCCTTTTTTCAGAAAGAAAACCAATGTGGTGCCCTTATTATTCATGCTGTTTGAAAGTTACAAGTCAGTGATACAGAGTTGCCGACATTATAACTCCGTAGTGATACCATACCAAAGAAGAAGTTTTCCTAAACACTTGTGTTGTTTTTATATGTGATCGAATAAAAAGGATTAATTCTACTGCTCAAATGGAATAACTTATCCCAAGAGACCGAATATAAAAAAAACCTCTCCATAGAAATTATCACCATCACGAGGATGAGAATTTGATATTGGTCCTGTAAGAAAAGTAGTTGTATTTCAGTAGTAGAATCAACCCTTCTTGTTTCATCAGCAAGAGTAACTATAAAAACGCCCTGTAGGTAGGTATTATTAAGCTGAAGAGTTTGTTTAGTGTCAAAGACTGTCACACAGTGTAACTTAAATTGGCATATTATGATAATGAACATAAAAACTTAAATAAATATTTATGTTAATATTTTTTCTATTTATTTATTTTCCCAAAGCTTCACAGTGACAGCTGAAACAGCAATACTGTTAACAAAAAAGTAAAACTAAACTTGGAACAAACTGTTACAAATATGAGGGGTTTAATATTTTACAAATTAAAATAAAACCGCATGTTGCTTTACTTTCTCGTATAGGTAATAAATGTAATTAATGGCTAGATTATTAATGTTACTTTGTTACCCTCAATAGTGAGGAAATCTTATAAAATGGTAACCCTGATTTTTATTGTCATTCAAGTGCTCTTTCTTCGCATAGGCTTCTGTGATTTGGCCAAGGGCCACACACATTGCGATAACATTATGCGACATTGATTTGACAGCAGCGGAGTGAAGTCTTGCGACTATGCAAAATGATACCCTGTAATCGTAGCGCATACAGACATAGACTGGGCGGGGCACATAGCTCGTAGAGCTGATGGCCGCTGGGGCAGGAAAGTTCTTGAGTGGCGACCACGAGCCGAAAGACGTAGCGTGGGCAGGCCTCCCACTAGGTGGACCGACGATCTGGTGAAGGTCGCGGGAGGTGCCTGTATGCGAGCGGTGCAGGATCGGTCTTCGTGGAAATCCTTGGGGGAGGCCTTTGTCCAGCAGTGGACGTCTTTTCGGCTGAAACGAACGAACGAACGATACGTATTACCACTATTTACCAGACATTACTATTTATTGCATACTCGCCGGATTACACGTAGGAGCACGCGCGTAACAGCTTCGGCCTTGCATTATTATAAGATCTTGTTCCGCCCTTTTACGAACTTCCTCCGTGAGGATATCCCCGCCGAATTCTATGATGAACCTATCAAAAGTCATATTCTGCAATGTCAACCCACCACAAGGTGGACCGACGACCTGATAAAGGTAGCGGGAAGGCGCTGGATGCAGGCCGCTACCAACCGTGCGATGTGGAAGTCATTGGGGGAGGCCTATGTTCAGTAGTGGACGTCCTGTGGCTGAAATGATGATGATGATGAAGAAATGAATGAAAATGACAAATCTTCGCACGTGTATAATACCGTGCCAAAGTAATCATATAATTTTGGCACCTTAATAACTATTGCCGTTTTTGTTGTAAAGATCATGCAGCGCTACTTGCGGATATTATTGGAAAGAAAACTATGTGGGCTCTAGATCTGAAGCCGCTTTAACGAACACGAAGTGCTCATACAATGCGGCGTATTTTCTTCCAGTCTTTAGTCAGGACTTTAGTCGAATTAAAACCCCGGTTGAACGTGATATAGCCGCACTAGAATACGATGCTTTTTTGCATAATCGCAAGACTTCGTTCCGGTGTCGACCGAATGTTATCATGATGTATGTGGCCCAGGGGTTACCGTAGCCGCTAAGGTTTGAAACTTCTTGCTTAAAATATTGTAGTCTTTGGCATAGACTACGATGGTAGTCATGGAGATAGGAGTTTGTTATCTCGTGTCAGATGTAAATGGTGAAAAGAAAACTCATGATTCGTGGTATTTTTATGTAATATGTAGGTATTTTATAAAAGTGGAACCCCGAGTGATCTCCAAAACCCATTCTATTATTATATACGATTCGGCTTCGATATCTATAATACAATAGGAGTTTATTTCATGTGTCAGATGACAAGGGTGGAAACAACCTACGATTCATGTTGTTTATTTACGTGCAATATGTGGGCATATTGTAAAAGTGGAATGCCGAGTTGTATTTCTAAAACTTGTTCTATTATTTTATACTATTTGGCTGCGACTCGGCGTGACGACAATACAAAACATTTTTCGCGAATCGGTGTTCATACATTCACACAATACATTAGACGCCATGTTGTCATAAACGACATATTATAAAATCGCTGTGATTTAATATTCTTAATCATTAATTTTATGGCAAGTGTCCATCAGGAATCATTGTTCTTACACACAGAATCGTATTATTTCGCTTTCGGGTAGTAATATGTCAAAATTGTTGGTTCTTTAGGCGAACAATGTATGGAGAACGAACATTGTCCTTTAGGCCGGATATCCGGCCTACCGGATAGTTACCGGATATCCGTTTCATCTCTATTAATTACCTTCGGCGGATTTCGAACTCTCAACCACATGTGGTACCTGAGACACCCTGAGATGTAGGGTACTCGGTAACTCGATCCATCAGGCGCGCTGACTTTAATGAACCAATTTCATGATTTAATGTCACGATAAAAATAAATACTTAAATCTTGGTGATATAAAAATCACCAACAATATTGTATCACTTTGGTGGTTTTTCCATGGCGGATATCACTTATCACGGGCTTATCACTAACAAACAAATAGTGGGATGTCGTTCCCAGGTCGAAATGACGTCGAACGGAATGAGGACGCATACGCACGCATAGCTCCGCCTAACTCGGGTAAATAATACATTATGAACCTTCTGCGAATAATATTATCATTTAGGTTAATCACACCTGCAAGCGTCTGTTGTTGTTTGACTAAGTCAAACAAAACAAACACCCTACCTTTAAATTGCATCCGCTTAAAGTTATGTTGTATTTTAATGGTAGTTACAATATTCATAGAAGTATTATGTTAATGCAATGAACATAATACACTCGTCGTCAAATAAATCGCACCTCGCGCGACAAGCACTTTCAAACGTATGCATCCCCACTTCCCACCAATATTGGCACTATTTAAAAGCCTAGTTCTAAACTTGATTTCACTATGGGAAAGGTTTTTACCATAAAAATGTGTCTTTAGAAGGATCCAGAGTCACTTCTTGAAAAAATAGGTAGTTACGCTTGAGCCAACTTTTATGGGTATAAAACTGTTAAGTTGAGATTAATCGCTATCCATCTGTTAAAGAGGACACGTGAGATCATTATTTGGTTTTATAACCATAAAAAATGGTCTAATTGATCCCAGAGGTGAGCCCAAAGTGAGGTATTTTTTCAAGTCACATTTATGGTATATGTTAATCATTTATTAATAAATTGAATGTGTTTTTCTTTAACGATATTTATTGGGCTTTCAAATAACACCAATATTGTTGGGGCACCATGATTATGTCAGAAGAAAATCCTTAAAGTCCGCGTCGCGGAAGGTGCGATTTATTTGATGTTGAGTATAGTTTTGATTTAACTTCATTAGAAGTAAAAATGGTGTTTAGTTGTCGAAAACATTGATGTTGAATTGTTACTGAAATTTAAATAAACGAGACATAACAATGACATGCTATTTAGTATCCTAATTACGTTTGAATGATGATGATAACAAGGAAAACATTGTCAGTTTTTTACCGTTATGATAAATGATTCTTTAGATAGAAACTCTACTATAAAAACTGTCTTTATGGCACAGGATATAAAGTTCAGGTTAGAAAAACTTGAAAAATTTATATTTGTCGGAAAATTTTCAGGAAACGCAGCATTAATACTCTCTAATTTGGGAAACGGTACATTTGTAATTTCTGAGTTTTTGAACTAAGCACTGAAAGCTTCGATTGAAAACATTTCTGATGAAAGCATTACCCTGGTGAAGCTGAAAGAGAAATTAATACGAAATTATATTTTTCGAAGAAAAAGACTAACGATATCGTTTTGATATAATTTTCCTAGTAGTCATCCGAACATAACCTTAATATTTTGCAAACCTGTTCCTTACACAGTAATATGTTTCCTTTCAGTAAATTAAACTTTTTTTAAAAAGGAAAAATCCACGTAGGTACCTAACGGTTATACCAATATCCGATAGCAGATTGTTACGTCAGACGCCTACGTAAACGGGCTTATCTCGATTCATAGAATAATACTCAAATATCTAATAGCCTGAACATGATTTTTAAATAGCCAACCGATTATTGCTTATTGGGCGATATTTTTGTAATATTGAGAATCGGTTCAGCTTTAATTTATTACTTTATTTTATTTTTTTATTTTATTTTATTGGGGTAAACAAACAGTGACAAACGAGAAATTATACAAATAAGTCTACATTACAATAGTAAGTGTCCATTTGTCACCAACACCGTTTACCACAGATTTATTAAACAAATTCATTACACATTTCGTTGAGAGGTAGTGTACTTATAAATTTGTGTTGGTTCAAATAGCACTGTCCTGCAATGTGAGCAATATCATTTTTCTGAATGCACCTGGTTGAGCCGCAATAATATCGACTGAGTGAAAGCTCTCGTTATAATTTTGTACAAGACGAAACAGGGGTGATCGTTTTCCAGCATTTGTTCGTGTACGAGAAGTCTCAAACAATCGACAAGGCGCACGGCAGTGTGCTCTTGTTGGTACCTTATAACATAGTTTACCAATTAGTGGGGCGCAATCGTATCTGTTGTGACACAAGTCATATAACAATGTAGCCTCAAGTTGCATGCGTCTGTGCCTTAGACTGAGAAGATGATATTTTTCAAGAAGCTGTTGGTATGACAAGTATCTACGAGAGAATCGGTAGTGTAAAGAACGAAGGAACATTTTTTGGATTCTTTCGAGGGCCAAAACATATTTATTATAGAAGGGATTCCAGATAGACACAGCATACTCAAGTTGTGATCGAATTAGTGTTTTATACAAAAATATATATGTAGATGGTTTTAGAAAATGTTCAGTTCTACGCATTACAAAACCATACATTCTGAAGGCGTTATGAATTATATTATAAATGTGAGTATCAAGAGTTAATTTAGAATCTAGGATGATTCCTAGGTCTTTTATAGATTCAACAGATTCAAGTTGCAAACCAGATAAGCTGTATTTATAGTTATATGTTATTCTTTTTTTGGTGAATGTTATAGCTTTACATTTATTGAGACTTAATTTTAATTTATTTATGACGCAATAGTTAGAGAAGCGGTCTAGATCAGCTTGAAATCTCAAATGATCATCATCGCTCTCCACAGTGCTATAAATTTTTAGGTCATCGGCATACAAGAGGAAACTGCAAAATCTAAAACAGTGATGAACATCATTAATGATTACATAACATAATTATGTATCTTTGTAACTTTAAGAAAGAGCGGGGCCTCCTAACACAGGTATTATACTTAAAAGGAGACCCCAGCCACTTGCAACAATTATGTTAACTTAAGATACTGAATAAATGTTTTTTCATTTTCATTTTTTCATTTTCATAAATCGATAATGGTCTACTGATTGTCCAGTAAGTACAAAGTTTTTTTTGCAATATTAATTTGATTACTAAATGTTTGGTTCTTCGAATTACCTACTTCCACCTTTTGTTTGCAAGTTATTGTGTTATTGTTCTCAAATCCTATATAATGTTGAAAAAGTAAAAACATTTTTAAACTGAAAAACAATTCGGCTTGTCAAGAATCTAGGGCGGAGCGACCGAGACCGCGCCAGGCCAATGACGCAAGTTGTTTTGCCGACTTCACTTAGTCACTGCTTGAATGTTTTGCAAGAAGAAAGGTGCCCTCATTCCGTTGTAAACAAACACCGTCAACAGATTCACTGAGACGCGCCGCTGTTCATATTATTTGTCATCTTCTTGAGAAACCAACGTATATAATTTTATTTGTTACATTCATACAAGAATGTATCATTAATTCAATTGAGTTGTTTGCACTTTAACGCTATAAATAATATGAGGAAAGTTTCTTGACTCGTTTAGCGTTGTTTTATTACGATCGTTACTCTCTTAATAAAAGCGAGATAATGCTATCAACGCTTTCTCTAATTGAAAATAAAACACAGTTAAAATAGATACAATTATATAAAATGACTCGTGTAGTCGTGTGACGGCTGTTCACGAAAGATCCACACCTAACCTACCCAAAAACCCGCCATAAAAGTACCCCAAATTATATCTACAATTTTCACGCCTCATGTGTATACTAAAACCGGGCTTTTCCTGTTTAGTATTCAGTTTTGCAACTAGATAAAAGTGGAAAATGTCACGAGTTGTTTGTTCTACTGCTTACGTAAAGACGAATAAAACAACTTTAATAAGATGCCTATGTTCTGCAACACTTTTTAAATGTCGTCTCTGTCGATACAACATTAAGCATATTTGTAGATTGTAGAGATCAGTGACCTGACCTAAACTAATAACGTTTATTTTATAATTTTTAAAATGAGGCAATTACCTAATATCGATTTCTACGATGACATTTATTTTTTTTAGAATGAATAATATGAATTGTAATAAGTGAAACTGAATACTTTGACTAAATATAACTAATTTGTTGAATATGCATTCAAGGAATTTTTAAGAGTCTATTTTTGTAGGTGTCGACTTCAGAGCAGAAAACATATAAAAAGTAGGTGGTTTCCGGCAAAAAGAAACAAAAGAAACCCTACAAAAAGTGTCGATGACGTTGATAACACAATTACAATGTACAACAGGATGTTTTGAAGACGCGAAACCCTTATCGGCAATTGTGTTCGGTTATCTATAATAAACAGCGCCGCCTGCATACCGACACGTCACTGATAATATAGGGTATGTATTGGTTTCCTCCCTAAAATAAGCTCAGCTTTAAAAGACAGTTCATTTATTTTCCTCTAGAGTTAATTGATAGAATAGATAGAGTCAAATTATATTTTCTCTTTAATAATTTTGTCTTTAAAACTTTGTAAAAAAAGATGTTAAAAATTGTGGTGTTATATCTTGTATTTTACCTATTTTGACTACTTTTATTTAGTGTTAAAACGTAGGTAACTAAACTAACCACAATTTGATAATTTCTTTATTTTATACGCACGTCAATAAGTTACTGAATTCACTTGTTGCACATTGTTTTTGTAGCGGACCTAACGACAGAACGACCTTTTAGTAGGCAATGTATTAATGGCGGCTTATCTCCTTTGATTGTTTACATAATTATTTATACTCATTGTTGGCATCCTAAGGAAAATGATTTTATATTTATAGTAAATTGTTATTGTGATGAGGCGGGCTTTCCACGACAGTATTTTTTCCTGCTTTAGCGGTTAATTTAACTAAAAGGAAATACATTTGTTGTTGATGCTTTCGAAAACAACAACTGTGGCACTGACTTCTGATTTAAAAGATTTGAAAAAGAAAAGTATGTATATCATTTGGGGATATTTTATGATCCAGAAATATACGAATGACATACGTCGTGTTCTAATTCTTATCTGTTTGTCAACAAACGTAACTAGTTCAGCCGATTAAATAAACATTCACGGTAAAGGTACCGTGCAATTAGTACAAGTAAAACGAGTGTTATTGTAAGCACTGATAACATAGTATAAGAGCGGTTTCGCACTACGTCCGATTCGAATCCGTCAAAATATGGATCTAGAAAACTGACTAGAAGAAATGGGTTAACGGAAATAGGACCTAGTGCGTAAACTACCATACAAATAGTTCTACGACTACTCCGGTCAGAATTTTACTATTTTTAAGGATTAAGATCGAACATCGTGAAAAATCGCTCTAGTAAGTACTCATAAAAGTAAAAATTTAGAGATTGAGGAAACTCCGACTGGTTATCTCCAACCTAATTTCTAACCGGATACACGGTTATTACACAATTTAATTATGTTATGTTATCAAGTTAAAAATTCTCTTACATGGAAATTCCATACTCTGATAAAAGCTATTTTCACTTTATAAAGTTGTTATTCAATTAATATGTTTTCCCTATGGAATTAACCTATGGAACTGTATGTATTCGAGAGATTAGAAGTTTTAACCCATAACCAAACCCATCATCAGGCAAGCATAAATATTTCTAAGCTTAAAATACATAAGTAGGTACCTATTTTAATAATAATTATACAATATTAATTATAATGTTAAGTTATCAAGTTAAAAATTAACTTGTGTGGAAATCCCATTAATGTGGTCGCAGTGCGTGCCCTGATAAAAGTTATTTTCTCTTTGGAAAGGGTTTAATCAATTAATATATTTTCCCCGTTGACATGTATTTTTCAACCGACTTCAAAAAAGGAGGAGGTTCTCAATTCGACCCGTATGTTTTTTTTTTTTTTCTATGTTTGTTACGCGATAACTCCGCCAATTATGAACCGATTTGAACAAATCTTTTTTCGGCGTATAGGTAATACCGCAAGGGTGGTCCCATTTAAATTTAATAATAAAAAAAACAACCCCCAAGGGTGGAAAATTGGGGATGAACTTTTTTATACGCAATATCTCCGCCGATTATAAACCAATTTGAACGATTATTTTTTTGTTGAATAGATATTATCAAAAGGGTGGTTTCATGCGAATTTGAAGAAAATATTTCACCCCCAAGGGTGGAAAATTGGGGATGAACTTTTTTATACGCAATATCTCCGCCGATTATGAACCAATTTGAACGATTATTTTTTTGTTGAATAGGTATTATCAAAAGGGTGGTTTCATGCGAATTTGAAGAAAAACTGGTCATGGTAGGTACAACTCCTTAATGCTTAGGAGTTGTAGGATAATTCTTTAAATATTATAAGTACAAATAGACCAACAGTTGTATTCTTTCATGTTTTTAAGGTGGGTTGACGGTTTAAGGTCTTTTTAGGTTTCCTATTTATGGTAACCTGTATTTTGTAGGGAGCATTATTTTACACTAGACATGAAGAATATGGTCTCAATGTACTGCCTACCTTCAGTGGTAACATCAAGGTAATAATTAGTTAACTAAAAAGCAAGAAATCAGTAAAATTTTATAAAAAAAAATAAAACCGACTCCAAAAAACCTACACTAAAAATTAGAAAAATAATTACTAATTACCTACTTATTTATTAGGACGAATTATTAATATTTATGTATTTAGGTATACCATGATTGATACTTTTGGAGTCGGTGCAGGCAAACTTTACATGTTTCATAATCTTGGCACCGACTCCAGAAGTATCAATCATGCTATACCTAAATACATAAATATTAATAATTCGTCCTAATAAATAAGTAGGTAATTAGTAATTATTTTTCTAATTTTTAGTGTAGGTTTTTTGGAGTCGGTTTTATTTTTTTGCAAAAAGTATTGACTGATATTAATACGATCTTATAACAATTATTTATACGGTTGAACCTTTCAAGATAACAAACGCTACCTACATTATGCTTGAGGAAAAGCTTTTTAGTGTTTACACTTTCAGATTCTTCATCAAGCATATTTCTAAGCTGATAATACATTACCTATTCGAATTATACAGTCAGTTTTACTACCAATAAATGATTTCATTTGAAATCGTAATGAGTTATATAACCTCATCATGGCATAAAACAGTAAAGTCGTTTTGATCTAAATGCAGCGTAGATATCAACATTATCAACATACCAGAATGATAATGACTGGACGCATTGCTGCAAGCTCTCTTCGAATTCCGATGCTACAGTCGGCCTCGTTGTGTTTATCTTTTGAGAGAGCATAATGTGTTGAGGTAGGTCATGCAAATTGGCATGTGATGTGTTTTGTTATCACGCATCGCCCACCAGTTGGTAAGTATTTATACCACTTATTTAATTTATACATACAGGATGTCCCGCATAGAGCGTGCACAAACTTAAGGAGATGATAGAGTAAAGGATGGCCATCCGTAAAATTTGTTTTGTTTTGGAAAAGTATCACCATTTATGATACTATTTTTTCATGTTTTTTTTAACTCTTTTCTTTATCTTGTTACTGTATGTACAAATGAGCAGATATTTCTCTTTATGTTCTTCTTATTCATCTTGAAATTTATTTGTCCATTTATACACAGAGCAACAAGAGATAGGCTCAAATTAGGGATTAAAAATATGAAAAAAGATCATATTATATTATCTCTGAAATGGTGATACTTTTACTAAAACATTGTTTTGTATAAATGGTGATCCATTAGTCTATCATCTCCTTAAGTTTGTGCACGCTCTATGCGGGACACTCTGTACAAATAATGTGTCGGTATTTAGGTACCATTAATTTGTTAAAAAGCTTATCATTCGGTTTACGTGGGTGTATTATAAAAAGTGAAATTAATTTCATTTATCCGCGAGGAAAATGCTTCGGGCAAAGGCAAACGTTTTAAAGTATAAATGAGAGTATTTTCAAAATAGTTAACTTTGAACACAAGGAGTCGCGTGTAAAATTGTGAATAATACAGACGTCTAGACCCAGCCAGATTATAGTTCGGTCTAGACGGGCCATGACCCCTTTGACACGGGCTGGATGCTCGAACGTGTTTGTTCACCTGCTCCGAGATGGTATTTGTTGAAGATATAAAACTACAATGGGTACAACAAGACAAGTCATTAAATAAATGTCACGCTCGCACTATTCGTGATGATTGATGACGAACGAATGTTGTATGTGCATATGATGAATCTGGACTACGTTAGATAGTTCCAGATTCTACAATCGACGACAAAACTACACATATTTATTGCAAAATAGTACCTATTACAACTACATAAGATGCCACGGCTTTTGGCCTGGTGTGCCTCGGATTGCTAATATTTTTAGTCGAAAGTAACTTAATACCAAAACCACCCACACGGTGGTAATTTTGTTTTTCATAATATAATATTGTCATTCATGGCAATTGTAATAAGGATTAATAATAGTTATGGCCAAGATTCTATTAATTGAAACTGGATCTATAAAACAGCTCATAATAGAGTATCTTTGGAATGGTCCGGTTCTATAAATAAAACTTTTATGATTTGAATATGTTTTATACAGGGTGTTAGGTAAATGGGTATATGAGCCGACACTAGCCCATGTTAACATGGGCATATAAATGGTATGGTGAAGTCAGAAATTTGATATCATCATTTTATTTTTTTTAATTTTCATACAAAATAAATTGTATAAAATCCGATTTGTATGAAAATTAAAACAATTAAAATGATGATATCAAATTTCTGACTTCACCATACCATTTATATGGCCATGTTAACATGGGCTAGTGTCGGCTTATATACCCATTTACCTAACACCCTGTATAAATAACTTAAATCCGTTTGATAAGTGTGAATGAATTGGGAGCTGTTTTATCGCCCATGTAATCGCTGAGGGGTTTGGGAAGTCTCGACACTTTTATAGTCCTGTGGCTGGATTTGTCTAGAGAAAGTTATGTGTTTAAAACAACAAGCAGGTAAGAAAGGTCAAAAATATTAATGTAATTAATAAAGAATGAAATAAAAATATGGTATTTTTTTGATAAATATTTGTGGTTCTAAATTTTTACTTTGTTGAACTTTCATTATCTACATAAATAGTTTGTTTGTGAGGACTCTGCTCAGTTCACATTGTTTAATAAAAATATTGTTAAAATACATATTCGGTTATTTACTTAATTCGAGATAAAACGTCTCATCTTCATAAAAAACATTTTTATAATTATTTTAACGGTGAAGTACTTACTTGTATCTGCTTTATTAATATGTTTATAAAATGTACGTTACCAACGTAACTCAGTTATTATTAGCGCGTCTTTCAAAAGTCCCGACTCCCGAGTCGATTGGTTCAGGTTAAAGTCCCGAGCCCTAGCGCCGGCGTCAGTCACCGGGGTGACATTAGCATCTTGTTTTCATGCTCAACTGAACTGCCACTGAAACAACGGTGCAAACAACATTACAATTTCAATTTTCGAAGCCGATGACCGACTCTTGTTTTGTTACTCTTTTATTTTAAGCCAGAATTATTTAGAATCTAAGCCCAATCATTTAAATCATGGCGGTGACAAAAAGTAGTCTTGCTCTTCAAACTAAAATAAACACTGAGCTTGTTTTAATTACCTACGGAAGAACTTATTATGTGATGAATGTATCTTCGCCTCCACATAAGCACAACCACCCATTGACATCTTTATAAGAAAATTTTAAGCATTTTTGTTTTTTTATCTTCTTTAAAACAGTAAGTATATTGATCGACTATTTTTTTTTATCCTAGACAAGGCAGGTATTTGACCGCAATCGCACCTGGTGTTAAGTGAGATGCAGTCTAAGATGGTACATTATCTGCCCTGTAAGTGCCTATTCACTCTCGCCTTGAAAACGAACTATACTTGAAGAATACCTTAAATGACGTAAATATGCGTTATAATCAGCGTAAAATTGTTCACAACATTTCAAAATGGTAATGTCTTAATCCCTGATCGATTCCTGTCTAAGGCAGTCGATTTCTTCAAAATAATACGTCACGTTCAACTTTTATATGATGCCAAATTACATGCTAGCATTAATTAAATACATTATTATCTGTTAATTTCCATAAAATTCAACAATAACACCATTTGCGTCATTCATTGATAAATTAATAATGTAATTTTATTAATTTAGGCACAGTGCAGACGCAGTTAGTAAATAACTGTAGCCGCAACAGTCGTTTTGCAATTGTTATTATGTCAACTTAAATACGACAAAATCTACATAAGTATTACAAAGAAAGTGAAATGCAGTTCAGACGCGCGTGTAATTTGTGTCATAGAATTGGCAACTGGTAATCTTCAGAAACTGCAACTCGAGTTGCGACTTTTGGTAAAGAAAACAGATTTCAATTGCCGCAGCTAGCAACTTGCGCGTAACTTGAGGCCTTCATAGATTTTCTTCGATATGCTGTCGAATGAAAACTTGTTCTATTTGTAGTAATTACGACTGTCGTTTCCATTAACCAGGAACGTAGGTAAGTACTAATCTAACCATGTACAACTCATATACAGTACACCGGACTACACATTTTTGTTACAAAATAACGAGATAAGACTCCACCTTGTTTAGCTTGATGTGCTGTCGTCCGTGCATGGTTGGTAGGTACTTATAGTAAATTAATTTATAATTATTTATTTTTGTGACTGTGACATGTGTAATGACGTACGAAAACTGTGGTTGATGTCTAAAACTTTATGTAGGTTGACGGAATCAATGGCAAAAATAATTTACAATGCTATTACTTTTATTGAATTTTATTCATGTTATATATTTTATTCTTTTAACACGGCTTCTAGCTTGTTTAATAACATTTTATGAACCGCCGCGCTTTCAAAAATAACGATAATAGATGTTTTGCAACTTCTGCTGACTGCTTAAGTAATCTACTATCTACGTTCTCTCATTTTTCCGGTAGCGAAAACATTTATTGTTACCAACAATATAAAATATGTTTGTTATCACTAACATGAATAATATTGTTCCCGATACAAACTTTCATCCCTTAGCACATCCTCTTTAATATTTACCTCTTTTGGGCACTCTATCTCGCTATTCAAAACCATGAAAAATGTTGCAGTTAAAAAAACATAGGTACACATTAGTTAGGCACACTCGCACTTATAATGTTAGTAAACACTAAACATTAAGGATGGATAATGCACTAATGGTAAATAGTATGTTGTAAAGTTGTTTGTGTAGATAACTTATCATGCTGTAACAGCAACTACTCGTACAAATTACTATCTCAATCATATTGCATGTTTGAATCACGCAATGTTTTGGTTTGGAGGCACATCATTGTAGGACAACGCGGAAGCGGCCGCGGCCGTGAATTGCCTGCACTGTCATTGTTTTGTCGGAGTCAATCATCATTACATTACAATGCTCAAAGTTTTGTGACCATTCGCCGTTTTGACGTCCGCTATTTGTCACATGACAATGACACGACGGTGGTGGTTCTAATTTAGTCGCTCGCCAAAGTTTCATTTCCGAATGCTTTCCATTATTGAACCGAGTTTTGGCACATAGATGTGTGGAATGTAGCTGTGTTGTCGGTGATTAGGATTCCCATGTTTATACCAACGCAGTTGTGTTAGCTACAAACATTTCCAAGGCTTTTCCCCCACACTGAAACCTAAAAGTAACAGAGCGAAGAAAAATATTATTCTTGGCTTGGTATCCCTCCCTATAAATCCTTATTCTCACCATTTTATCTCTACTTCTCTACTCGTTCTTGGCGACACCTGTGTATTGTCAAGGATTGTTATAAGTTTACATATGGGATGATCTCACTACTTACAATGTTTATTGTTAGTATGCATTGTTCTTTTTGTACAGGAAAATCATTATTTTGTAAATATTAATTGGCGGTGTAAGCCATACTTACCTCATCTTGTGAATGTGAACATGAGATTTATAATAGTAAATGGTAATTTGAAAGTAATAATATACATAAAAGATTAGATAACTAGAGAAATGATGTGAGAGGAAAATGAACTTCAGTTTTCGAACATTTATCAATTGTTACAGTTAAGGCTTGGTATTTCTGCTAAAGTAGGTATTTCGCGCTGTCAAAATCTGCGCGCGCAATACTTCGCCGAAGACAGCGCGCCAAAGAGCTCTCGCGGCTACACAGTATAGAAATACGCAGTTTAGAAATACGCAGTTGGTTAGGTTAGGTTGACTTCCTTCCGTTCAAGCGTCACACTCACAGCACTTTCTAATACAAATTATATCCAAGTGATACAAATTAAAACAACTTTCAAAATTTTTGGGAATATATTTTAGAATCGAATAAATAAATATAGAATATAACTGCCAAAGTAAACACGGTTCAAAGAGGCGTGGCGTCACCCAACCTTCCGGAAGTTCCGCGCCGGCTAAAAGAATTTCAAGATTACGTCACCCGACCTATCGGTAGATCCTCGGGAGCTTGAGCGATTGGAAAATCATTTTATGGTCAGTCACTCGTAGTAGCGATTATTTAGAGCTTGGATAATAAATTATAGTTGTTGCAATTCACAAAGCTTTGCATGTGGTTAATTACATTAATCAGTACACGCATCAATTTTGTTCAGTCTTTTTGTTTATTAATAAATAAAAATATCATACTAAAATTGCATACATATTTGTTTGTATTAGTCTGGGTATTTTCTTTCCATAATTTATGTATAACGTATGTACGGGGCTCTGTATCGAAAATCACTATGAGCAATAATCATCACACACGGTTACCTGGAGTGCATTACCGCAGCAAAAAGCTTGCCATCTTAAATGAACGGTATAATATCGAGGTTTCGTCAGTACAGTTGCGAACAAAGGTGTTTGTGTAGTGTAGTTGAGTTGAGAGGTTAGATTATTGAAATAATAAAACGAACATTTTATTTTTTTAATACATTTTAAAAATAATTTACATTACAGATAACAATAATGAGAGGATGACATTGCAAGGTGGTGCCAGTCCAGTCTTAAATCCGTTGATATATGCTGCATCTGCCATGTTTTTGGCTAAAAGATTCTTCTATCTTGCAGTTTAGACTTTTATTACAGACATCAGACAGTATTTTTGGAAAACTTTTACGCATGGTGGAGGAAGGGACGCTCTAGAGACTCAAGTCTACAAGGAGTCATATTTTTTTATGCATAACAAGGCAGGTATTTGACCACAATCGCACCTGATGTTAAGTGGGATGCAGTCTAGGATGGTACATATCTGCCCTGTAAGTGCTTATTCACTCTCGCCTTGAAGAGGCCCGGATTATAGTTTTCGGGAAAGACAGCAGCAGGCAACGAATTCCAGTCCCTAGCTGTTCGCATTATAAAAGAGTCATCGAAACGCTTAGTGCGAGCTGGTGGAATGTAAACAATATAGGGATGGTACGCTAACCTGCGTCTGGTTCCCCGATGATGGAAGGGGGCTGGTGGAATTAATTCGTGTAATTCTTTCGCACATTCTCCGAAGTGTAGCCTGTAGAAAACCGATAGGGATGCTACCTTACGGCGATGGTCAAGTTCCTGGAGCGCCGCTTCAACAAGGGTAGGGCTGTCGATAAGTCTTCTGGCACGCCTTTCCACCGAATCCAAAGCAGCCATATGAACTCTAGTTTTAAATCCGTTGACATATGCTGCATCTGCCATCTTTTTGGCTAGAAGATTCTTCTATCTTACAGCTTAGACCTTTAGCTACAGACCTTAGACAGTATTTTTTATTATTTATTTGTGTCAGTGTGCTCTTCTAAAAAGTGTAAGACGATTGTAGATGTAGGTACTATCAAAATGTAATTTTAACTCATTGGTTTTGTCTCATATTTGAGGAATGTACCTACTATGTATCATGAGTAGAGTCTTCGTTTAAAAGGATGCGAACGATTTAAATTTCAATAGGTAGACAAAATTGATAATTTTTAATTATCAAAAATTTAAGCTTTCTTCAGTAACACTGATATTATTATACTGTGACTCATCAAAGTCATCATTGTCAAAAATATTGACAAATCGCGAACTGTCACGGCCAAAAAACTGACACGCGTCCGTCCTCCGTAAGCGCCACCGCGCGACTGATTGAGATTGTCCAAGCCGTCATGGACGATTTTTTCCACATTTTTTAACATAGTAACTAAATAAGACGCAATATAAAAATTTCATCCGTTAAAAGCCCTCAAGTTATTTCTGAACTTTAGTTTAGTAAAAGATTTAGAATCTCAAATCGCTTATTTTAAAAATAAAACCATAAATAGAAAACGAATAGAGGTAACTTTGGGAATTTATTCTATCGAGTCAACTTCATCAAATCGTGTTTCCATCCGTTAATAGCCCTAGAAAATATCCTCAACTATGCCCAATAAAAATCTTAGCCTTTAATTTTACTGTTTAGTACCTCAAAAATGAAAAATGAAAACCTCATTTTCGCCATTTTCTCTGCTACCCGGCCTTAAGTAAACAACTTTTTTCTACAGGCCTGCGGTTATTGTGCTTGAGTGCGATACTACACTCGCGAGCAAAACTATGGAATCACTTACATGAAGTTGTTTCCACGCGAACTTGTGTACTAACGAATTTGTTAGTAACAAAAAAAGTGGCACCATTTTAAAGATTAAACTTTTATCTTTAAATTGATACCAAATTCATTTAAATCACACCAGTATTTAAAAAGATATCCCGGCTGATGTGAAGAAGTAACGAAAAAAACATGTATGAACTGTTTGATACGTCGCGAGGTGCGGCCTATTTACCCCCTATAAAAGCACGCGTTTTTAGATTTTTGCTTTTACACGTTGATTCATACACATCTCCGCTTCTTTTGACACTTTACCTGGGATTCTACACCTTCAGAAGCAGCACAAATCGTTGCACTATTGCAAGAAGGGCTCAGCCAGCGGGCTGTCGCACGTCAGCGCCACATAAGCCAGTCCTGGGTTTCGAAAGTTTCAAGACGCTTTTGGGAGACTGGTGGCTTTATCCCGAGACCAAGTTCTGAACAGCGCCGTTGCACATCGCAGAGGGAAGACCGTTTTTTCATGTCAACCTCTCTATGAAATCGTCATTTGACTGGAATCGATGTCCATCAAGAGCTCAGAAATGTTCGTAAGATAACTGTTAGCGAGTGGACAGTTCATCTAAGATATAAGCAATAGAATTTGACTCCAAAAAGGCCTGCCACAGGCTCGAAACTGACGGCAGGTCACCGATAAGCACCCTTTCAATTTGCTCGTACACATCTCGATGGGAAGGCGAGTAATGGAGGCGAGTTCTGTTCTCCGATGAATGCAAACTGTGTTTGCAGGGCAGCAGTCGAAGAGGTCGGGTTTATAGGCGGCCTGAGGAGCGATTCGTGCAGTGCTGGTTCGCTGAAACAGTGGCTTATGGGGGTGGCTTGCTCGACTTAACATCGAGATGTGTACGAGCAAATTGAAAGCGTGCTTATCGGTGACCTGCCGTCAGTTTCGAGCCTGTGGCAGGCCTTTTTGGAGTTAAATTCTATTGCTTATGTCTTACACAAACTGTCTACTCGCTAACAGCTATCCTACGAACATTTCTGAGCTCTTACTGGACGTCGATTCCAGTCAAATGACGATTTCATAGAGAGGTTGACATGAAAAAACGGTCATCCCTCTGCGATGTGCACCGGCGCTGTTCAGAACTTGGTCTCGGGATAAAGCCACCAGTCTCCCGAAAGCGTCTTGAAACTTTCGAAACCCAGGACTGGCTTATGTGGCGCTGACGTGCGACAGCCCGCTGGCTGAGCCCTTCTTGCAATAGTGCAACGATTTGTGCTGCTTCTGAAGGTGTAGAATCCCAGGTAAAGTGTCAAAAGAAGCGGAGATGTGTATGAATCAACGTGTGAAAGCAAAAATCCGAAAACGCGTGCTTTTATAGGGGGTAAATAGGCCGCAACTCGCGACGTATCAAACAGTTCATACATGTCTTTTTCGTAACTTCTTCACATCAGCCGGGATATCTTTTTAAATACTGGTGTGATTTAAATGAATTTAGTATCAATTTAAAGATAAAAGTTTAATCTTTAAAATGGTGCCACTTTTTTTGTTCCTAACAAATTCGTTAGTACACAAGATCGCGTGGAAACAACTTCATGTAAGTGATTCCATACTTTTGCTCGCGAGTGTAGTTATAATATAGTTAACTGTAGGCCAGGTAGATTTACATCAACGTTCTGCACCTGCCTTGTATGAGCCTGTGAGGCTCATTAGATGTGGCCAACGAGGCGTTTCTTATTAGACCCGTGGTGGTGATGACCCTCCGCTGAAGGCGGGTTGTTAGTTCCGCACTATTGCGGCATAACAGTCGCATTCCGCTTGCTTGCTTCTGTTGCACTAGCTCCATATCTTACTACGTATCCGGATAAATATCGAGTTTTTTGCCAAAGTGCCTTTACACCTATTGTTGTGTACCATTACCACAATTTTCATCAAAACAAATTAAAATTAGCTATTTTGCCGATAGATAGATTCATAGAGTTATTAGGTGTAAAAATAAAATGTTTAACACTTAAATGGCGATTTCCTTTAGTTTGCACGTACAACAATTTACCTATTTGATCTACAGCGTTTAGTTAAATAAGTACAAAAGTACTGTAACGGTTATGGTAAACATGCATAATTATGCCATCGACTCGGTGGGAATTCCCTAGCCTGATCTAGCGCAATATTGCAGTTGTGTATTTTCCAGCGGTTGTTTCCCTGTAGATAACTTAGAAGCACTGTTGAAACTATTTTTGTGACTATATCTGTATTTGTTTAATAGTCTTGGTCATACAAGTCGAAGTGGTCGTGTCTAGACGTCATTTGTTTTGCTTCGCGTGAAGCAAACATCGCCGCCTGGCCCCGACAGTTGCCTTCCTGTTTGTTACCGAACGAAAATGTTTTAACTGCGCTTTTTTGGCACTCCAACCAGTGGAATGCATTTTGATAAGTCTATAAAGAGCCAGTCTAAACAATTGGGTCGTTGACATTATAAACAAATAATTGTATGGAACAACTTGTCTAAAATAACACCATTCGTTTCCAATTCATCGTAAAATATGATTTCACCTTTGAAAATAATGAGAGTAAGTCTATTGAGTTAGCAAAAAATTGACGTCATAGTCATTGCCATACAAAATCAAGCGAGAGTCGCGTCGCGACAGTTCTTAAAAAGTGATTTTGATGTCAATTTAGCCTATTTGTCTGGAATCGCTAACCAAACCCAGACAAAGCAAACTCTTAAAAGCCTAACATTCC
This sequence comes from Ostrinia nubilalis, assembly GCF_963855985.1. Taxonomy (NCBI): domain Eukaryota; kingdom Metazoa; phylum Arthropoda; class Insecta; order Lepidoptera; family Crambidae; genus Ostrinia; species Ostrinia nubilalis. Next base: position 7,845,996 of record NC_087100.1, read on the forward strand.
TATCAAAGTGTAAGACCACGGTTATTGAAACAAAAAGTTGAGTAATCTGTCAGATAAGTAGTATCGATGTACTTGATCATCGCACGTGCCCCGGATACAACGCAAACTTAAACCTAACATCTTATTATAGGGAACGACAAATCATAATCGAGTGACCTGCCAGAAAGTAGTAGCGCTACAGACGTGCCCCTTCCGGGCTTAAGACGGCTCGGATGCTGGGCGCGTGGGAAACCACCGCCGGCGGGTGTGCGCGTGGGCATCGGTTCCCACAGCCCATTGTCTCCGGCCCACGGCCTAGCCTTCGACATGCCTAGTTACACTCGACCTACAAACTGGCGGACGTTGCGTAAAAAATAATCAAAATCATCCAATAACCGATTTAGTAGTTGAAAGCCTAGTACTTATTTGATGGTAAAATTTTTACTACCGATGTAACTGTTACTTGAAAAATATTGTTAACTGCCAAACTCAATGCAACTGCCAATTTAGAAAAATAATCAACTGCAAAATGCCAATTCGTAGCAAATTTTTATTAGACCGCAAATTAAGATTGCTACGAAAACGGACATGGTTACTACGAAAATGGTCATGACTACGAAAATGTTTTTCTGTTCGTAGCAAATTATGTTATTATTTGTTCAAAGGAAATAAGGATTTTACATTAGGTATTGAACTATTCTTATTTCAATAACCTCAGTTTGGTTTTTATCACCAAAATAAGTTTCTTCTATTACCTACTATTTACCGTAAAATTATAAACTCATTACTCTGTCACTATAACTATTTTATTTATTTATTGCAATTCGTTCATATTTTAGCCACACCATTGATATAAATTAGACTGAGGAGGAACTACCTAATAGCAGGCCTGGCTCACTCCGCGCGGTACATCCGATAATTACCTACAGCGAAGCGCCCCGCCGGCGGGTATTATATCAGTCGAGTGTCACGCGCGCGCCCGTCAGGACGCTGGCGTGCGTTGTAGTATGATTATAATTCTATGATCGAAGTATTATTTAAAAATGGACATAAAGAGAAAGAAATATTGTGCGGCGTTCGGGTGTTAAAATTCGAAAAGAAATCTAACGGATTTATCTTTTTTTTTCGCTTCCCAAAGATTCTGAAAGGTATGTTGGCCATGTAGGTAATCAATAATTCTTAGGATAGTATAGGAACCTAACCTACCATGACTACTGCTCAGAATTCGTTCGTTCGTTTCAGCCAAATGACGTCCACTGCTGGACAAAGGCCTCTCCCAAGGTTTTCCATAATGAATGCATACTTACCTACATACGTACCTCATTACAAATAAGTAGATCAATTATTTTTTCACTAGACAGCAACCCTAACAGCGTAAGAAGAGTTCAGAGGCACGCGATAGAAAGAGACAAAACTTGTAGGTGAATAAAATTGTAGGTACGTAGTGCTGTGCGAGCTGAATTCCACTGTATCGCGTCGTAGCAAGAATCGCATTTATTTAAATCGTCTTGCGGAGTAATCCTTCTGTACCTGTACTATTACTTATTCTGTGCTAATAGCTAATGAATGGTTTGGACTCGGTTGGTATTTACCTCAATTCAAATATTATTAATAAATCCATCCATTCGTGATTGAGGAAATCAAATTATTTTACGCTTTTATTCAATAGTTTGATGATCGCTTGTTCCGTAATCATTTAATTAGAACGAAATCTGAGCATTTTTTTTGAAAGAACAATAGTTTTAATCGTGTATCTTGAAGCTAGCATAATAAATTAATGTTATCAATATCATGATGCTTGACATCTACTCTAAAATTTTGTTTAAATGTGAATTATTTTGCTGATAAGATAATATTGTTTTGTTATTCATGATTATTTCAAAACTTGAGTAATTCATACAAATTGTTATATAAGTAATGATTAGTTCAATATTCATTTCGTAGATATTGTTTGCGTCGGCTCCTCCAAGGTCGGGTCGTTGAACCTTATTATGAGTTTCAGGCGCCACCCGGCGCCGCACGCGCACCGCTGGAAATGAACCGTATATTGTATACTCGGACGTCATTATTCTAATCTATTCTGACTTATGTACATTGTTTGCCGTCAAAATTACTAACAACAATTAAAATGGCCATTCTCTTTCGATATTTTTAAACTAACAAGCGTTTTCAATACAAAACATTGTTAATATTTGTAACAAGAGTAAAATAAATGTAGGGTAATTCCAGGATACATGCCCCAGTGGGATAGGTGCCGCGATTTTAAGTACACTATGTTACAAGCAACTTAGCCTAAAGTTATAGTACGTATAATAGAAAGAGACCTCCCCGTACCACTTTTCGCCTCGCTAACCATCAAAGAGTGCGTTCGTTTAGCCAGTGAGAGCAAAAATCTTCCGCGGCCAGACCTTAGCGAGCGTCGAAATAATATTGATAAGTCTTTTTTAATGGATAATTTTTTTGTCAGCTGTAAAATGAAGCAGATTTTTATATAATTTGATAGACTACCTTATAAATTATACGGGATAGATATGTTTAATTCGATTTTTAGTGTTATTATATTTTTTATTAAAAACGGCACCTATCCTATGCTAAAAGGATAGTTGCCTAATTTTTTTTGGGTATAGATGCCCTTAGGGCCAAGTCCCATGCACCTAGGGGCATCTATCCTAACCTGCTCTTTTTGTCACAGGTAGCAAGTAAGAAGAAAAAAATAATGTAGTACGGCTAACCTTAGGAAAGTAATAAATAGGGTGCCCTTCTGATCGAATTACCTTTTTACCCGACTGCGCTAGAAGAAGTAGTAATATTTTTAATAAAAAATATTACATTTCATTTTTAATTAATTTAATAACAAACAATCTTAAATAATAATACTTGGCTTGTTTGATTTCAAAATGCATTTGATCCTTAGAATTCAAAAACTGTATTTACGAGTCATCTATCCTTTGAAACAATCATACAGTGAGTCTTCTATCCCCCACATTAGGCGTCTATCCCACTTTTTAGAGGTCAATTAAAATGGTATTTACTCAGAATCGGTATAACTTAAACTAAAATAATTATAGTAATATCATAGACGAAAGACCAAAGTTTACAGGTACTAAAGTCAAATTGTTAATAAAAACTTACTAAAAGTGGGGCATCTATCCTGGACTTACCCTATATTTTCGTAATAATAAATAAATTATTTTATATATTCGTAATTTCGTGCTAAATGAGCAACTTTTAAAAGAATTGCTTTACAAAATGCTACGTGTTAAAATACAATTTGAATATTTTCTGCGAATATGATACAGAACGTGGTTTTTGTAAAACCTACAATAGTTGCGTTATCTGTATCAGAATTACATTATGTTGATACGATATAACAAAATAATATTTGTAGTTCTGGTTTTGTTACGGACTATTTCACTTCAGCTGATAAACATCAACAAGTTTATTTTTCTTTTGTAACTAGTCTGCGTATAGTAGCGTCTGCATAACTAGACGTGTAAATTTCCAGTCGTAGCCGTTCCACAGGTGGCGGGATCGTTCGGTGTCAATATTTGTATAATTGCTGACGTCTTTTACTACAGTTGTGTTTGCGAAGAGCGTTCGTTGCAATGGTTGCAATGCCCCCGAGCCTCTCGGGGCCTCACAGACACAATGACACACATGAATTGCAATAATATAGCATTGTTCACAACAACCAAGGTCAGATACATTACTTACATCGCACCCTTAATAATGAATGGGCACAACTCCAAAATTCAGTTTTTTGGGAAAAGCCAAAAAACCAATCGGCGGATCGCGGTTTTTTACATAATTGGCTCTAAAATCTTTATTTTATCAGCTACAACTTTCAAATTAAGCATACTTCATCACTGGTATCTGTTATATAATTTGACATAAGACATTTTTGAAAATATTGATTATGAGTATTTTAAAAAATTGTTTAAAAAAATATTTCAAAGTTAGGCCTTTATTTTACTATTTCTGTTGTTGTGATTTTGGGTATTACTTGTACTTGTGCCCATCTAATCCTTAGGCTGAATTGTTTTATATGGTATATTCCCTAATATTGCTCTCTAATATTTAAAAATAAGTGTATTATTCGATTTTTATATTGATTTACGCCCAATAACATTGGGGACAGTTATTGTGCGGTATAGTAGCTTATAGCCAATTCAGTATAAGAGTAGGGTGCTGAATACTAGAAAATTATTAGATATGTCGAATTAGATTAAAATAAAGACTATTAGTTATTTCTCTGAGAAAACCGACATGAAAATAATAATTTTATGCATTCAAAATATTTTTACTTAGATAGATAGGGACTCTTACCCTATAAAAAACATGCTTTTCATCAAATAAAGAAAAAACCTACAAAAACTTTTTCTGTAAGGTTTTCTATTATGGATTTGTTCAGGATAATCACATAATAAAGTCCAACAGCCAGTACCTTGGTATCTTTTTTCCAATATCCTGCTGTCCTGGTGGAAGGAACCGTTCTCCTTGTCCCTTACTATAATCACCCACATTATGTGGGAATCAGTTCAAATGGCTATTGTAAAAAATACAATTTTATACTCAAATTGGCGTGTGTAATTTTTGAAGGATTTTAGCAACCAATTTTGAACACAAGAATATCCATTCTGGTGTTCTAACACTCCCCAAAAAATATTTTACTACTAAAGCACCTTGGCCATGCTTCAGATTCAATTTGTGTTATATGGTTTACAAATACAGTCTTTTATAAGAGCACGGATTTGCAGTCCATCGAAGATAGCTGCTTTTAATTTTTCCGTACTCATCATCATTTTGCTTTTGATCATTTTAGTGATTAGAAAGCTCAATACATATCTTTGGCCCTCCAAATAGAAACCCTTTACGTCCTGCTTGACTTCAGTATTGAAAAGAGTCTAGGTACACAAGGTTTACGACGATATTGGACACCCAATATTTATTATTTTGTACAATTTTTATCCCAAAGTATGCTTGGTTTGTTATCACAAACTCCGTGATCTTTCTTCTTTGCTTTTGTGTACAATATTTGCCACATATTAATAAAAACTGTTAGTGGTGTTAACACAAGATTTCATTACGAACTCATATTTTTTAAGACAAAAAGCACTTTAGAACTCAAATTTAGACAAACTGAAAATTTCAAGGTCTAATAGCTGATCAGTAAAATTGTAGTAACTTAATACGTGAAAAGATAATTTTAAAATAAATTCGTGTATCCTCAGTCCTCAGAATCTGAGTGATTAATTAGCATCAATTTATGTGACCGTAATAAATTAATGAATAATATAATTAAAAATTATAACACTATCATATTAAAGTAATTCACCTTTTGGCTGACTAGTGCGTTTATTCATAAAATAAACAAAGAAAAAAGCCAACCCGAGCCCCGAGCGAACGTTAATAGCCTTAACACGTAGGTATGTCTCTTATTTTACTAATCATTAGTTTATTTGTCGGGAAGTATTTCATAACCACCGCTTTACTTCTTAGCATCGCGAGAAAACATTCTATAGGCTCCTAATCAACCAATAGGTATGAAAATTAATACCAAGAAGCAAATTACTTTTATAGGAGAGTTGTAAATTTAACTACAAACACCCGTCCATGGTCCGCCTAACTAAAGTTAAAGTTATATTTTATAATTTTCTATAATTAACGGGACTTTATCAATGTAATAAAAATGAAAATGTAACATATTATTAGAAATATATGGAATTAATTAGTCTTAGCTCACTAACACTTACTTAAAAGTTTGTCACACAAAGGCACAACTCCAAATTGGACCACAGTCGCGGGGGCCGGATTCGACAAATATCGGCATGTCTCTGATTCAGCCCTTCTAGCGGGAAGATAGACGAAAGTATGGAAGGGGCACAAAATGTAGAACTCGTTTATCTGATCATTGTTTTCGATTTCTGTGAATGCCATCTTGTAGAACTGACGAAAATGTGCCTCTCTAGTACAAAAAGTAAAAAACCAAAAATTTTGAGTTGTGCCCCTATATTATTAAGGGTGCGACATATTATTTGGAATAATGAAGTGAAAATTTGTGACATTATTTACCTATCGTCGTCTACATCTGAGATTGTCTTGTAAGTTTTCGTACATGTAGTTTCATATATCCAAGTTATTCAATTGGAAAAGGTATTTATTAAATTGATGTCTATTAATAAATAAGACGTAATCGTATGTTATCCCGTGTATGCTGCCTTCTGTTAGACAATTATTTAATATATTCCAGTAAGAACAAATAGTCTTTAATACCCTTGTAATAACTTCTAGCAGTAAAGGTAAAGTAGAGGACATCCAGGTGACTTAGTCTAGTCTTTGCCACCAGAGTTCAGTTTTTGTATTTGTAGCCAAAAATATTATGAAGTTTAATTACACGAACGATTTTCTAGCGTTACATAAATTTTATATCGTATAACTAAATTATAAATAACTTGAAAAATCGAATTGCCTAATAGATTTAATTAGGGTTAGGCAAGTCTAGAGATCAGAAGCTGTGATAGCCATGATTTAAAATTAAAATATATAGGTACTATAAAAAGAATAAAAACATTTACTCGTAGGTATTAAAGTTAATTCTAATATCATCATGAAATAGACGTCGCTTCGTTAAGACTGTGTAATAAGCGGAATTTCATTGAGCACGCGAAACCATTAATATCAGAAACAGATGTGTAATCTACAATTCCTCACGTGTTTCTAATAGTGGATATTGAATAATGTTAACGCCATTCGGGAAAGCAGACGTTTTTAAAGTTCCTCTATTATTACTTTGATAAATTCTTCACTATAGTATCGCATTGTTTTAATGAGATAACTTGACGTATGTAATAAAATTTATGTATAACAAATAGATATTCCTTTCTAATCTTTCATCTGTTCATGTATAGTATACTGAAATAATGATTTATTAACTCATAAATTTCACACTTATGCTGTTGAAAAATACTCCAGAATAGCATTAATTAGAACAGGATAAATTAGTACTGACGTCCAGTACTACATCTCGTTTCAGTTCCTTGAATCAGTTTACAACTTTGGCCTGATTCATCATCACGTAATTCCAAACAACATCGTGTTTGGTATCTGACATCATCGGTTTGTCAAACATCGATTAAATTATATCTGGGAAAAACTGCTTAGTTCATTTGCTATTCTTACCAGTATTTGTATTACATCGTTGTTAATACATTTATGATTGAAAAAATGTCTTGATATTATGAAAACCTGAACGGTCAACATTTGTACATTTAATTTGTTGTTTATTTTAGCTGATTTACTGCCAGCACTGTTAGTGCATTTTCAATATCGATATCGTGAAATCATGTGACTTACTCCTTGTGAAACTCCTTCCTATAAAACAGACATAACTTCTTAAAGTGTAATAAAAAACATTTAGCTGGTTTATTTTATATACGTTGTTTAAAAGCTAAATAGAAACCAGAAATAATTAAATAAACATTTATTTCGATTAGTAATGTAGAGCGTGAGATGTAGTTTGACTACACTACTAAACGTTTTCGTATTGAAAGGTCTTGGTTGACTGGACGACTATTTGAAAAACGTTTCCCACTCGCGCCAAGTTACGGGCACAGCTTGTTAGTAATAAAAAGGTTTAAATTAATCGAAACACGTACCTACATACTTAATTTTGCTCAGACCTTGGAGCGCCTAACCGTAGCGGTGACTGACCGTCGCCGGTTACTGACTCAATCAATAGCCGAAAAAACCAAAGGCCAAATACCTAGCCAGGCTAATTCCTGCTGTCCATTTGAAAACACGTGTCAATACACAAAAAGCATGCTGTTTTCCAAGTTCAGTACCCCTTTATTGTTACTTATTACAGGTTCAAAAATCTTTCTTTACACGCGTATAAACATAATACGCTGGTTCATCTCGTTTTTGTACTCAACGAAAAACAAACAGCAATTCAAGAAGTACCTAAGGTCCTAAAGTGGACACTGTCTGCACTGAGAGCCTCAAATTCTGTCCGAAGGACAGACGACCTGCTTAAGAAGCTTTGACATGCATTCCGCATTGGATCGTTTCCGCTGGTTATAAAAATGATGTATTACCATTCGAAATCAAACAATGTTGTAATACCCAGTGATTGTATTAATATTCACGACACACTAAATATAATGTATTACAAAATTATCGGCTTGTGGTATCAGTGGTATTCCCCACTAACCGACAAACGTGTGGTATTATAAATAGCGGTTGTAGAACAACAGTGTAAGTGTTCAATAATGTTACGTTATTCTTGCAGTGTTAGTAAACTGACAATTCCAATCGAAGCGGGTTAGTCCTCTTACGTGGTGGAATACTCGTATTTAGAGGTTCTACACGCAACTTGCGATATTAGATTACCATGACAGACAGTAGCAACAACATTATTAATATTCACTGGCATCCTTTGCGTGTCTCATGATTCCATGAAACATTTCAAACATATTGTCTGCGAATTTTTGTCATAAAAGGTGACTCATACGTATCCTTAAATTGTTTTTCTGACTTAAGTCTAGTCGCGCTGCATTCACGTAAATATTTCTGTAGATATCTCTTGACGTTTGTGAATGTAGTGCAAGCGTTGGAGAATTTCCGGTCGAGCGTGATGTTTGTCAGAACAGAGTCCAATGGAATATTCTCGGCGTTGTTTGCCCCGTGCGATGCCCCTGTTTACTGTTTACGAACGGCCGTAATTATAAGAAAAACACTAAAGCACTGCAACATCTAAAGAGCACATCCCGCACTCTCATATCACAACTAAAGCGTTGATTAAGCAACTGATTGATGTTTATTATTTATTATTTTCAATGGTTATTATCAGGTATAATAGTTGGTTTTGAATTAATTATTATATTAAATTTATGTTTAAATAGTCTATTTAATAAATGTTCATTTCACACAAACGGTATGAGAATAATAAAAAAGGTGTTATTTACGTATTTTATTTCAGTGCTATAGCGTATGATATCTTTGTTTTATTTCGGTCGGATCCCGTCGGCCTCATAATAATATTTTCATGCGAAGGACGCATGATTATCACACTTCTTTAGTTTGCCTACTTTCGTTTTAATTTAACAAGTAAACAAATATTACTATTAGTCTAAACTTTGTCAAAGATATAAGAGCATACAGTAACGGCGTGACAATGTTTAAATAATAAATAAATCCATAAATTATGTCCATTAAATGTCATTATAATAATTTCGCGTAAAATGTTTTAAATAAGCTTTATTTTTTAAACGTGTTTCTTTTATTGAAGAAAAATGTTTGATATACAAGAGTTCGTTGCTATAATACTAAATATTTTTCATTTACATAATGTTTAGAAAATAAGAAATGAAATTCTAGTCGAACCTATTTTATTGAAACCTAGTCAGTCTAACGTTTCATATTATTATGACCCGTTTGTGTATTTGAATGACACTTAACTAATAAATCTCGTTAGAATTTATTTTAGTTTGACCTTATGATATGAAAACATTCAGGCGTGAGTAAAATGTGAAGTCGTCGTGCTGTTTACAAACATGACCCGCGATAATAGGTTATCGTGTTGAATCTGTGCTGTGGAGAATGAATGAATTGTAACACGGTTGGAAAAGCTGGTGAAGTTTGATTCGTTTCGGTCGGTATGACGGTATTGTTTACAGTGAGCGGATTTCGAGGAATGCAGCACTAGGCCGGTTCTATTCATAGGTGATGATGAGGCGGCGTGATGGATAGATGACGTGTCCTCGGCGCCCCGTTGCAGTTTGGCCCGGCGCCGCGTCTGGTAGAGGCGTCGGTGATCACGAGCCCCACTACATATGTACACAATTTTCTAAATATATCAACAGCGTAGCACGGTACCTCACCAAATTGTGTGTCGTACGCCAATGGTGTAATCACATGCTGAATGAGTTTTTATTTTTATGATCGCGAACACTCGATAGCATTGGATAAATTAGTATTCAATAGACATATTCTGGCAATGAACAGTCATACTCGTAGATAAAAACGGACATACGCAGTTTTGGTTTCCATTAAGTTAAGCAAGAATTTTAATTAATATTCGTTGTTTGAACTAACAAGCTTTGTCTGCAATTCCGGACACTTGGCTAGCGATTCTTCAAAATATGACTTGACTGTACTAATAAGTTATAGGTAGTTAGACATTTAGATGTAAATGTGTCAAAACCAGATCCCTACGATTTGTAGATTTTTCAATGCTCTAATACTGGCCAGGCTTGATTTGGCCAGTGAGGAATGCAAAAAGCTAAACCATGTCCAGCTTTATCTGGATGCTTGGCAACCCTACTCGGAAATGGTGTAACATTCTATATTGGACTTAAGAATTTGTAGAAAACAAATGTAGAAATGTATGAATGAGTGAAAAATGTTTCATAGACTTTCGTGTTCACATATAAACATATTTTTCTTTTACTAATAATAATAATTTATTCAGAGATTAAAAAACAATAAAAGAGACATTGGAATCTGTTCAAGGTTGGCCTTGAATATCATTTACGTGAAGGCCAAGTAACCTGAGAGTCATGCGTAATAAGTAATAAGCGGTTTGAAAGTTTTTAATACGTTTCATTTAATCTTTGAGAGCGTAACGACACGCCTTCAAAGATACCAAGATATTTATCATCCCAACTAATATTATAAATGCGAAAGTAACTCTGTCTGTCTGTCTGTCTGTCTGTCTGTCTGTCTGTCTGTCTGTCTGTCTGTCTGTTACGCTTTCCCGCTTAAACCTCGCAACCGATTTTGATGAAATTTGGCACAGAGATAGTTTGAGTCCCGGGAAAGAACATAGGATAGTTTTTATCCCGGTTTTTGAAACAGGGACGCGCGCGATAAAGTTTTTCTGTGACAGACAAAATTCCACGCGGGCGAAGCCGCGGGCGGAAAGCTAGTTATGCATAAATGCTTAACTCTGTCATGTGCGACGGATATAAAACACAAAACACAAAATATTCACAGAGCGTTCTTTTGATTTGATACATAGTTGTTTTATTATCGCGAGATTTACTGCCGGGCATGTGACGTGTAGTCGTTTTGACGTACAGTTTTTTTTTCATTGGCTGGCGTCATAAGCGGCATTCATCAGCGTAAATATTTATAGGGTCAGGTTAAAAACAGCGCGGCGAGGCAGGACAAGACGGATTTGGTGACCGCGCTGCCTTCGCCCACAGATCTCGTGATTCATTTTGGCCGCGCAACGGTAAACATTACCCTAATTACAGAGGTGTAGGTCGACTTGTGTTTTGACAGCGGCCACTGAGCGCATTCATCACAACTAGGTACGCCCATGATGACTAGCAAACATCGCGAAATATTCAGAGCCAACCGTATAATTTTTTGCTTATATAAACTCGACACAGGCTATTGATCCGTTTAACAGTCTCGTAACCAGCTTAAAAGTTCCAAAGAAAAACATCTCAAAGGTTTCGTAGCAAAACAGGAACTTTTATAAAGAATGTTTCAAGAAAGAAAAATGAGAAGCCATAATATTTAATGGATTTTTATTTCAACAGAGTTCCGTTTGCATTTTAATCTTCATAATAGAAGTCTTAATGCTCTTGATGATGTATCATGCAGTTCAGGCTATAGTCAGTCCTATTAGGCCCTGTAGTGTTACACCCGGAACAATTGATTACGTCGCAACTCCGTTCTTGTCACGACAATAGGGCGATGAAATTAGGTCTAGAAATAACTAGATAAATTCCACACAAACCGACAACGATCTTCTGTCTTATGAGATCTGCTCAAAGCAGTTAATTCAAGCTAACCAGTGTGTTACATAAATGCTTTACATAGAGCAATCTTCTATGAACATAAGTAATATTTGAGTGGCGAAGAGAAGGAAGTATGATGCGTAGAGATAGGTATAAGATAACGTTGGAATGTAGGGTTGACCCGATCCAAATGACAAATTAGAAAAGATTGGAATTTAAGGCCGATTTAGCATTGGTGGAGTTTTGGAGATCCATTGGCAGGCCGGCTCTTACAAAATGATACCCACGTTGCGTTGGAGAGAGCTTTTGGGTTGAACTAGCTCTGTCAGAAGTTGCGTTGAAGTGATATTAATTTTGATACATACTCGTATATCTGGATATTGTTAAATCGGTTGTAAAAGTCACCACACATATGCAGCAAATAATTTTTATTCGATAAAATATTGTTTAACGGACACCTGCCGTCTTTATATGTACTTCCGTACACTACCAGATCCGTTAAACGTTGCAAGAAAACCGATCGCCACGTCCGGCTGGCCTTTACCGGATAAGAATGTAAACACTACATTTACGGCATTCTCGCTTAAGAGCCTAGAGTGAATCACGTAGAGACAAACCATAGTATGTAGTTACTGAATCATCGCTTTGCATTGAATAATAGTGTTTGTCATCTAGCTACTATAAATTGTGTAATAGACGTGATTATGTAAAGGATACATACAAACACTAACGATAATTGTTTGGTTAATTGAATATTGAGTCACGGTAATTCGTTAGAATTAGAAATTAGGGTAGTTGACCCCATTAACCAATAATGGTTTAGCTTACTTACCTAAAAACATTTTAGCTCTGAACACGCAATTATATTAATTAACTATAATATTCTAACTTAAGTTGCTGTGAAATTATAATTTGTCAATTTTATTCGTATTGAGATGGCAAGCAAGTGACGTCAAAAGGGCCTATTGCAATTAATAAAAATAATAAACAAGACACAATAAATGAATTATGATTAAGAATGTACTCGTAGAATGGCCTTTGTACAGGTCATAAAAATTATGTTTATCTATTTATCGTGGGTCAACTCCTTTTAAGACCACGTTATCAAAACAATTTGTTTATGTCAAAGAGTGGATAAGTGCACTTTGTAATGACGTTACTATAAACTGTGATATAAAATGATATCTTTATAAATGATTCATGTGTGGTGCATGCAATCTAATCTAGATATATCAGTGTGAAGACGGGCGATCAATCTTTCCCGGCTAAGTTCGCCGGCGTCTCACAGAAACGATTTGTCTTGCTTCCAGGCGGACGTGTTGCAGGAAGTCTCACACTATTCTTGCATTTTTCAGCGCCAACGTGTCAACTTAAAATAGCATCAATTTATTCGCCCTTTTTTATCTATTTTTTGTCGTGATAAATGTGAAGTTAGATAAGCATTCTTTATTGTTCGCTGCACAAATAAAACTTGAAATATTTCGAGCAGCATTTAGACGGAAGGCGATCTCTTCCGGCGGAGACAATCTTCCGGTAGCTAGAGACAACCCATAAAACCATAGCAACATAGATATGAATTGCTGTCTAATGGATAGATTGACGTAGTTCGTCGGCTACACCAAATGTTTATGTATTAGTCATTTGTAGATATTGTTATGTTTACAAAACGTTCCTTCGTTTTGAGTAGCGACTTTATTGCCGTGCATCGGTTGACGGTGCATGCGTATCATCAGCCGTCACGCTTGAGTTGTCCGTTTACTACACGAGTTTATTTCTGCATGCGCTTCGTCGTTGTTTGCGTTTATTTTCGCGTACACTTCGGCACAATCGGTACCGCGTCCACATTTAGACGCAACTTGAGCCCGAGCGCGGCCGTGCAGCCGCCGCCTGCGCGCGCGCCGCCCGCCCTGCGATGCACCGCGCAAACGCGCCAAACTAATTGTACGCCCGACAATAGGACGCCGGGGCGGTATCGTCTATTCTTATCTTGAATTCCTGCAAGTCTAGCATGTTTAACCAGCGCCCTTTATCGACGGCTGAAATACAGCATTTCAGATCTATAATTCTTAAAAAAGAAAAGCTTTTGAAGTGTAACAAGTTGATACGAAATCATTGAATGTGTATTACGCATGTTCAACTTAAAAAGAAACATCTGTGTATGTCAAATATCCTTTGTATAAAAAACCTTTATTCACTTCACCTTTGTCAAAAGTTAACGGTGATTTCATGGAAAACGTAATCAGACATCGCCGCTTTGATGTTTTGTAAAACTGTAGAACGTTTTGCAATCAAAAGGCTGTTTCATTTTTTTGGCGTGTCACGTTGCAGACAAACGCCGAGGGCGGGCGCGGGGCGGACTCAATGAAAATATAAATAAAGCGCGCAGACGACGCGCCCCGCTGATCTGTTTTCCATTCTGCGAACCGCCCAAATGGACAACGTTTTTATGGAAAATTTAAAGTCTCACTCTTTGTTCTTTACAACAACAACTACATATTTACAACTTCCTCATTTGTGTTATTACCCATTTTCATTATTACAAATAATTTTCTGAGATACACAGTGGATGGACTCTACCGAATGGAAACTAACAAATAGGTCAAGAACGCGATGACATTTCAACAACACTGTCTGTGCTAATTATGTAGCACGATCGTTGCAATGCACAAAACTTTTAACATTGTTTTTGCACGGTTACTTTAATATAAATACATATAAATGTTGATGAAAATTTTGTTCAAGGTTTCAATTTTCATAATTTTCATCTAGGTCACTGGTTTTTATTAACATCGTAACACTAATTGCAAGAATGTCTGTTCGTTTTCAAAAACATTCAGTCGAATATCAACATTTTATTTTGTTTGTAACCACAATTATTTTCGTGTGTTCTACGTTAAATTCTAGTGACGTACACAGCTGATGGATTGTAAGGTTTCGTTGACTGATACTTAATATCACGTGAAATTCGACCTCATGCGGTGAGGCAATGTGAACGAGACGGACACGATTACCCCTATTTTTATAGAAACGAGTTTTGTGTGAACGAAAATAGTGTTGATACACGAACCGTGTTTGACTATTTTAGATTTTAAAACGTATTTTTTCTTTGATGCTGTAACGGATTTATATTTTCAGATGTACTCGTACAAATTAGCAAGGTGAACGAAATCATTTGAAGGGGAAAACAAGGTATAAGTAGTATCGACCGCCAAGTTCAAAGTCCGCTCTACGGCTTTACTCGTATGATCGCATCGAAACAATGGGCTCGCAGTATCATTGGCTTGATCAACGATACACTTCCATATGCACTACTTTTATATCGACTACTAATAATTATGTTTGCATACACTGCATGCATACGAACAATACGAAATCTACTCCTTGCATAATTTTAAAAACGGATTCATCCGTAAATGATTAATTACTTGATATAGGTACATTTTTTTATTAAATATCAAAAATAATTTTATTTTATTAGAAAGTTGATTTTTATTAATGATAGTTCTTGGCGCATTAGGAAATTTTAAAATGCATTCCGTTTGACTTTTAGCAATAGGCTGCATTATGCAAATTTGGGTTTTATTGTGTTTTTTTTATGTGACAGGAGGCAAAAGAGCAGACGGATCACCTGATGTGATTTGTGATGTGTGTGATGCATGTTAAGTATTATGTATTTATGTGTTACTTTTTTGGCAAATGCCAACTTTTATGGCCAATGATGACGCTTTTCCCACCTATGACTTCCGCAGAATGCCAGCGCTATGTTCTAGCGGTTACAATTTTGGTTGATAACTTGGCCATATTAAATATAGGTACGGTTATGTGTGACGTGATTTAAATTGAACCAGTTGATTGATTTATTCTTTTAAGGATGCCTATATTCTTAAAGGATTGGATGAAAGGCGCAAATGATTGGAAAATTGGTTATTATCAAGACTTATATTAGTGTCACTTTTTGGATAACTCGTGGAGATAATGATTTGTTTAATAAACAACAAATTGTACTCAAGCGAAGCTAAGGGATAACACTAGTACTTACGTATGGTTTATAAAATTACTATGAGTTAAATTAAGTCCGTCTCGTTCTTTAATGATACCCTGGCATAATGACAATATCAGACCTTGGCATTATTCGAACATGAACAACAGATATGTATCTTATAAATAAATTTAAAAAAGTGAAGGTGATGCGTTAATTTCAATATGTTTTTTACCTGTTAACAGCGTGCCACTTGTGGAATTAAATTGATTTTTATCAATAAAGTCAAGGAACACTTACAAATGAAAGTAGCTTACTTAGCGATGTTTTGAAGACGAATTAACAATCACGTGTCCATGCCGTGATCCATTGACGAATATGTTGAACTCGCGCGACTGGCGCCGCAGCGGTGACCCCGCGCTCGACACCTGTCTACATTACTACACAAGACAATGTTTAAGGGTCGTCTTCAAAACTTTGACTATCAAGTGTAACATAAAATTACTACGTATGAATTTTAATTGTTATCTGTATTTCAAACAGGGTTAAATTGAACTTGTTTGTAGACTTATTTACTAAATGTCCCTAATTAAGAATTGTATGTGTATGTAAGTATATATTATAATTTATATATGTATATATATATATATTAATATATTTTGTGTATTATTTGTATGTATTATTTTGGTTTAAATTGTATGCCTTTTATTATAATTTATTTCTTTAGTGTCGACACCGCCTTCCCCTTCATATTTGTTTCAAGTAACTGTCCTCACCATAGGTTGTCTGGAAGAGATCGCTTCATAGCGATAAGACCGCCTAATTGTACCTTGTGTGTTCCTTTTCTTCTGTTATGTTATTTGTTTGGTGTGCAATAAAGTGTATTTATTATTATTATTATTATTAAGAAAAAACGTTTTCTTTACTCAAAACGGACTGTTTCCCAAACCCTGTTCCGGTATGTTTCAATCGAACTTGATAAAGCGGTGCATTTTATTCAAACAATCAACAAAACAACAAGATAACGGTAATTACTAATGGTTGTGAAGTTTACCCACTTACAATACTTACTTACCTAATCTACCTAAATAAATAAACATTATATGAGTGTTGATGAGCACTGACGTTTAATTTTGTTAACTTTCATATCATATTTATTTGCCCCTTGGTTAATCAAGCTAGTAGGGCTTTTGAATCTAAAAAAAATGTATTGCATTGCAATATCATTAGAATTAAGTACATTTCATTAGAATTAAATTAACTTAATTATTATATGAGAATAATTAGTTACATGCTTTTCTCAAGTACCTAAGTAGTTTTGTCACCCGAAAAATTGTTTAATTAACATTGAAACCCACTTTTTTGTAAAACTTTGTAAGACATTTAAATACATGTTGAATGTCATTATTTCACTGCATATTACTATCAGTTCAGATTCATAGTACACTGATAGTAGTGTGTAATAATTGTTGTTTTCATGCATTGGTAGAGATACCTACATAATCACACTTATCAACAACAAACAATATAATAATGTGTATAATTAGAAGTATGAGAAATTAAATGTATTTGCATACATGCAACGAGCATAAAGCTGACAATGATCCCTAGACCTAAGTTACATACACGTGCGGCTTTACGCTTGTCGTGTTTGTTTTCTTAAAGTTCACGCCAGTAGTGATGGAAAATTTCATTTGTTTTTCGTGCTCACTAATATTATTTCTTGTAGCCGATAACGAGTTAATGCCTCCAAGTGCATTACCGTGCGCAGCACGTGTAACTGAATGGCACGCGCTACTTTTAATGCAACTATATTTGTGGTCCTATAAACGAGCTACGCATGAGGCGTTGTTATGCAATCAGTCATCAAAGATTAGGTTTACGGCCTCACCAGAACTGTGAATAATCGATAAATGCAGCGCGTAAGCATTGTACGTACTCGCTTATCGTCATACACGTGCTTCAAGTTTACTATGCCACTATTACTAGCTGGTTACACTAGGGGCTTGTGCGGTTTTTAGAGAAAAGCGCGCCAATGGCCCCTCCCGCCCGCCCGCACGTTATTCTAACGTGACCACTCAGTCAATTTATTATTACTATAGACGCAGCGGCTTTTGAATTCCAATTATACATAATGGATTGTTCATTGAAAATGAAAGCAATATATCAATTGCATCTGGACAGCCCGTATGGTAGTCACTTTGGTACTCACCAACTTAACTCCGTGCGTGCGTCCCTTGTACGAAGAGGAGAAATATTAAACAAATCAATTTTCTCACGGAGCGAGAGGTACACACGCTCGGCCCCGATTCGTGTTTATGTGGATACCGAGTGAAAGTAACCGTCTCGAGTCTACATCTGTGTGTATAGTATACTGTATCGATAGAGCAGAATGCAAATGTTTTAATATCAGTCACTTTACGGATTTGTATAGTCTCGCAGCGGTTCGCCCATCCAAGGTGAGGAGACGGCGAGGCGGCGCGAGACGCACGGCGACCTCTATTCCAGACTTACTGGTTTCTAAATTAAATCATGTCTTTTATAGTCGCTATAGAAATTCAAAACCGTCTGGGCAATACAATACGCCACGGCATTTGGCGAGTTAAGATACTAAAGCGATGTAATAGAATGCTCTTCTTTTGTGGCGTATGTACATGTGCGTATTTTGATGCTATTGCGTTTGATTGATACATCTACCAAAATACATTTTGATCAATTTGTTATTGAATGTCGCAGTTCACCAACCTACTGAAAGCTGGTACTTAGCTAGACTTGCTAAATAGTTTTGTGCTACACTTAGTAAGTACTAGATACTATAAATCAGTTAGGGTGGGTTGCACCACCTAACTTTGACCGTAAATATTACGATAACCGGTATTTTTCGTATGAAGTTTGACAGATTTTTGACGTTTGTCAAAGTTAAAGTAAGATGGTGCAACCCAGCCTTAAGGTTGCCAATTTTTATATTTAATTCCCAATTTCCTAAAAATCTGGACAAAGTAAGTGACTATGAAGCTCATAACAACATGTCTTAACACCAACCGATAACCATTCCGACTTTTATTTTCTGAAAATCCTAAGATAGGTACTTTGACTTAGTTTAAATATAATACTAAAATATACTACGGTAATAAAACTTTTGTTGCTCCGCTCGCGTCTTCATAACTGTTGTGTTGACGTCTCGAAAGTTTATGACTATAGGAACTTCAACTTTGTTCTCTACCAAATGTCTGAAGTGTACCAACTCCGGTCAAACTTTTGGAATCTTATACAGGTTTTAGTCTAAATAAGTAGCCATTATCAAATAAAAAATGTAGTTATGGCAGACACCGATTATTTTTTTTAGATGGTGATAATGTTATAAAGAAAAATAATACCGATGAACTTAACGGTTCGTGGTAATAATATCATCATCATCAACAGCCCTTTACAGTCCACTGCTGGACTATGAGCCTCCTCCACTATAGTGGAGGGTTTTGCCATAATCCCCACGCTTGGCAGGCGGGTTGGAGATCGCAGTTTTAAACAGGTTTACGCAGGTAATAATATATTGTAAAAATTATTTTCTTCAGATCATTTTTTTTTCAAAGATAATATGATTATACATTTCTATCTAATACACAGCCTTTATTTTAGCAATGAGCGCAAAGAGCTTGAATTGGAATAGCTGTGTAGC
The DNA here is from genome assembly GCF_963855985.1 of Ostrinia nubilalis. Taxonomy (NCBI): domain Eukaryota; kingdom Metazoa; phylum Arthropoda; class Insecta; order Lepidoptera; family Crambidae; genus Ostrinia; species Ostrinia nubilalis. The sequence goes on from NC_087100.1 coordinate 7,865,377, forward strand.
TAAGGCTTCACGGTGCTTTTTAAAAGCATAACTGAAATTCTACACCATCAATTAGACTTTTCGTCCGTTATCCGTTAGACTTTCGAGTACTTACAAAAGCTCGCTTTAAAAAGTTGCCTAAAACTTGTTTGAGGCATTTATGTAGATATGCCGACTGACAAACGGAGAGGACTTGCAAAATATGTACTTAACTGCTTTTATTTCGAGACCCTTTGAGAATGCATGTACAAACAGAATACCAAATAAGATCATCCGAAGCACGGCAAGGTGTGTGTAAGCCTGTTTAGTATAAATCTCCATTGCTGTCAGTTTCCGATTTATAATCGTTGTTTCATAAAGTTCCAGGGGTTCAAGAGATAGTCCAAGTCTTCCCTCAATAATTTAGAGATATACTAAGTAAAATTGAGCCCATTCCAAATGAAACGGATGTCACGACTCACGACAGCATGAAGCACAATAATTGCTTCACGCGTTGAAATTATTGCTTTATAGCACTATTACACACCCCGTTAAGAATTTTGTTAACGGTTATGACTGGTGATATACACATTTGAGATTGTCCCGCGGTGCACGCATAAGAATTTTTCAATTACGAGCCCGGACATAGATTTGGGTTTAATTTTATTGTTTTACATAATAAACAAAATCTTGAATCTTATAAGAAATTAATATTACGTAATATTTTAAATCTGATGCCCAATCTTCAGTTTCTATGCAGATACTTTACAGAACACTAAACCACGTTGTTAGGCATAAGGATATTAAACATATTTATTACCAGTTTATCTTCTTAGAACATTCACGTGTAACAAAGTTCAGAAAACCCATAAGGAAACAACAGAAAACCTTGTCAGTTCCATTTGCAAATAAATAATAGAATCATGATGTATTGGTATCTAAAGGTGGTCGTAAAATATTAAGTACTTATTCTAGAGTTTGCTGCAGTATCTACCAGAATAACTTATCTGTTATGATGTTTATGTTTAGTAATAATTACAACACAAGTGTTGTTTCAGTCGCCAGCACGTCTGACTATATTTGTTGCAAATTCGTACCTATTACAACAGAACTATCAATATTTCACTTCATGTACGTACTTTGAAAAAAGTAATACGAAGGAATCTAAAATACATTGAAGGTGCTGCGCCGCGTTCACATTGTTTATTATTGTGTCTGCAAACATTTCCAATATCCGGCAGACAGATCATATCGGATTGATCCTAATTCGGCCGGGATCGTCGGGCGACAGATGGTATATATCAGACAGTCTCATCGGGCCGCCGCCGCCGAGGGGAAAAGGGCGAAATTAGTCGGGGAGCCCTAAGGGCGCGCGGCGGGTGACGCCCGGCCGGGTGAATGGACGAGGTCACGCTCTCTCCCTACATCGCAATAACCAAGTTTGTGCGATCGCACATTAGCACTGAGAAAAGGGAGGCCGTTAGCCTACGGTGTCCTGTCCACACACCATAACGGCTGCGTAAAACCTTAACCCTTTGCTTTATTTCAAGCAACTTTATGGAAGAGTACATAAAAAGCTCCCTAAGAAACTCCATCGCAATACTAAACGGTGATGATTTATTATGATTATGACTAATATTAGAATAGATGGACTAATTAAAGAAATATGCAGACTTAAACCCAGAAATAACACGTATAGTGACATAATTATAGTAAATATAGTAAATGTGTTATGACTGTATGTGATTGTAATGAGAAATACATGAGTAGGTACCAGGAAAATAGAACATGTAAATATGTAATATTACCATGCCATATTCATTGAAGCAAGTTGTTTTGGAGCGCATAATATGTACCTAATTTTTATCCTTCATTTTATTTTTCATAAGTGACTTAACAACATTTACGCAAATACTAATAGGTTGAACGAACCTCAAATAATTCGCAAATAAGGTCATAGTGACAATGATTTGTGAAAAATACTTTAGAGAGGTTTATGAACTACAGAAGAAATCAAGTACGTAAGAGTTCGGGAGGGTCGGACGACGCGTCGATTGCTCTCCAGACAACCTTAACACGCGCCCTGAGACGCTGTAGTCGGGCGAAGGGCTGGCGAGCCTAAAAATACTACAGGTCGAGCCAAATATTGGAAACCCTTACAATGTAGATTATGTAAATCATTTTAGGTTCACAAAACACATTTTGGAATAAATCTTATTGGAAAAGTAGAGTTAGACTATAAGCTATGTTTCGTGGAAATCTCGTTACTTATCACTAACGCGTAATGAGATAAACGCATCTCAATACGATTATTCGAGTAGTCAAAATTATGAAGATATAATAGTGTCTAATAAAAGTTCTCTTAATATAGCTGAATATAATTAAAGTTGTGAATATAAATCGTCTGTCTGTGTCTCGCTGTCGCGTGTCAGCGGAGCGCTTCCAGACAGATACATTGCTTATTCACTATTAAGCATCTAAATATGTCTAAGGACAAAGTACTTAGTACGGTAATCTATTTGAGGAATCACGCCCAAGACGGCATTAGGCAGACAAAAGAAAGTCTGGCTGCTACTACGTACGTATGAGATTGTAGAGTTCGTTTCAATCATTGTGACGAACGAAAGTGCAATTACGTGTCTAGTGATAAATTACTTTTATAGTTATTTCTTACTCATCATTACACCCAAATTGGACAGTAAAAAGAAAATGTAAACCGTATGAGGAAAATGTCAGTATTTTCCTTCAGAGAATTTCACATAAAACCTCTTTGATGAAGGTTTAATACCTAACTATGACAAAGGTACCCACGAAGCGGGTATTGTGTGCGGATCCATTCGCGGCGGTGGTCCTTGCCCAATATGTGCATGCAGTGGGAATTGCGCAGGCGCCACGGAGGCCGAGCGCCCGCGTCGTGAATGGGCGCGGACAATGAGCGCCGAGAGCGTGCGCCCGCGACTGTGGTGACTCATGTTCCTAGGGACACCACAATAAAGTCTCATTGTTCAGTTGAGATTGCTACTATCTTTGCTCCTGTGAGACACCTGTAAAAGTTTTGAGGAAATTCTGACCACCTGATTAAAACTGGATGCATTTAAGACTGCGTTGATGTCTTTTATGGCGTCTAAAATTAAAAGTATAACAAAATAACTTTTTATGCGTGTTATAATGGAACTCAAAGTTAATTATTGCTAAAACTAATAAAATTTAATCCAGATCCAGAAAATTTCCCTAATCCATCACAGAAAACTTATTCATGAATCATGTCAATTTATATATTCGTCAATAATTTTGGGATAACAGTTGCATGTGATCGTTTTTCACTAAATTATTGCAGAAGCAACCCTAAGCATGAAGACCACCCACGCCTCACTAACTCACGACGCTTGTACTACACTCTATATGGACTCCCAATAAGACACCCGATTTACCACAATCAGTGTAAGCATCTTATTAGACTCTATTGAGTGAAGTGGCCGCTATACTAAATTATTTGGATGGCCACA